>NC_077228.1:540074781-540427281 GCF_027887165.1 Monodelphis domestica | reverse complement strand
AAGATAAAGAAAATGGAGATAATGACTGAAAATACTTACATATTCTTTAGTATAAAAATCACACTATATAAATTCTAATCAACAGATACTTAAAATACTAAAACAAATTCACTGGCTGATATTAATATGCAAAGCTAAGTGATGAACTCCTAAAAAGCACATTCAATAGTGACTAAACTATGAAGTGTGACCCCTGTCAACGTTGAAATTCCACCAGTGTTCCTCAGACAAATTAATCGATTGTTTTCACTTAAAATAAAGTACTATCATCTCCTCCATGGAAGCCCTCCTACCTCATAAAGGCGTGGAGGTGACCCTGGTTTCCTGAAGAATGGCAGAGGAGCACAAACTCGGACAACTCCCATCAAGCTGGAATAACTCCGGGTAAAGGGCCAATGGTGGGCTGCATTTCTGTCATCTGAAGACCATTGTGGCTAAGTATAAAGAGGCTAGCCTCAAGGAGATGCGACTGGGGGCCAATGAAACTTTCAAAGGCCATCTACCAAGTTATGGAAATATTTTGATTCAATTTGATTTAAAACAACAAGCATTTATTTAACACCTACTATTTGCCGGGTACTTAGCTAGATGTTGGAGATACAAAGCCAAAAAAGGGAAACTCTACCAGATCTCAGGCATTACTGAACTGACATTCTCATGGAATAAACACATAAGGATACAAAATCCATACAAATGAATGCAAAGTAATTTTGAGCATAACACCTGGGAAACTTGGGGACAAACTCTTCCCAGGGTAGGCACTGAAGCTGAGTCTTAAAGAAATCTGGGGATTTCAAGAGGTGAGGACAGAGAACCTTCCAGGGAAAGAGAACTGCAAAAAAAGTTGGAGAAAGAATGTTGTCCTGCAGGTACATCAAGTAGGTATCTTTGGATGGAAAATAGGCATGCTATAAACACGAAAATGTGGGTTTCCAAGACTGTGAATTGCCAAAACTGTAAGGGTTTCGGCCAAACTGTAAAGATAATTTTTAGTGTCTTGATTTAAATAAAAAATAAGTGGTCGCCATGGGAAAAATTCCCAAATATGAAAATACCCAAGTCAGCTGGGTTTTATGGAGATTTTAATTAATACAAATGAAGGAATTAAGGGAAGAGAGAAAAGAGAAAATAGTAAAAAGGGCCTAGGCCTGACCCTTAAGGAAGAGAGAGTCAGTCTTTATCACTCACCACAAGATCATCCCAAGCAAGCTCCAGTCCTTCACTGAAATCCTCAACTCCTGAACTGAATTCAGAGCTCCAATTCAGCTTCCAAACGGAACTAAACCCAAACTGAACTGAATTCTCCTTTTAAAGAAATTTTCTCCTATGTCACCTCCCCTAAATTTTCACATCTACCAATCACAGTAGACACTTTTCCCCAGGACTGCCCATTCTTAGTTTTCACCACTCTTTAGTTCTCACCTTCTCTGGTTAGACTAAAACTTCACACCTCTTTTGTTAAGCTTGCCTTCTGTAAGTTGCTTGACTTTTTAGTGATTAATTTAACCTGATAGGTAGTTAGCACCTTTTTGTATTAGATCTAGAAATAGACCTAGCTTAAGGTTTTAGCTTCACTATAAGTATGCGTTAGGGACTTTCATTGCTCCATCAGGAGTTTACAACTTTATCTTTCCCTAAAGCACTGTCTGAGTAGGGTGGAGTAATTTTAAAAGTTCTCAATACATTCCTGATCAAGTACGTCCTGTTACAATAGGGGAATTTGCTTAACCAAATCTTCTAAGTCTGAGCAGTTTTTAAGATTCACAATGCACAAAGGAGTCATGTGAAATCAGTCTGGAAAGATAGGTTGGTGCAAGATTGGAAAGAGATTGAGATGCCAAATGGAGGAATTCATTCAGGATGTCCCAAAAGTCTTAGTGTCTTTTTAAGCTTTAATAGTCATAAAATGCATTAAGATTTTTAGGACTTCCTATATTTAATCCAAGAGACCAAGGGGATCCATTCTAATTTACTGAGCTGGGTGGGCTGGGGTGGGAGTGGCTTAGTTAGGCTTAAAGCTTAGGAAGGTCATTCAGGGAGCTGTCTGAAAGATGGACTGGAGGGGGAACAGAGGCTATTATAGTAGTCTAGGAAAAATGAAGAGGGTCTGCACTAAGATGGTGGTGGTGTGAGTGGACAGGATGAGCCAGTTACTAGAGAAATGTGAAGTCAAAACTGAACAAGATTTGGAAACTAATTTGATTAGTGAAGGGAGGTATTGAAGATGATCCTGGGTATGCAAAGTTGGTTAAGTGGTAGGACAGTGATGTGCCCAACAGAAACTTTAAAACTTGAAAGAAGAATGGAGTTAAGGAAGAGAAATAATGAGTGCTACCGTGGACATGAGTTTGAGACCGTTATGGGATAGGTATTTAGATGGAAATATTCAACAAATAATTGGAGATGTAAGGCTAGGGTTGGGGAAGGAGAGACAAGGGCTAGATGATTAGATCTTAGAGTCAGTAAGAAAGAGTGTATGGAGAGAGGACAAGACGGCTCTGGGCAGAGCTTTGAAAGGCATCCACGGCAAGAAAAATGACACTAAAAAGAACATGAGATCTGACAACTAAAGGATGATGGGGGACACTTTGGAGATGGAAAAGGTCCAAAGTCAGAATGCAGAGAACTCTTTAGAAAGAGAGGAGAATAAGGAGGCAGCAACAGGTCTAAAAAAAATTTTTTTAGAAGACTTGTAAAAGGAAGAAATAAAGATCCTAAATGATGACATAAGTAGGTGATGAGTCTTAGTGAGGATCTAAGGTGGGGATGGGGTGTTTGGGGGAGCTAGATACTTCTCCAGGAAGTAGAAAGGAGCCAGTAGAGAGGGAAAGTCTAAAAATTAGAGAGAAGAGATGTCTGTTGCAGGGGTAAGAGAAGACAAGAAGGAATAAGACCAAAGAAGGGCTGGTTTAGGTGAGGAGATGGGTCGCCTCTTCAGTAGAAACTGAAATAAAGGAAGAAAAATTGGGGGAATTAGGTCAAGGGGTCTGTGATATAGAGAAGGGGACAAGAGGAAGCTTTTGGCAAATGGCTTCTATTTTCTAAGTAAAATACAAGGTGAAGGGATAGGGTGATGGGGGAATTACAGGAGGGAATAAAAAAGCTTAGAGAAAGTTTCTATAGTGAAGCTCTTCAGGAAAAGTAAAGGGATATTACTGCCTTGCAGCAATTAGGGATCCTCTGAAGCTCAGGCCCCTTAGTTTGTAGTAGACTCAGGGAGCAGTGCTATGTGTGTAATCCCAAGCATTTAATAAAAATAATGAAACTTGGCAAAGAATTCAAAGGAAAAGCTTCTAATTGGTTAAAGTTTCCTTTTAAAATCTTTGATTTTAGGAGCAGCTAGATAGCCTAGTATAGAGAGCACTAGGCCTGGAGATGTAAGGTCTTGGGTGCAAATCTGGATTCCTACACTTCCTAGCTGTGTAACCCTGGACAAGTCATTTAACCCAACTGCCTAGCCCTTACTGCTCTTCTACCTTAGAATTGATTCTCAGACAGATGGTTAAGGGTCTGTTTTATTTAAACCTATACCTTCCATCTAAGAATCAATACTGTGTATTGGTTCCATACCAGAAGAGCGGTATGGGCTAGGCAATTGGGGGGAAGTGACTTTTCCAGAGTTACACAGCTAGAAAGTGTCTGAGGACAGATTTGAATCTAGGACTTCTTGTCTCTGCGTGTATCTCAATCCCCTGAGTCACACATGAGTCTCCAAGGTGAAGGTCTAAAAAAAACCTTTGATTTCTTCTTTGCTTCAAGACCTGCTACAGAAGTAAGTGAAACAAGCTGGTAAAGTCCAACTGAGTTGGGGTGTTGGCACACATGCGCTCTCTCTTCTCCTCTCTCTCTCTCTGTTTCTCTCCCTCTTTCTCTGTCTCTCTTTCTCTCTCTCTGTCTGTCTCTCTCCCTCTTTCTCTGTCTCTCTCCCTCTCTTTCTCTCTCTCTGTCTGTCTCTCTCCCTCTGTCTCTCCCTCTCTTTCTCTCTCTCTGTCTGTCTCTCTCCCTCTTTCTCTGTCTCTCTGTCTCTCTCTCTGTCTGTCTCTCTCCCTCTTTCTCTGTCTCTCTGTCTCTCTCTCTGTCTGTCTCTCTCCCTCTTTCTCTGTCTCTCTCCCTCTCTTTCTCTCTCTCTCTCTGTCTCTCTGTCACACACACATACGCACACATGCACGCACAGTCTCCCTCTAAGTTCACAAAGGCAGGCCTCCAGGAAAGGGCCCTACAACATTTTCAGCTAGTCCTCTTGGCCATGCTTACCTCTTTGTCCATCTCAAGTTTGGTGTCTTTCACAGGTGGCTCTGAGAATTTTTTGGATAAGTTCTCCACTGTGCCTGTGGACTATAAAAATGATTAAAACACTTTTTTCCTCTCCTTGAAAATACTTAAAGTCACATAACATCTAAGGAGGCATCATCAAAAGATCAGACATAACTTCCATGCAGAGAAGTGGGTCGGATCACATAACGTTAAGGTCTGGGTTAGTTGTTATTTTAGAAGCTAACAGCAAAGACCCAATGATAAATACGATGCAAATGTAGATAAGAGCTTAATGCTTCCTTTAAAATATTTCTAACAATGGAGTTGGCAATACCTTCAGGAATTGGGAGGGCATCCCAGCCACTTTATCACAGAGCTCAATAATGGTGTTCATGACACCTGCTCCCTACGCAATGTTCTGATCAAATAAGACCAACCTGACAAAGTTCTGTTTTCTGAAATGTGAATGAAGGAGTTCCTCATAACTTGGAAGATCAAAGAGATTTCATTTCATTTTCCCCCCAAATCCGGGATAGGTGAACGATTTTGCTTATGAGGAAGTTAGGGTTCAAGTGGCTTCACCTAAAGCCATTGTCTTGGGAGAATGCTGGCTGAAGGGGGTTAAAAACTGCAGTCTCCTGCTTTTTCCCCTGGATGCCACTAATACCCTTTTACCATCAAGACTGGCGGCCAAGGAGTGTCAGGATCTGTTTCACAGCAGAAAGTAGTTTCGGGGGGGGGGGGGGGGGGGCAGCTGGGTAGCTCAACGAACTGATAGCCATACATAAAGACATGCGGTCCTGGGTTAAAATCTGGCCTCCGACACTTCCCAACTGTGTGACCCTGGGCAAGTCACTTGACCCCCATTGCCTAGCCCTTACCACTCTTCTGCTTTGAAGCCAATACACACTATTGACTCCAAGACGGAAGGTAAGGGTTAAAAAAAAGAAAAAAAGAAAGTAGTTTCAGGGACAGTTTAAAAAGCCCAACTCTTTCCTGCCTAGAACGTTTCCCAGGTGAAGAGAAGTCTTTTATCTGCAGCTATTCTGAAATGTTTCTTCAGTTCAATCATTCTGGAAAGCAACTGTAAATGGGCAAAGTGTGAATAAAAAGCCTGCACCCATCGACTCAGAGATCCCACTGCTAAGTATGAACACCAAGAAAGTCACTGACAAAAAGTATATGTCCAGGGACAGCTGGGTGGCTCAGTGGATTGAGAGCCAAGCCTGGAGACAAGAGGTCCTGAATTCAAATCTGGCCCCAGACACATAGTTCCATGACCCTGGGCAAGTAACCCCATTTAATCCTGGTTGCCTAATTTTTACCTCTCTTCTGCCTTGAAATCAATACCAAGTATAGATTCTAAGACAGAAGGTTAGGGTTAAAAAATATAAAAAGCATCATCCGAGATTCACATCAACACTTTGAGAGATCACAGAGAACTGGACACAAAGTAGAGGACCACTAACTGGGGAATGGCTAGATCAATCATGGCACATGAGTGTAACAGATTATTTCTCTGCTATGAAAAATGACAAAGAGAAAATCCCCAGGGCCCGACGGATTCACGAGTGAATTCTATCAAACATTCAGAGAAGAGTTAATCCCAATACTATACAAACTATTTGACATAATAAGCAAAGAGGGAGTTCTACCAAACTCCTTTTACGACACAAACATGGTACTGATTCCAAAACCAGGCAGGTCAAAAACAGAGAAAGAAAACTACAGACCAATCTCCCTAATGAATATAGATGCAAAAATCTTAAATAGGAGACTAGCAAAAAGACTCCAGCAAGTGATCAGAAGGATCATCCACCATGATCAAGTAGGATTCATACCAGGGATGCAGGGCTGGTTCAACATTAGGAAAACCATCCACATAATTGTCCATATCAACAAGCAAATCAACAAAAATCACATGATTATCTCAATAGATGCAGAAAAAGCCTTTGACAATATACAACACCCATTCCTACTAAAAACACTAGAAAGAATAGGAATTGAATGGTCTTTCCTAAAAACAATAAACAGTATATGTCTAAAACCATCAGCTAATATCATCTGCAATGCGGATAAACTAGATGCATTCCCAATAAGATCAGGAGTGAAACAAGGATGCCCATTATTACCTCTACTATTTGATATTGTACTAGAAACACTAGCAGTAGCAATTAGAGAAGATAAAGGAATTGAAGGCATCAAAATAGGCAAGGAGGAGACCAAATTATCGCTCTTTGCAGATGACATGATGGTCTACTTAAAGAATCCTAGAGATTCAACCAAAAAGCTAATTGAAATAATCAACAACTTTAGCAAAGTTGCAGGATACAAAATAAACCCACATAAGTCATCAGCATTTCTATATAATTCCAACACAGCTCAGCAGCAAGAACTAGAAAGAGAAATCCCATTCAAAATTACCTTAGACAAAATAAAATACTTAGGAATCTACCTCCCAAGACAAACACAGGATCTATATGAACACAACTACAAAACACTTTCCACACAACTAAAACTAGACTTGAGCAATTTGAAAAACATTAACTGCTCATGGGTAGGATGAGCCAATATAATAAAAATGACCATTCTACCTAAACTTATCTATTTAGTGCTATACCCATTGAACTTCCAACATTTTTTTTTACTGAATTAGAAAAAAAAAACGTAACAAAGTTCATTTGAAAGAACAAAGGAGCAAGGATATCCAGGGAAATAATGAAAAAAAAATACAAAGGAAGGTGGCCTTGCAGTCGCAGATCTCAAACTATACTATAAAGCAGTGGTCATCTAAACAGAGAAAGGAGGATCAGTGGAATAGACTTGGGGTAAGGGACCTCAGCAAGACAGTCTATGACAAACCCAAAGACCCCAGCTTTTGGGACAAAAATCCACCATTTGACAAAAACTGCTGGGAAAACTGGAAGACAGTGTGGGAGAGACTAGGAATAGATCAACACCTCACACCCTACACCAAGATAAACTCAGAATGGGTGAATGACTTGAACATAAAGAAGGAAACTATAAGTAAATTAGGTGAACACAGAATAGTATACATGTCAGACCTTTTGGAAGGGAAAGACTTTAAAACCAAGCAAGACATAGAGTCACAAAATATAAAATAAATAATTTTGATTACATCAAATTAAAACATTTTTGTACAAACAAAACCAATGTAACCAAAATTAGAAGGGAAGCAACAAATTGGGAAACAATCTTCATAACAAAACCCTCTGACAAAGCTAATTACTCAAATTTACAAAGAGCTAAATCAATTGTACAAAAAATCAAGCTATTCTCCAATTGATAATTGGTCAAGGGACATGAATAGGCAATTTTCATTCAAAGAAATCAAAACTATTAATAAGCACATGAAAAAGTGTTCTAAATCTCTTATAATCAGAGAGATGCAAATCAAAACAACTCTGAGGTTTCACCTCACACCTAGCAGATTGGCTAACATGACAGCAAAGGAAGTAATGAATGCTGGAGGGGTTGTGGCAAAGTTGGGACATTAATTCATTGCTGGTGGAGTTGTGAATTGATCCAACCATTCTGGAGGATAATTTGAAACTATGCCTAAAGGGCGATAAAAGACTGTCTGCCCTTTGATCCAGCCATATCACTGCTAGGTTTGTACCCCAAAGAGATAATAAGGAAAAAGACTTGTACAACTTGCCGCGCTCTTTGTGGTGGCCAAAAATTGGAAAATGAGGGGATGCCCTTCAATTGGGGAATGGCTGAACACATTGTGGCATATGTTGGTGATGGAATACTTTTGTGCTAAAAGGAATAATAAAGTGGAGGAATTCCATGGAGACTGGAACAAACTCCAGGAAGTGATGCAGAGTGACAGGAGCAGAACCAGGAGAACATTGTACACAGAGACAAACACACTGTGGTACAATTGAACATAATGGACTTCTCCATTAGTGGCAATGCAATGTCTCTGAACAATCTGCAGGGATCTAGGAGAAAAAACACTATCCACAAGCAGAGGACAAACTGTGGGAGTAAAAACACTGAGGAAAGGCAACAGCTTGACTACAGGGGTTGAGGGGATATGATTGAGGAGAGACTCTAAATGAACACCTTAATGAAAATACCAACAACATGGAAAAGAGTTCGGACTGAGGACACATGTGGTACCCAGAGGAATCATGCACTGCCATTGGGACGGTGGGGTGGGGGGGAGAAAAAGAAAATGATCTTTGTTTCTAATGAATAATGTTTGAAAATGACCAAATAAAATAATGTTAAAAAAAAAAGAAATGACAAATATGATGAATTGATGCAAAGTGAAATAATCAGTATATACCACGACTACAATGCTATCAAAGGCAGAGCAATGAAACAAAGGGAAACAATGCTGTGAAATTTTAAACCATCACGACCAAACTTGGAGTCCCCACGCCCCCAAGACAGAGAGAAGCAAGCGTTTCTCTTGTCTCTGCAAGTGTGGGGCTCTGTGGGTGTGGAATACTGCACTCAATAAATGTCAGATTTGGGGGATGCATTCTTAGTTTGGCTGAACTGCTTTCCCTCCCTTTCTTGCATTCTTTATTACAAGGGGTGGATCTCAAGGAGGAGGGAAACAGAGGTGATATAAACACAAAAGATAGCAATACAAATGTATTCTATCGTGTTTAATTAAGCATGTTGAGTTACTTAGTTTAATTAGACCCAAACATTTCTTAATGGATTTGAAGATTTCCCAACCAAGGTAGCATTCACACTAAGACCTCCCACAACTGCAGACACTTCCTTTTGAAGGCCCTCTATGGATTAAAGACATTTAATGAGACTAAGTTAGGAACAGTAAATGGATAACCCCGTGTACTGTTGGCAGTGATCTGCAATGAGATCATTTTGAAATTCTGAACTTGGAACAGTCCCGTTTTGGACACAGGAGGTGCTGACAAAAGCAGCAAAACCTGAACCAAGAGGCTGAGGTTCCAAATCTCCCTTCAGAATGACCCAGGCGAAGTCACTTCACCTATCTATGACCCTGAGATGGCAGCACAAGCACCCCACTATCAACCTCACAGAGTTCCTGTGAACCGAAGAGTCCTATGCTCCCATCCCCACATCAGAAAAATGTTCTCCCTTGGGGATCTGAGTGCCCACAGCAGTTTCCAATTCACCAAGTGATCAGTAAGCTGGGGGGCAACTAAGTGGTTCAGTGTATAGGGTGCCAGGCCTGGAGATAGGAGGTCCTGGGTTCAAATCTGGTCTGGGATACTTCCTAACTGTGTGACCCTTGACCCCCACTGCCTGGCCCTTATTGGTCTTCTGCCTTAGACAAAAAACAGTATTGATTTTAAGAAAGAAGGGCTAAAAACAAAAACCAATAAAGCCAATCAACTAAGTGGAGCTGATGAGAATTCGACTTTGCTTCTAAGATAACCATTCAAAAGGGAAACAGCTAATCCAGGCCGCATGCTAGAGTTCCAGCTGGCCCAAGTTTAGTTTCCAGAAAGAAATAGAGGGAATCTTTTAGCTATGTGGGAGCCAAGCTTTTAAGGAGCTCAGGAAGGCTTTCATGTAGGTGCAATGGCCCCTGAGCTGTTCCTTCCAAGGCTCTCAGAAAAGTGTGTCTTTTCCCTGACCACATCATGAAAAATGTCATCCATCACAGTGGAGGGACCTTCTAGCCACATGTGAATCAGCCTCCGAAGGAGAGGCTAAAGGATAAAGAGCATGTGAAAGAGATCACAAACTCAACAAGTCATAATGGACCTCAGGTTTTATGGAACAGAACACTAGAACCGCTTTTCTAGTAGTCTCTGAAAGGAAATACTGAAAAGCAAAATGGCTGGTCTCAATAACCAACAACCTCATAATTACCCTGAAAAGAAAAAAGAAACACAAAACCACCTCCAATTTTAGGAGGAAAAAGGAAAACCGCACAGAAGGAAAAAATGATAAAAGCCTTACTGAGGACTAATAAAGACAACTCTCAGCCCAGGTTATGTCCCAGAGTTAGCACAGACTCAGCCAACCTCCTTTGCCTCTGATATCTACACAGGAGATGACACAGTACAGAGTGGAGTAAGCAACACAGGGCCAGGGAACCGGACATTTAAGGAAGGTTCCATGGTGGTCCTGACCCAGCTTCCTGTGTGAGCCTGAGCAGTTTCTCCATCTACGAAATGAAGCGATTGGTTAAGGGGACCTCCAGCTCTATCTCAATAATGCCAACAGTAGGACCTGCTATTCAGAAAGATGATGCTGAGACAAGCTATGAAACATGAGAATTCATCGGACCTACCAAAGTATCAAAGGCAACATATATTGAAAAACTCTTTTTTAATCTCTTCTGTTTCGTTTAACCAACTGGAGCTCCACTGATTATTTCCAACAACTTCAGTTCCCAGCACCTCCAGGTAAGTGCTCTCTGTCCCTCTTTATCCGCTACCTTCAGAAAAGCCTTCCTAGAGCACAACGGCAAATCACTGTCTTACAGGCGTCTTCATGCCTTACTATCGTACCACTGAAACTCTGGAGGCCAACTGCAGCACAGAACTCTTCTGAAAGGAAATGAAGCTCAGCTCAGCAGCACTTGGGTCTTCTAACTCAGGTCAGAGATGAGACAGAGAGGAATGGACTCAACACGGTGACAATGTCATGGGCCCTGAAGCACATCAGATCAAACTGGCTTAGCCTCTAGCCCCAAGGAGCCTAAGAATTTCACTATTAAAGTGTGTAGATCCAGGCAATGAAGAGTTCGTGTGAAGCACTGATGTAACCTCTATCAGACTGTGATTTACCACCTTGGGGAAGTGGAGAAGGGAAGGAAAGATTCTGAATTGTAAAATGTCAAAAGTTGTTTCTACATGTAAAATTCAATTAAAAAAAGAGGGGGGGGGGTTCACTTGGACTATAGCACTGTGCCCTGATCCACAGCAGAAGCAGGAAAGTTGAACCTGGCCACCCTCCCAAGCTGGACTCTTACCTTTTTTTCTAGTCTCTCTTGCTCCTTGATCTTGTCCTTCTCATGTTCTCTTGAGTGCTCCCCATCTTTCGTCCTGTCTTTGCGTTTCTCCCGGTCCTTGTCCTTTGCTCTCTCTCGCTCCCTCTCTCTTTCTCTCTCTCGGTCCCTCTCTTTCAAGCGTTCCTTTTCCTTCCCTCCTTCAATCTTCCTCTCCTTGTCCCGCTCTAACTCTCGGTCTTTGTTGCCTCTGTCTTTGTCTCTGCTCTTCTCCCTCTCTCGCTCCTGCTTGACTCTGTTTTTATTTCTGTCTCTCTCCACGTCTTTGCCTTTGTCCCGGTCAGGATCTTTGTGCCTCTCCCGGTCACCATCCTTGCTCTTCTCTCGCTCTCTGTCCTTATCTCTTGGTTTGTTTTCTTCATCTTTGGATTCTTCTTTAATTTTGCGTTCTCGGCTTGTGCTTCTGTCTTTGATTTCGGAGATCCTTCTATCCTAAACAAGGAAGAAATGAGGAAAGGTTACTTAAGTCTACATCTGAGTCTATCATGGCCTCCCCCACAGGCTAGCAGGCTTTCAGGAGGGAATGGGGGCTTCCGGCTTACTTCTTTCTCTTTATGAGTCCTGGAGTCTTCTTCTTTAAACTCCTTATTATCCAGGTCTTGGGATTTTGAAGTTAGCAGAGATTTTCCCTTTGTGTCTCCCTTCTCTCCAGCAAGAACTCTTTTCACAGCATCCTCACTTGAGAGCTTTGAGTCCAAAAGGGTATGAGGAAGACAAAGGAAAAGTTAAAATAAGAGAGCTAGCAAATCCAAGAGGTATTCGAGCAAGTACCTGCAACTAGTGACCTGGCCTCTGCTCGTCTTCTTTTGAGAGGGCATGGGTCTGGATCATGGACAGGACCAGAGAGATCTGCAGGGAACTCCTCAGTGCTCAAATGTCTCTACTGTGCTTCCATGAAAAGAAAGCACACCTTCCATCAACTGATAGGATCTGGAGATTAAGGGGTTGGAAAACAGAAATTCAGCTAAAGAGAACTGATGTAACTACAACTGGAGTGCCTACACAAGATGGTCTTCCAAAGCCAGGCCACCATCTCTCTCTGCAGCTCTAAGGGACAAATGCTATCTCTGAATCTTAAAGCTCTAACAAAAGAGACCTGCATTCTGGGCTTCACAAACTGTGGAAGTTGAAGGCTCACACTGTATCCTAAATTCAAGCTGTATATGCCCAAACTGATAAACGAATAAGCATGGAACAGCAGAGTAGTGCTGTCTTGGTGTCAGGTTCAACCTCCTGCCCTTTCATACCCTACTTAACTGTGTGATTATAGAGGATAAGCCTCTTCATCTCCCTGAGTCTCGGTGTCCTTGTCTATTGTGATTTTTAGATTTTCTCCATTTTGTTTAGTCTAGCCCCAGGAAGGTATACATACACCCACATGACAGTGGCATGTGCTAGCAAGGGACAAATCAGAAACAACTTACTGTCCCCTGGGCTGTCCTAAGCCAAGCTTGAGACACCACTGGCACATGTGAGACGTAGGAAGTGATGTAGAGAACTGCCTTTGGGGTTCTCGTCACTTCCTGTGAGGAGGCCTGGGCTCCAGTTGACCCTGGAACTCAAGCCTGGAGGAGCTCTCTCAGACGGCTTCCTTGAGACCATCATGTGGTGAGTGATAAGACTGACTCCCCTTTCCCTTGGCTCTCTGGGGAGGTCCCCTTGGCCAAGGCCTTGAATTCCTGCCTGAGCTGGAGCAGTTTAAACTAACTCTTTTTCCTCTCTCTCTCTTTCTTAATTTCTTCCTCCTATTGTAAATAAATCACCATAAAATTCCATTCTGACTTGAGTGCTTCATTGAGATTTAAGAAATTAAATCCCTGGCGACCAATTAAAATTATATCCAGTCTCAACCCTAAATTTTACTCTTACACTATAAAATGGGGATGGTAATTTTTTATGCCTCCTCCTTCCCAATCCTATCAGGCTCTGTGAATCTTCAACTGGCCCCACTCAGTGCATTAAGCATTTGGGCCTGTCAGCCAAGAGCCTGGAGGTCTCCTCCTCTAAGGAAGAAAGGAATCTCTAAAGAAAAACAGAAAGTCGCCTCCTATCTGAAGCAAGGGGGAAGCAGCTCTCCACGAAATAGATATTTTCAGGGCATCTATTATGTATCTCCCACTCATCTAGACATTGAGGTAAATTTAAGAGAAAAAGATGTTTGGCCTTGCTCTGAACCTACATGAAACAGCCAGAGTGACTCATCAGGCCCCCAACCCTCAGACCCTCTCACCGCAGCCACCCTGGCATCAACTGGGCCCAGTTAGTAAGGCATAGCTCATAAAACCCTAAGGAAATCCTTGTCATGAACCAGGTGCTATGCCAGGCCCTGAGAATACAGAGACAAGCCAAAAAAAAAAAAACCAAAACAAAACTATCTCTGCCTTCCAGACAGCTATTGTCTATTAGAGAAATCCAGCTAAGTCATTTAACAAGAGAGAAAGACAGAAAGGCTTTCTGAAGGAAGTGTCACATGAGCCTTGAAAGAAGTGAAAGGTTCTAGGTACAGGCAGCAGGCTAGGGGACAGAATACTTCAGGGGAACTATCATCAAAAGGCTGAGAACAGTGCTGGCAAACCTTTTAGAGACCAAGTGCCATGCCCCCACCACAGAGTACCATGCCCACCCCCAACAGAGACCATGTGCCATGGCATCCCCTCCCCCCTCCCAGGTGCTTTACCCTACACAAGAGAGGGAGAAAGCGCTCTCACTGGACTGCTGGGAGGGTGAAGTGATGAATGCCCTTAGTGAGGGTAGACAGGGGAAGGGGAATGGACCAAGTTCTCTGCTCCCCTCCATCTCTGCCACCTGTGAGCCACCCCCCTTACCCCTGTGCACTTCCATTGGGCTGCTGGGCAGAGGGGTGGGGAAGGGAAGTGGAGAGGGGGAGGGAAGCAGCTTCAACCTAGTCCCTCTGCCTTTCTAGTAATGAACTCTTAGGGGGAGGGCAGTTACATGCCCATAGAGAGTACTCTTCGAGCCATCTTGGCACCCATGACATAGGTTTGCCATCCCTGGCCTGTAAAGTGGGCTGAAGTCCTAAAGAGGAGATTGTGGTTCAAACTAGTGTCCAGGAGGGGCCAAGGACAATTAGGGCTTGATGTGTGGAAGAGTCCATTTGAGCTTTAGGAAAACTATTGTAAAATGGAGATTTGAAGCCTAGACTTCAATCCCCAGAAGTCCTTGGTATTTCCCAGAATTCTCTATAATCTCACCTGACTCTCCACCTGGGCGAGATCACAAGGAGTATTTAACTGGCAGCAACACCTACTTCGCACTCTTCCATTTACAAGGATGTAGTAAGCTAACTGTGAGGGTTTTGAATGGGCTAATCAGCCCTGAGCATGTGGTTTTCTTGTTTGTATTTTCTTTATTCCTTGATTTCTAATAATCCTTAATAAACCTCATAAAATATAATGTTTCTATTACTAGAGACTAATTTAATTTTTACACTATTATGGCAGGGCTGTTGGAGAGAAATTGGAAAAGGAAGAGAATGGCCATAGAGAGACCAATCAGAAGGCTGCAGCCCCTGGGGAGGCTGCCAGGGAAGTGGTCCTTCCAGGAAATTTTTCCTTCCTCTGAAATTCTCCCATAGCATTTACGGTCCGGCCCCTTTGCTGAGTGCTGGTTACTGACTTCTCTGAATTTGTACTTTAACGTGAACTGCAGAGGGCAGGGCCAGAGATCATCCCATAACCTTTTTCATTTTTCTGGTAAGGAAACTGAGACCCAAGGTCACAATGACAGGAGTGAGTAGAGCCTGACTCACTTCCTTGCTCTGGATTTTCTTCTCTAAGGTTTTCTATCTGTGTATCCAGCATCCTGATGCTTTTTGAATTGGGTCCCCACAACAACAGCCACTGTGTTGTGCAAGGAACTGAATCCTTGTTGACAGGGTGCTGCTCCTCAACTGAGTACTAGAGCTACACAAACCCTTCTTAGCTCACAGAGAGAAAACGGGCCGGCCTCCTTTCCCCAAGATACTACCATTCATCCCTGACAGGATCCCATCATGCTTCCTTTTTTTAATTGGCACTGATTTTTCTTCTTCACCCCACTGAAGAAAAGAAAAACCCAGCCCTGGGGACCAGTTTGGCAAGCCCAGTCAAAGCCACCCTCACACCAACCCTGACTTCACATATGGGCCTCGTTCTGCCTGTGGCCCTTCAAACTTCCTATCTAAAAGTATCCTCCGGCTGCAGCTGATTCTTGCTCATAAGTCAACCTGACAGGAATGAAACTTGGGAAAAGAAAGGTCAGATGGAGTCCAACTAGATCCCTGCCCTCAACGTGATGCTTCTTCCTCAGGGCTCTTGGCCAGCCAATGGTCTCAGCAGTGAGGTCAGAGCCTGTTCCAACACTTCCATTCTCAGCTGTCTCCATTAATGTGCTGGACAGCAGAAGCTCACCAGGTAAAGGCTGTCTCTCAAGGCTGGGATGTCCCTGGGACAAGCTTACCCTGAGGAGCTATTGAACTGTTTGCCTTCAGGGCCTCAGCTTATGATGGTGCCTCGACAAGAGGACTTCTAGCCTTTGGAGTCTGTACTCAAAACCTCCAAGGCTGCCTGGTTTCTGCCTCAGGCCCCTAGCTCTATCAGCCTGGAGGCCTAGCTCTTAACTCAAGGCCTCTCAGAGATCTCCATTACTTCCTGGACACCAGCTTCCTCCAGGGCTGCCTGAGAGGGTCATAGCTGGGGAGGTGAGAAGACCAACATAAATGGTCAAGGCTATGGGGATGGTGCAGAGGCCCTCCCTAAAGCTGGAAGGGCACACACCCAGGAAACACTGCTCAATCTCGCAGGCAACAAGCAGTGAACTGATTCAGTCCCTGCTCTGTCTCTGGTTCTGTGCTTGGCTCTGGGGTGACAATGAAATAGCCCCTGACCCCCAAGAACCTGCCATTCTAAGAGCATCTCAGAGGCACAGCTCTTCTAGGGGCTCTGAGCCTCCCTCTCTCCTTGGCCTCTGATCAAGTACAACATGCCCACACTCACCAAGGCAGGCAACTCAGAAACAAGACTGGAGTGAGGGAAGAGAAAAACACTCAAAGCAAAAAGTTCTCCGGGCTTCACTCCCTAAAGCCAGAGCAGAGGACACCCAACTTTCAGTTGTCCTAGGTTGAGTATTTAAGAGGGTAAGGGACTTGTCTCTGCACAACTGAAGCAGTCTGGGCTCCCCTCTGACTCAGCTTAGCCCCAGCTCCAGAACTGAAATGGGATCAAAGGTGGGAGAAAGGCTAGAGAATCAGCATCTGGGCACATACTCCCAAAGCTTCCTAATCACAATGGTCTATCATCAGGATTCTGCTGCCTCTAGAAAAAAAGATCCTCAAGTCATTCAGGAAAGAGACAAATGCCACAATCCACTGCAAGGGTTTTACAAGGAGTTTCAGCAGGGACTAGGTATTGGCATCTGGGCTGTATTCTAAGACTTTGGAGTCTAGATACAGCACACTCAACTTTGACTTGAGAAGACCCAAATTCAAATCTGCCCTCAAACCCTTACTATCTGTGTGACCTGGACAAGTCACTTCACCTCTGTTTACTTCAGTTTTCTCAAAGTAAAATGGGGATAATAATAACACCTGTCTCCCAAGGTCACTGTAAGGAACAAATAAGCTAATATTCATAAAGTGGATCTTAATAAATGCTGGTGTCGAGGCGGAGTCAAGATGGTGGCTTAGGAGCAGCAATAGTTCAGACCTCTGAAAATCCTTCCTTACCGATCAAAAACTAAATGCTTCTAGGGGACTGAAGTTCAAACCTAACAACAAGACAGAGCCGGAGAACCCTCCTGCTGGACTCAATTCAAAAGGTATACCCCCCCAAAAGGCAGAATCCAAGAACACTCAGGCTTAGGGGGAAGCCAGAGGGAAGGTCCCAGGACACCCCCCGCCCACCTAGAGTGCTAAGCCTCCAGTGGCAGCAGGAACCTCTGGGTGGGCAAAGGCACTGGTCTAGAGAGTATACCTTGTGGGCAGGTCTATGCCAGGCTCAGAGCATCGAACAAAGGTGGCAGGGAAGCAGCTAGAGAAGGAGTGAATAGCTGGCACCATGGTCAGAAAGGCTGATACCCTCCATATTGCTCCAGCCTTCCAGGAGGTTTTGGCCTCAGAGCACATCCAGCCAAACCCAGCTGAACTTAATCCCATCAGAAGTCTTCAGAGCTCAGGGAAACCAAGGTCCAACACCAGTCCCTCACTGACTGCTGGACTTTAATCCAATCAAAAGCCTCCAGAGGACAGGGAAACTCAAACTCCAACACTCCTCCCCCAGAGACTTCACTGGGAGATCTGACAAAGCCCCAAGAGGGGAGACTGACAGAAAGCCCCCAAACCAAAAAACTAAGAGGAGCAAGAGTGAAGACAAATACGGAAAGCAAAGAAGGGGTAAATATGAGCAAACAACAGAAAAAGAAGAAAGAAATTACAATCAACAGCTTCTGCACAGGCAACGAACCAAGAACAAACAATACACAGGAGGAGGCAAGTAATAAAACAGAAATCCCAGCGAATTGGATACAGGCTTTGGAAGAACTCAAAATGCAATTCAAAACACAATTAAGAGAGGCTGAAGACAATTGGGGAAAGAATTTAAAAACTAAGATAAGTCATCTGGAAACAGAAAATAGTGTCTTGAAAGCCAAAATCAACCAGCTTGAAAATGAGACAAAGGAGATGAAAGATGAGGCAAACATGAAAGATGAGGCAAAGGAGATGAGAGATGAGGTAAAGAGAATGAAAGATGACCTCTAAAGAAAATCAGACCAGAAGGAAAAGGATGACCAAAAAGCCAAGGATGAAATCCAGTCTTTAAGAACCAGAATATAACTAGAATTAAGAGACCTCACAAGGCAGCAGGACACTATAAAACAAAATGAAAAGAATGAAACAATTGAGGAAAATATGAAGCATCACATTCACAAAACAGAGGATCTAGAAAATCGTTCGAGGAGAGACAATTTAAGAATCATTGGTCTACCAGAAGACCATGACAAAAGAAAAAGCCTGGACATACTACTACAGGAGATTATCCAAGAAAACTGTTCCAATATTCTAGAACAAGAAGGAAAATTGGAGATTGAAAGAATCCACAGATCACCTCCTGTACTTAATCGCCAACTGACAACACCCAGGAATGTTATAGCCAAATTCAAGAACTATCAGACCAAAGAAAAGATATTACAAGCTGCCAAAAAGAAGTCATTCAGATACCATAGAACCACAGTGAGGATAACACAGGATCTGGCTGCATCCACACTGAAGGACCGAAAGGCATGGAATATGATATTCCAGAAAGCAAAGAAACTAGGTCTACAACCAAGAATCAACTACCCATCAAAACTGACTATATTCTTACAGAGGAAAGTATGGTCATTCAACAAAATAGAAGAATTCCAAGAATTTGTAAAGAAAAGACCAGACCTGAACAGAAAATTTGATGCCCAAGCACAGAACTCAAGAGAACCATCAAAAGGTAATTAAAAAAGAGGGGGGAAAAAAAGAAAAACAAAACAAAAACCACTTTTTTTAAGAGACTCAATAAGTAAAATGATATGTATCCCTATAAGAAAAGAGCGAGAGGTCATTGGTAACTCTTAAAAACTGTTATTTTCAACCGGGCAGCTAGAAGAATTACACTTAGAGGGAACAGTGACAAACTGTATAGGATTAAATGACAAGACATAAATAGGCATGTAAATGTATGCATGCATAAATACATGTACATGTGTGTATATATATGTGTATATATATATACACATATATATACAACTAGAGCTATAAAAAAAGAGGTTAATACTAAAAGAAATAAGAAAAGAAACAAAAGGGGGTAAATTTATGTTACAAAGAAGCTCATAGTGGGAGGGGGGAGAACATCAATACACTGGAAGGGTAAAGAGGTTGGAGATAGGAAATACTCAACTCTTACATGCATTGAAATTGACCCAAAGAGGGAAGAACAATCCAACCCATTGGGGCAGAGAATAGATTTGCATCTTATAGGGGAGTAGAAGGGTAACAAACGGACTGGTGGGGAGGGAAGCAGTACAAGGGAGGAACAGGGTAGGGGGTAGTTTTAGAAAGACTGCAAGGCAAATAAGGGGGGGAATAAGAAGGGAGGGGGTAAAAAGGGAAGTAAAATAAGGGTGGGAACTAGGGAGATTGACTAAAAACAAACACTGGTGTAGAAGGAAATAGTGAAAGAAGAAAAGGCAGGACCAGGAGTAGAAATCAAAATGCTGGGAAATACAAAGCGAGTAATCATAACTCTGAATGTGAATGCAATGAACTCACCTATAAAACACAAGTGAATAGCAGAGTGGATTACAATCCAAAACCCTACCATATGCTGTTTACAAGAAACACACATAAGGAAGGTAGATACGCATAGGGTGAAGGTAAGAGTATGGAGCCAAATCTACTGGGCATCAACTGATAAAAAGAAGGCAGGACTCGCAATCATGATATCTGACAAAGCCAAAGTAAAAATAAATCTAGTTAAAAGAGATAGGGAACATAATTACATCCTGATAAAAGGCAGTATAGACAATGAGGAAATATCAGTACTCAACATGTATGCACCAAATGGCATAGCATCCAAAGTTCTAAAGGAGAAACTAGGGAAGCTCAAGGATGAAATAGATAGAAAAACTATACTGGTACTGAATCTTCCTCTATCCGAACTAGATAAATCAAACCAAAAAATAAATAAGAAAGAGGTAAGAGAAGTAAATGAAATCTTAGAAAAATTAGAGTTAGTAGATATGTAGAGAAAAATAAACAGGAACAAAAAGGAATACACCTTCTTTTCATTAGCACATGGTACATTCATAAAAATCGACCATGTATTAGGGCATAAAAACATTGCAAACAAGTACAAAAGAGCAGAAATAATAAATGCAACCTTCTCAGATCACAATGCAATGAAAATAATAATTAGTAAGGGCAAATGGAGAGGTAAATAAAAAATTAGTTGGAAATTGAACAATACAATTCTCCAAAACTGGTTAAAAAATAAATCATAGAAACAATAACTTCATTGAAGAAAATGACAATGATGAGACATCCTTTCAAAACCTATGGGATGCAGGCAAAGCAGTACTCAGGGGGAAATTTATATCCTTGAGTTCATATATTAACAAATTAGGGAGGGCAGAGGTCAATGAATTGGGCATGCAAATTAAAAAACTAGAAAGTGAACAAATTAAAAATCCTCAGATGAAGACTAAATTAGAGATCCTAAAACTCAAAGGAGAAATTAATAAAATTGAAAGTCAAAGAACTATTGATTTAATAAATAAGACTAGAAGCTGGTACTTTGAAAAAACAAATAAAATAGACAAAGTACTAGTCAGTCTAATTAAAAAAAGGAAAGAAATAAACCAAATTGACAGTATCCAAGATGAAAAAGGAGACCTCTCCTCTAATGAAGAGGAAATCAAGGCAATCATTAAAAACTATTATGCCCAATTATATAGCAACACGTATGACAATCTAGGTGATATGGATGTATACTTACAAAAATGTAAATTGCCTAGACTAACAGAGGAAGAAATAAATTACCTAAACAACCCCATATCAGAAAAAGAAATTGAAAAAGCCATCAAAGAACTCCCTAAGAAAAAATCCCCAGGTCCAGATGGATTCACAAATGAATTCTATCAAACATTCAATGAACAACTAATCCCAATATTATACAAACTATCTGACATAATAAGCCAAGAAGGAGTTCTACCAAATTCATTTTACAACACAAATATGGTACTGATCCCAAAGCCAGGCAGGTCAAAAACAGAGAAAGAAAACTATAGACCAATCTCCTTAATGAATATAGATGCAAAAATCTTAAATAGGATACTAGCAAAAAGATTCCAGCAAGTCATTACAAGGGTTATTCACTATGACCAGGTATGATTCATACCAGGAATGTAAGGATGGTTCTATATTAGGAAAACCATCTACATAATTGACCATATTAACAAGCAAACTGACAAAAATCACATGATTATCTCAATAGATGCAGGAAAAGCCTTTGATAAAATACAACACCCATTCCTATTGAAAACACTAAAAAGTATAGGAATAGAAGGGCCTTTCCTAAAAATAATAAACAGATATATATCTGAAACCATCAGCAAACATCATCTGCAATGGGGATAAACTAGAAGCCTTCCCAATAAGATCAGGAGTGAAACAAGGATGCCCATTATCATCTCTATTATTTAACATTGTACTAGAAACACTAGCAGTAGCAATTAGAGAAGAAAAAGAAATTGAAGGCATTAAAATTGGCAATGAGAAGACCAAGCTATCACTCTTTGCGGATGATATGATGGTCTACTTAAAGAATCCTAGAGAATTAGTCAAAAAGCTAGTCGAAATAATCAACAACTTTAGTAAAGTTGCAGGATACAAAATAAACCTGCATAAGTCATCAGCATTTCTCCAACCCATTTCAGCAGCAAGAATTAGAAAGAGAAATTCCATTTAAAATCATCGTAGACAATATAAAATATTTAGGAATCTATCTGCCAAGACAAACACAGGAACTATATGAATACAGCTACAAAACACTCTCCACACAATTAAAACTAGCTCTAAACAATTGGAAAAAAAAATTGATTACTCATAGGTGGGATGAGCTGACATAATAAAAATGGCAATCCTACCTAAACTTATCTATCTATTTAGTGCTATACCCATTGAACTACCAAAAAGCTTTTTTACCGAATTAGAAAAAAACATAACAAAGTTCATTTGGAAGAACAAAAGATCAAGGATAACCAAGGAAATCATGAAAAAAAATGCAAAGGAAGGAGGACTTGCAGTCCCAGATCTCAAACTATACTATAAAGCAGTGGTCATTAAAACCATTTGGTACTGGCTAAGAGACAGAAAGGAGGATCAGTGGAATAGACTTGGGGTAAATGACCTAAGCAAGACAGTCTATGATAAGCCCAAAGAGCCCAGTTTTGGGGACCAAAACCCACTATTTGATAAAAACTGCTGGGAAAATTGGAAGACAATATGGGAGAGATTAGGTTTGGATCAATATCTCATACCCTACACCAAGATAAAAACAGACTGAGTGAATGACCTGAATATAAAGAAGGAAACTATAAGCAAATTAGGCGAACACAGAATAGTATTCTTGTCAGATCTATGGGAAAGGAAAGACTTTAAAACCAAGCAAGGGCTAGAAAAAAAATCACAAAATGTAAAATCAACAATTTTGATTATATCAAATTAAAAGTTTTTGTACAAACAAAACTAATGCATCCAAAATTAGAAGGGAAGCAACAAATTGGGAAACAATCTTAATTACAAAAACTTCTGACAAAGGTCTAATTACTCAAATTTACAAAGAGCTAAGCCAATTGTACAAAAAATCAAGCCATCTTCTAATTGATAAATGGGCAAGGGACATGAATAGGCAATTTTCAGTTAAAAAAATCAAAACTATTTAAAAGCACATGAAAAAGTGTTCTAAATGGGGTGGGGAGAGAGGAAAAGAAAATGATCTTTGTTTCCAATGAATAATGTTTGGAAATGACCAAATAAAATAATGTTAAAAAAAAAGTAAATCTCTTATAATCAGAGAAATGCCAATCAAAACAACTCTGAGGTATCACCTCACACCTAGCAGATTGGCTAACATGACACCAAAGGAAAGTAATGAATGCTGGGGGGGATGTGGCAACGTTGGGACATTAATTCATTGCTGGTGGAGTTGTGAATTGATCCAACTATTCTGGAGGGCAATTTGGAACTATGGCCAAAGGGTGCTAAAAAACTGTCTGCCCTTTGATCCAGCCATAGTACTGCTGGGTTTGTACCCCAAGGAAATAATAAGGAAAAAGACATGTACGAGAATATTCATAGCTGCGCTCTTTGTGGTGGCATAAAATTAGAAAATGAGGGGATGCCCTTCAATTGGGAAATGGCTGAACACATTGTGGTATATGTCGGTGATGGAATGCAAAAAGGAATAACAAAGTGGAAGAATTCCATAGAGACTTGAACAACCTCCAGGAAGTGATGCAGA
This sequence comes from Monodelphis domestica, assembly GCF_027887165.1. Classification (NCBI taxonomy): domain Eukaryota; kingdom Metazoa; phylum Chordata; class Mammalia; order Didelphimorphia; family Didelphidae; genus Monodelphis; species Monodelphis domestica. Next base: position 540,403,992 of record NC_077228.1, on the reverse strand, counting down.
GTGAGAGGAGTAGAACCAGGAAAACATTATACACAGAGACCGATACACTGTGGTACAATCGAATGTAATGGACTTCTCCATTAGTGGCAATGCAGTGATCCTGAACAACTAGGAGGAATCTACGAGAAAAACCACTATCCACATGCAGAGGAAACACTATGGGAGTAAAAACACCAAAGGAAAACAACTGCTTGAATACATGGGTCAAGGGGATATGGCGGGGGATGGAGACTCTAAATGAACATCCTGGTGCAAACATTAACAACATGGAAATAGTTTCTGATCAAGGACACAAGCAATACCCAGTGAAACTGCATGTGGGCTGTGGAAAGGGTGGGTGGAAGGGAGGGAGGAAAATAATGTGATTATTGTAACCAAGGAATAATCTTCTAAATTGACTAAATAAACTAATTCAAATGGAAGAAAAAATAATAAATGCTGGTTCCCTTCCTCCCTTTGAAACGGGAAAATCCTAGGAACATTGGTTAGATAACAGAGACGCAGTCACAGTTTCTCCTCCTCATCGTCCAATCTCTGTTCCCTTTCCAGGTTCCTTCTTCCTCCCCTCCTCCTGACAGATCAACAGTGAAACTTATAGAGGTTATGCCTATTTAGCCTGGACTAGTGAAGATGAGGGAGGCCTGACTCAGGGGAGAAGATGAGGTTAACACTCTTTCCAGGCAGTCTGATCCAGTAAAAGGCATAGTCAGAACCTCCAGTCTTCAGGAGCCCGGGGGCCAACAGAGCCTTAGGCAAAACTGGAAAGCTAGACACTCTACATTGTTTACCCTGTGACACTATTTCTTCTCCCTTACTTTCCTTCTGATTGTCCAAAGGCCACCCCGGTGAACCTATGGCATGGGTGCCAAAGATGGCATGCAAAGAGCTCTTGGTGGGCACTTGGCCACCCTTCTCCCCCCCCCCCCCCAAGAGTTCCTTACTAGAAAGGCAGCGGGACTGGTGGGGCTGCTCTCCTCCCCCTCTCTACTGTACCTGATGACATTTTTTTCATACCACCCTCCCTCTGCCCAGCAGCCCAATGGGAGTACACAGGGCAAAAGGGGCAGCTCACAGGCAGCAGAATTCGAGAGGAGCAGAGTGCTTGGGCCACGCCCCCCCCTCTACACTCACTGAGGACACTCCTCATTTCACCCACCCCTGTGCCCAGCTGCCCAATGGGAGAGCTTTCTCCCTTTCCTGTGTGGGGTAAAGGGGAAGCAGGGCACTCAGTCTCTGAGGGGGGAAGGCAGGCATAGCACTGAGTCTAGAGGGGTGGGGTCTGGCACCACATCTCTAAAAGGTTCACCATCATTGACTCGACTTTTCCTTGCTAGTGGCAGATAACTCTGATTTCCAGTGTCATTGTCAGATTATCTAATTACAGTAACTGACACCAATTACAATGGCCAAACTTGGCCCTAGGGAAAAGTGAAAGCCAGCCTCTACTGGCCTTTGAAAGTGGAGTCTCAAGGTATTTAACCATTAGGGAAGAAGGGCAGGATATATTTGGCAATGAAGATGATAACTAAAAATACGTCAATCCAATATCAATTAATAATGAAAAAGTAACTCACACTGAGATATGAGACTTAGTCTAGAACTGTAAAATGGGAATAATAATAGGCATTTATGTAATAGTTTCAGTAAATGAATGGATTTCTAACTGATGGAATTTTTAGGAAGACTGCTTTTTAGGCAGGCAACCTGCCTGAGCTTCCAGGCTGCCACTGTTCCCTTACCTCATCTACCAGGGAATCAAAACAAGAGAATAAGGCCTTCACCTACCCACCCTCCTTGCCCCCACCACCTCAACTTTGGAAATGATGCAGCAGAAATGGAAGGATTCCATGGATAGCAACGTGGGAGCCAGAAATTGAGGAATGAAAAGGGCAAACAGGTAATGCCACAAAACTCTTCTTTCTTACACTCATGTTCTTGATGCTTGTAACTTCCTTGTGAAGTATTACCTTATTGAGACAGCATTTTCCAATTGCCTGGAGGAGCTCATTCGTTCTTTCTGGTTCATGTCCTGCCACAATCCGTGCTGGTTTCACAGATAATGGTTCTCCTGAAACCATTATCACAACATCTATGGTTTTCTGAAGGAAGCTAATTTTTGCATCTTTATCCTGAAAAGTTGAAATATAAAATACAATATTTATGCTCATCATTTATGTTGGCTTCGCACTGATAAAGTTCTCATTTTTAATATGCATGGCTAAGAAGGAAATCACTTCATCTTTACAAATGCTGGATATCTCTGTAAATAAATCAAAATTATTCCATTCAATCCATTCTAGGACTGAGTTGAACTCCTAACAGAAAGCTTTGCAACACCAGCCTCATTCCTATGGGAACGTCAACAAGGCACTCTTCTCAGGAGACCAAGGTCACTGGGAGTTACTTAATCTCAGAATATAATCCTTGGACAAATACTGGAGCCAGCCTAAGAGCCAGGCCCAGTGTTGCATGAAAACCAGCTGAGCTCAGTCCTGGAGACAGTCTTAAGTTGCTCTTTGCCCCCCAGAGCCCATCTTGTGAACCCAATAACCAATATCCTGGTGCTATCACTGAGTGGCAAATCACCGACTCCCAAGATCTCCCCCAAAATCAGAGCTGCTGGTGACCAAAGACAATAGTGAGTGGCCTGCTATGAGATGCTGGCATTGGAAGGAGGTGGGCTGACTGCCACACCAGTGATGCCCAGCTGAAGGAGACTTTAAGGCTGCATTTTGACTTACCAAGTATATATTTTCCCTTAATAATCAACAATACATATTAAGGCATATGGATTTCATAAAAGCTAAAGAGAGAACTTTTCAAAGGGTCTACCAGAATAATATGTGTACTAACTAGTCCTTGCTGATTTCATTACAAAGCATAGCAATAAGGCCATTTGCAAATACATGATTTCATTAGCATGGGATCTGCCAGGGAGGGAAAACTAAAAATCAGGATAAGACTTAGTAAGTCAATTTGGGGGAGTTGCCTGAGACTCTGAGAAGCTGAAGGAGAGATTTGACCAGAATCACACAGCTAGTACAGGCCAAAGGTAGATTTTTGAACAGAGAGGCTGTCTTGATTCCATATACGGAACGTTCCCCAGGTCAAACTCCCTCTCCAATGATCTCATATGGTACAAAATCAGAAATCTACTCTCTTATAATAAACAAGATTGAGAATGAAATAGAGTTCCAAATAATTTAGAAATAGGATTGTGTTCTCCAATCCAATTGTCTTTGCCTGAAGAAAACTATTTCCCCAATTTTTATTGTTTTGTTGTTTATACAATGAACCCTATAAGACTTCAGTAGTATCTGTATTAAAGGACTAATAAAGAACTGAGGGATGTAATACATATAAAATGGGTATTTGGGAAAGTAATGTATACCAAACTCTTCCCAAGACAAGATAAACTATAGCTCCAGAGTCGCTGTATCCAAAATCAAAGTAAAATAAATTGCTACTTTTACTGATGTCATCTTAACAATCTCTTAGCCAAAGGTAAACCTGTCTCTAGGCCTGGCTCTCAATCCACTGAGCCACCTAGCTGCCCCTAAAAGGAGGTTTGTAAGGAGACATTTTTGCCAACTCAATTTGCCATTCAATTATCATTTTTCTCTCCAAAATGGAAGAACTAAAATTTTTTTGTCAGACTATTATGCAAAGAGCAACCTTTTTATCCACAAGATGTGTGAATGGCTTTATACTTAAGAAAAGGGGTAGGGGAAGAGGGAGAAAAACTATTAACATCAGCCAAGGCAGGGCAATATTCTCAAACGTACCTTAACATTATCAGATTTCATCTCAGAATCTGAGTAGAGTCCCTTCATGAAACCAGTCATTCTAATTACCTTCAAAACATAAAGAAAAGGTCAATTATTATCACATCAGAATATATCATCATTCTGTATCTAGTAAGAGGCTTAAATTAAATCCCCAAAAGCTTTAGGTCTTTCCTTTATCTATTTGCAATTGGATATATAACCAATACTTCAAACAGTCTCATCACTACTACAAGAATTCAGCTTGACTGAAGAAAAAGATGCTGGGTCAGATTCATGAATGCAAAATATCGATGATTTGCACGAACAGATGCAACCTGAAGTAAACTGAACCAGGAAAATAATATAAACAATGACTACACTATAAACTAAAAGAACTAAGGAAAAAAGAGATAGTAAGAGGGAAGGAAGGAGAGAAGGGGGAAAGAGGGAAGGAGAAACTAAACACTATGTAACTAAGCTTGACCCCATAGAAAGGTTAAACAAAATGCTATGTCCTTTCACTGCAGAGGTGGGAACAATGGGAACTGAATGCTACAAGATATAGTTAATATGTTAGCTTGTTAATTTGTTACCCTTTCTTTTTAGTCTTTATCACAAAGAATAAATAGCTCAATAGACAGAAAAAGGATAAAACAACAACAAAATTTGCTGTAAAAAACAAAATGGATGGGATAGAATCAAACTGGACCAGTGATGTCATTGGTATAAGAAACTCTTGATTAAGGACATGCCCCTAATCAATGCAAGTCTGTGCCTTCTCTGCAACTTAAGAGTTGCCCTGAGTACTGAGGAGCACATAGACGGCAAGGCTCCTCCTGGTTTCAGGCCAGCTCTCTATCTGTCATACCATACTGCCTCTGAGGACAAAAACAGAGAACACTGATAAAAATAAGATAAAAACACGTTAACCTTTTTTTAGCAGTCTTAAGTAACTGTCTTCTGATAATTTACATCGATTTTATCAAAAAGTTTTTTCAGTACCTAAATGGTTCTAGCATATTAAAGAAAATGATGGACAACTCACCTGGCCCCTGTCAGATGCAACAATGATCAAAATGTCTCCAGGGCCAGGGGTAAAGCCTCTCTAGAAAAGTCATGAATACAAACCACTGAGGACAAAATTCCTTAGAGATTGAAATCCAAATTAGTGGAGATTACCCACCCTGGCAGATAAGGTCCTAGATTCTGCCCATATTCAAAGATGTTTTCTTCATTTGGGATGCTAGAAGGGTTAAGATCTGAGTTTCCTGGCCACAGGGAATTTCTTTTGTGGAGACTCCCTCCACTAAGGAAGTTGATATTTTTATCTTGAATTTATATATTTATACAATCTCAAAGTTGAGATGGGGGGGGGGGTGAAACTTGCCCAGAGTCACAGAGTTCATATGTTAGAGGCAAGACTTGAACTCAGGTCTTCCCAATTCCATGGCTTGAACTGTAGTTAGCAAGTCATGGCAAATATATCATTCCACAGGTAGATACAATGACTAGGAATGAGACTGACAGAAGATGAGAATGGAAGAAAGACCAGGGTCAACAGTTCTTTCCTCTGATTCCCCCATCTTCCATCACACCACAGAGCTGTCTTGCTTCCCCATGAACACTCAAATCCTTTTGCTCATTTCCATGACTTCAACCAATGAGCCCACGAAGGTCAGACCAGAAGCAGGAGCCCTCAGAGGATCTTAGAGGTCAGCTAATCACCTCCTAAGCAAGACTGTCTCCACTATGTAATATATCCCCATACCAACACCTAACTCTTGCTTGAAGATACTCCCCCTTCTCGTCCGGAGGCAACCTGGAGAAAGCTCCAGTTGTTAGCAACTTTGTCCTCACACCCAATCCCAAATCTCCTCAGGGTCCCGCTCTTACGCGGGTCCCTGTGCTACCCTCTGGGAGAATCAGGACAAGGCTAAGCCTTTCGATAGGCCAGAGTCCTCCTCCTCCCCAGCCAGTTTTACAGAGGGGCACTCCAGGCTCAGGGAGTTCGGCTCAATAGCATAAAGACTGAATAGCCCAGGCAGAGCTCTCGATCAATAAGCGATGAAGAAGGGCTGAATGCAGGAGCCACTGACAATACACTCACAGCATTCAGAGCTGGCTGAAGGGTGGAGGACGCCAGACTATGACTGTAAGGGCCCAGAGGAAGAATCAAAGGGGACTCAAACAGGAGGGACTGGGTGGATAACGGTAGCATTAGTGGAAATTAGGAAGTCGGAAAGGGACGTTATATTCAAATACATGTGAGTGGTCTTATGAAGTAGTGAATTAGGTGGACTTTGTCGTGCATTTTTTCCGCCGAGAGTAACAATATGACCCGTCTGGATGCTTTTTCTCTTCAAAGGGGTCCACGCTGGAAAAGGTTGGGCATCCTCAGGCTATACCACAGTGCAGTGAACTGGGGTTCATTCACGGACTGAAGGAACCAAACTAGAATCAATGAATGGACAGACCCCTGCAGGCTTTCGGGAGGCCTCTAGGTGGAGCTGAAGGGCTCCGCACGTGACTCTGGGCCATTGGCCCTTCTGATGACTTCCATGAATCACAACTAACTGGAGAGAACATGAAGCCGGGCCATGCTGCCGGGCAGTGCCAGGCGCTCCTAAACCTCCATCACAGCCAAAGCTGCCATCCCGAACCGAATGCTTTTACATAACCAAACCAACCAATCCAGAGTGTGCAGCACTATTTGAATGCATCTTATCCCTCCCACTGCATGAAACAGATCCACAAAACCTGCTCCTCTTCCCAGGTTCTCTGCGGGTTGCTGATGGCCAAGGTGTGAATTCGGTTTCTTTCAGGCAAACACAAAGGCTCTCTTTACTTTCTAGACTGCCTCTTCCACAGTAGCGGAATACTTGGGACAGAAATACTATCTATAGCCAGTAACAGCTGATGGACAAAATGTCGCGTTCTCCTCTAATGTGCCCAAAGTATATAGTCAAGTGGCACTTCTACAGGATACAGGATTTTTCAGAATACGAGTCCCCCCCTTGGGTCGGTTTTTCAAAAACCTACAAAGAAAGTTCGCACTGAAGCATGAGGATATTCGTATTAGCCAAGGAATATGAGAGCAAAGAGAACAGCCTGAACTCTGGCAGTTAAGGGCACTCCTGCTTGCTGGGAAGAGCTCATCCTGCCTCCCACCAGAGGGAAGCCCGGCAGGCCTCCATGGCAACCCCCACAAACCAAAGGGCTTGAGCTGCCATTGCCTGCAGCTGGAAATCCAGAGGAATCTCAGATTCTTTGAAGCAGGAGGCTAGCAAGAGCTCCCAGGTCAGCACTCAGTAATAAAACGGGCCCCTGCTGGGCATGTGAGAAAGGAAACCTGGTGGAAGAGGCTTGGCCAGCCCTGGCCACCACCCGTCACCCAGAAGCCCTGTGTGGCTCCACTGGGGCAGCAGGAAGGCCTGAAGGGAAGTCACTGACACGAGGGGGTGTGGAGCCAGAGAAGGGCCTCCAAAGTGGCCTGCCCTGGGCTCAGCTGAGGGGAAGCTCCTCCCCCCTTCCCCACCCAGCTGTGCCCCTGAGCGCTGGCAGCTGTAGCTCATCCAGGCTGTCCCCCGTAGCCAGTGCAGATGTCAGGGCGGGTTCGGGGGGCACCGGGGACAGTTAGGGGGAGTCGGCCACAATCTGCTTCGCTCTGCAGCGGCCCTAGGCTTGTCCTTCCTTCTCCAGCGAGTCTGGGACGCTGGGCTGGTAGCTGAGCACTCACAGCAGGTGCCCCCCACCTGCCACCCTCGGCCGGGGGGACCACGCTTTCCAATTGAGGTGCCCGGCACTTAGGGGTGGGGGGGGGTCCGGAGCGCCGGAGGCCTCAAGTGTAACCCTCGCACCGACCCTCACTCCCCACCCCCCTAGCAGCATTCAGGAGGCTCCTCCTGGAGGCTCCGCGAGGGCAGCCGGTCCCCGACCCGCCCCCAGGGGCGGCCGCGGAGGCTGCGAACTGCATGGCAGAGGAAGCTCCCCGGCCCAGGAGGTCCTAGTAGCCCCGAACCCCGCCCCCGAGCCTTCTCAGCCAGGGCCCGCACCTCCGTGATGATATCGTGCAGGTAGCGGAACGGGGGCTTGCTCAGCAGCTTCTCCGTCAGTGGTGGCTTCTTGATCACCTTCCCCAGAGCGTCCTGCGTGCGCTTCACCACCGAGGCGTTCATGGCGGCTCCGGCCCCGGCCCGGCCCCCTCAGGCCGCCGCCGCCCGGCCCCGCCGCTCCCGCCGCCCCCGCCGCCGCGGCCACCGAGCTCGCCGGCCCATCCCACAATGCACTGCGCTCTGCAACGACGCCTGCGCGTACTCGCGGCGTTCCGTCGCCAGGCGCGCGCCGCCCTAGCAACGGGCAACAAGTCGCCGCCGCCTCTGGCGTCACGTCCCCGCCCCCTCGCCGTCCAATCCAGATTGTGGTCTCGGATGTCCCCGCCCCCAGAGGCTGCCTGCGGCCCCAGCCGCCCGCCTTCCCCACCCGCGCTTTAGACCCGCCCCCACCCTCTAGCCTAATCCCCGCCCCTCATGGCAACCCGCCCCGTATGGACTGGCCCCACCCACTACATTTTCCCGCCCAACCACCCGGGCTCTAGCCCCACCCCTGGACGGTGTTCCGGAGCGCTCCGGGCCTGCTTGGTTCCGCCCATCCTCAGGCTCCGCAGCTTCCTCAACCTGCGACACAGATGCCTCATCCCCGTCCGCTCCCTAGTTAGCCCAGGCCTGTCTGTCTCCAGCAGCCAGGATCCACCTCCTTCCCCACCCACTGCCCGTCTCGCCTCCACAACCAGGGCCTGGGCCCCGCCCCTAGGGCGGTGCTGTCACGGAGTTAGGCTTCTCTCTAGTCCCGCCCCCTCTTCTTTTCCCAGTCTTGTTCCTCAGCCCCTCCTCCCTCTAAACTCTCTCCTCTCCTTCCTCCCTCTTTCTCTCCCTCCTCATTTCTCCTCTCTCTCTTCCAGTGTCATTCTCGCGTCCTTCCTTTTGTCTCCCTTCTCCACCTTTCCTGCCCCTTGCCTCCCCTATCTCCCATCTTCTGGCGTAATAGAGAGGAACTACAGAGGAAGACCTGAGGCTAATGTTCCATCTCAGGCTTGCTCCCTGTGTGCCGCTGGGTATGCCACTGAGCATCCCTGGACTTCAGTGTCCTTCTTTGTAAAATAAGAGGAAAGGACAAGATGGTCCCTGAGTCCTCTTCTTTCAAGGGATCCTCTAGGATATTTTGCTCTGCTATCCTTTTCCCTTCTTCGCCCTCTTCCTGCCCTCTTCTTTGTCCATTTCCCTGAATTCTCCCACATCCTTCTGCCCTTATTCTCTCCACTCCTCCCTCCTTCATGCTTTCTTTTACTAAATCATCTCTATTTTCCTCCTCCCTTTTCCCCTCTTTCCTTCTGTTCTCCTTCCCTCTTTTTTTCAAACTGTTCATTTCTGTCTTAGAATCAATACTGTGTATTGGCTTCAAGGCAGAAGAGTGGTAAGGGTAGACAATGGGGGTCAAGTGACTCACTCAAGGTCGCACAACCAGGCAGTAACTGAGGCCAGATTCAAACCCAGAACTTCCCAACTCCAGGCCTGGCTCTCTATTCCCTGAACCCCCCAGCTGACCCTTTTTGTCCCCTCTGTGTCGTCTTTCCCTTTTCTGCTTTCTTCCTCCTTCCCTCTCTTATTCTTCTCCCTCTGTCCTGCTCTTCTCTTCTCTATTCTCTTCCCCTTCTTCTCTCTCTAATTTTTTCTCAAATTTCTCTTTATTCATCCCTTCTTCTTACTACTCTGTCCTCACTTCTCTCCTAAGACTAGGACTTTACCACTCCCTTACTTGACATATTTGAAGCAGGTGAGGGTGAGGGTCAGATTAGAAAATTGCTTCACCACCCTTTAAAGTAAATAATGAAATGTTTTGCCCTAACACACATCTCAATTTTCCCTCTGTGTGGAAAAAGGACAGGTCCAAACAAATCAAAAGAGAAATAAGGGGCAGCTACATGGCACAGTGGATGGAATGCCAGGCCTGGAGTCAAGAGGACTTGTGCTGAGATACACCCTAGCTCTGTGACCCTGGACAAGTCATTTATCCCTGATTGCCTAGCCCTTTTCATTCTTCCGTCTTAGTACTGATACCAAGACAGAAGGTAAAGGTTGAGAGAAAGACACAGAGAGAGAGGGAGATAGAGAAAAAGAGAAAGAGGGAGGGAATGAGATGGAGGGAGGGAGAGAGAGAGAAAGAGAGAGAGGGGGGGAGAGAGAGAGGAGAGAGAGAGAGAGAGAGAGAGAGAGAGAGAGAGAGAGAGAGAGAGAGAGAGAGAGAGAGAGAGAGAGAGAGAGAGAGAGAGAGAGAGAGAGAGAAGGAGGGAGAAAGAATTAAAGTTTTAAAAATTTTGTTAAAAAGCAAATGAAGGCAGCTAAGTGGCTTAGTAGATTGAGAGCCAAGCCTAGACACAGAAAGTCCTAATTTCAAATATAGCCTGAGATACTTCCTAGCTGTTGTAAGAATTGGAATAATATTTTTACCCAGATATATATTTTATGAAGTTTATTAGGAAGGGTAGACAATCCTTGCTCTAAGTAACCTGACCACATGGTCCCTAGCCTGACTGTCTTTCCTCCTTCCCTCTCACCTGCCTGCTCTGTTCCTGACTTCTTCCTTCTCTTCTCTATTCTCTCTCTCTCAAGCCCCAAAGCCTTGACTTTTCTTGATGTATAGCACGTAGAGGGACGCAAACCTGGTGCAACTGTGTTAGGTCAGGAATGCTTGATGGACAGGTCAAGCTACTCAGGAGGGGGAGGGAATGATCTTCCTTAACACAATGATTCTGATTGCTTGGCCAGAAAAAAGGCCTTCAAGTGTCCTACACCCCTAACTTCTGCACCCCTCGACATCCCTTTTTCTGGGCTACCCTGATTGGACACATGACCTCAGTCCACATCAAAGGCTAGGCTACAGGGCACCAGGAGGCACATGGGACAAGAGGGGAGCATCTTCTGGGATGCCAGGGAGATATGAGGCTTCTGTCATTCTCCCATAGTGTATATGCTCCTCTCTTATCCAGATAAGCCACAGGCCTTGTTTTTAATCCAATCAAAGGGTGGGGGCTGAATAGAACCCCATGTCACCAGAGAAACACCCAAAGACTGATCTTTGAATACTAAGAAAAGGGGTGCCAACTGGTTTTCAATTCTTATAACCCCTCCTCTCATTCTCTAGAAGACATGCTAGTCTCTCCAATGAATATCTAAATATATCAGGATTGTCTCACCACGGCACATAAGGGTCCAAAGATATTATACGTTTTGTGGAGGGTCTAACTACAATCTGTGTTTCTTAACATATTGAAAATGTTTTATAGACACATTGACAAGGAGCCTTTAGGGGAAATAGTGAATTGCCCTTTTTTGGCACAAGAGTTTTATGATTAAGATAAAATATTGGTGCATGGGAAGGGCAAGAGTGGGGTCCAACCCCACACAGTTCAGTTGATTATATCCAAAAGGCTTACTCAGAGTCTCATGAAGTGGTATCTCATTTGGGGGGGACATCCTCTATTTTTGTCATCTGTTTAGCGCAATTATAATCATGATGGTCCTCACAGCATCTTCTTCAGAAGATCTACTTTCCTGGTCCAGATTACTGACAATATCTTTCCCTGGAATTGCTTTTAAAAAAAATCTTAAACCTATGGACCATTAGGAGAACTTAAAAATCTTCCCAGAACTTCTGAGCAAAGTGTTTATCAAAAGAAATTATAGATCACCTCCAGGAGAATAAAATAAACTAAAACCTCCTATGCTGTGTGAAGACGGGATTTGGCTATATCCTGATTGTAACAATGAAGGTATTTAGCTCTTCCTTGATAGTGAAGATTAAATTGTAATCCCCTATCTATTTTTAGATCTTAATCCCCAAAGTGATAACTCAGTATTTAAAATAGATCTACCCATTTTAACTACAAAAAGGTGTTAACCAACCAAAAAAGGTGTTAACTAACTACAGAGGTATTAACTAACCACAAAAAGTATAACTAACTACAAAAGGTGTGAACACCCATTTCACACATTGAGTGGACAGTCCTGGAGAGGAACATCTGCTGTGATTGGTAGATGTAAAATTTAGGGGAGATGACACAAGAGAAAAAGATCTTTAAATAGAGGAAACAGAGGCACACAAGGATCAATCAATAGATCAAGATTCAGTCACTCAGAGGAGAGACTGGAATTAGTCACTTGGAGTTGGAGTGAAGAGAGACACTTGAGGAGAGACTGGAAGACAGACACTCAGACTTGGAGTGAAGACACTTGGCTGTGGAACTGGACCCCTGGGGGAGCTCATGCAGGACACCTCAGACTTCTTTCCTTTTAGACAGTCACTGTGGTGAGTGTAAAGGCTGACTTAGTTTCCTTGCCCTTTCTGGAGGTGTGAACCTCCGAGAAAGGGCCATCATTTGAGACTCCTTTTTCCTTAACTGGTGCCTTAGAATTTCCACCTGGCTCTGAGGAAGCCGGAGCTCTCTCTCCCTCTCTCTCTCCCCTCTTATCTCTTCCTTAATATCTTCTCTCTATTATAAAATAAACTACCATAAATTCCATTCTTCTTATTAATTCATTTTGAGATTTAGAAATTAAATCCCTGGCAATCACCAATTAAATATTCAGTCAACCAATAATAAATTTAACAGCTGGAAACTCCAGGACATACATTGATTCCAATTTAGCAATTCCACTGACAACAGATTTTCCAAACAGCAAGGGGAAAGACCTGAAAACATAAAGGCAGGGAAAGTTGAATAAAACAAGACTATCCACACTCATGAGAAACTGAAGGAGGAAAGGGAATAATGTATTCCAACAAAAAAAAAGACCCAATTATATAGTGTCTGGCCTGGATTGAAGAAGACATCTTAGTAGCTGTATGACCCTAGGCAAGTCACTTTACCTTCTTTGGCTTAGTCTCCTCATCTGTCAAATGAGTTAGCAAAGGAAACATCAAACCACTTCAATATCTGCCAAGAAAACCCCAAATGGCATCAAATAACTAGACAACGAGCAAAGAGGCAGCCCAATGTGACCTAATCTGTAAACCTGACACTGATCATTAGTGAAAAAAGATGGATGTTAAAAAAAAAAAAGCCATGCAAAATGTTCCTGGAAAGAAAACCACACCAGAGGAAATAATTGACCTTTTGGGCATTTGAAACAAAAAATACAAGAATGGTCAACAGATATAAAAAACAAGGACAACCACCAGCATAAAATGATAGAAAACAGATCATTATGAGACGTCTTTCTAAATATACATGAGTAGAAATAGGTAGAAGTTAAATAGAAATGACGGTAAAAAAACAAGTCCCAAACTTCATGGGCTAAACGTCAAAACACCTTAACTATGGATGAATCAGTGCCTATTGTTGGGTTAAATTACAAAATGAGAGGACTCATCAAGGGGATAGAGGAGGAAGAAGACAGAGGAGAATGTGTGATATATCCTAATCAAGTCAAAGTCTAGCCAGAAGACAGAATGATTCTTGTAGCTTCTCAAGAAGAAAAGAGTCTATAGGAGAGTGTGTGAGGAGTCAGAAAGAACTTCATATGCAATAGAGATACACTAGAAATCCTGGAGTAAAAAAAGGATGCCTGTTGTTTTCATTATTATTAATATAGTTCTGAAAATGCAATAGCAACTAGCAATAAGACAGAAGAAGAAAACTCAAGGTATAAATACGGGATAAAGAGAAGATAAAACTATCACTATTTGCTGATAGTATGCTGATTTACCTAAAAAATCCTAGGGAACTGGGAGAGATACTAATCAAGATAATAACTTCCATAAAGATGTGGGCCACAAAACCACACAAAAACCAACATTTCTCTAGAATAATAGCAAAAACCAAAAGGCAAAAATAGAAAGGGTAATCCCCTTCAAATAACAACAAAATACATAAGGCATTTGGAGAGCAATCTACTGAATCACACAACTGCTTGTACAAATTCAATGACAAAATACTCCTTACAGACATGAAGAAATAAATCTTAAATCTCTAAAGAAATATTCAGTGATCATGTCTCAACAATACTAATATATTTTAAGTGTCAGTATTACCAAAATTAGTTTAAGCTTTTAATGCCATACAAATGAAATTTATGAAAGGAATACTTATAGAACTCAAATAGCATTTATAGGTAAATAAATATATACTATATGAAAGACATTATTATCTAAAATTCAATATCTATTGGGGAGTGACTTTTGGTTACATATATGTATACATTCATTTACATATTATCTGCTTATAGATTACACAAACATCATCTATAACTATATAACTTATACTCTGTGTAATATGTAACACATTAATATTGGCTATATTTAATAATCCATCTGTAATAGTTAACATTATATATAAACACATATATACAATGTATAAAGCCAAAAGTAATTCCTTCATAGATTAGTGCCAAGGGAGATGAATAAGTCCTTGGAAGAACAACCATATCAGAGAATGTTTCAAATCAGTAAGAGCAAGGGAAATGCTCATAAAAAACAAGCAACTCTTGGAAGTTCCATCTCGTTATCTGAATTTGGTAAAGATGATAAAAGCTGGGAGAAAATGTTGAAGGGGTTATGGGAGGATAAGGAGCCATGCAGCATTGGTGGAGCTATGCTTTAATATAATAGTTTTAGAAAGAAATTTGAAGTTATGCAAACAACGATATCAAAGCGCTCATATTCTTGGACCCAGGATTCTATTACTAATATCTAATATCTTCTAAAGGAGGTCATTAAAAGACAATCTCCACAAACAACAAAACATTGTAGCAGAACTTTGTGTGTGTGTGATAGCAAAATGGAATTAGAAAAATAAAAACGGAAGGCTAGGCACCCATCAGTTGTGGAATAGTTAAACAAATTATGGTGCATGGAAATCTTGGAAGATTACTGTACTGCAATGAATGATAAATGGGATGAATGCAGAGAAACATGGTAAGACCTTTGGGAACTGAGGCAGAGTGAAGTCTGTGGAGCCAAGAAGACAGTGTGCACAATCACTCACAGCATCAATGGAAAGAACAACAACCGGCCAGAAAACCAAAATATTCATGCTGTGAAAGCATAACAATGGGAATGTATCTTAGGAAGCTTGAAAGAAGAAATAAGAGCAGACCACCTACCCCATCCCTTTTCAGAGGTGAATTGTGCCCATAAGTGGGTTTACCTCCGTGCCTCATCTATAAAATGAGCTGGAGAAGGAAATGGCAAACCACTCTGGTATCTGCCAAGAAAACCCCCAAATGGGGTCACAAAGAGTCTGACATGACTGAAATGACTCAACAACAAGACAACCTGAAGGAATCATGTTGGAGATTCTTTTGGCAAATGAGCCCTTTAGCTTCCCCTCTGAAGAGAAGTGACCCTGAGGTGACATAACTTTTCAAGGTCTCAGTTTCTTCTTCTGTACAATGAGGAGGTTGTATTGAGGATCTCTAAGAAACTTTCCAAGTATCTAGACTCCACCATGTTCCCTGGGAGAGTATATTAGATTGGAATTGAGGCCTCCTGAGATCAGATCTACAATAGGACTTTGGGCAAATCACTTTCCTCATTTTACTAATGAGAAAACAAATGACTTCTTATTGAAATTTCCTTTTTCATATGAACTTTATCTCATGGATCTTCACTTTGGGTTTGCTTATATCAACTGCTCTCAAAATGCAGCCCTTGGACCCCATGGGGTCTTCAGGACCTTTTCGGAGGATCTGTGAGGACAAAACGATTTTCCCATAACATTGAGATGTCATTTGCCACTTAAAGCAGTCAGGTCTTTTCCAAATACATATGTGTGAGCTACAAATGTCTTCATATACTTCATCCAGGTAAGTTGAATTCAGAAGCAGATGTGATTGTGGTGATGTAAGAGAAAACCTCAAACTTCTACTGAGTCAGGTATCAAAGAGATTTGCCCAATTTGGCAAAGGAAAGCAATCATCTCACTTGTTTTATTTGTAAAAAAGACATTTTTTCATAAAAGTGTTCTTTATATAAATAGCTAATGGGTTGACTATTATTTTAAATAGTTTAATACATATTCCAAAATGCCTCAGTTACAGCTTTAATATAGTTAAGTGTCCGGGACTATAGCCTCTGGGGTCGTTAATGCTTTTTAAGAGTAAAGGGGGGGGGGCAGCTGGGTAGCTCAGTGGATTGAGAACCATACCTAGAGACGGGAGGTCCTAGGTTCAAATCTGGCCTCAGCCACTTCCTAGCTGTGTGACCCTGGGCAAGTCACTTGACCCCCATTGCCTAGCCCTGACCACTCTTTTGCCTTGGAGCCAATACACAGTATTGACTCCAAGACGGAAGGTAAGGGTTTAAAAAAAAAAAAAAGTAAAGGGGTCCTGGGTCCCAAACAGTGGAGAAGCTCCAGCTCCCAGGAAGCAAGTTCTCAGCAGTTCACAGCCGACTGGAGTTGAGCGAACATCACAGGAAGACCACCAGAGGGCAGTGGTTCCCCAGAAAAGCCCTTTGCTTCTCCAGCTCAGAAGGGCAGCTCAATGGAGGTTCCATGGAGCCATCTCTTTGCCCATTTCCCCCTTGCTCGATCCAAGGCAGCGGTCCCTGCGGCAGGATTCCCAGATGAGCTGCAAACCGTGGGCAGCGCCCTTTCCTCCGGCTGTGCAAGAATGATGGCAGCATGATATTAGCTGTACTCTTCTGCTTCTGCATTTCCAGGCAGTCCTGGTGGGATGGCCGCTCCCCCGCAGACCTCCAAATTCAGTTAGAGCCAGAGCGTCCTGATGGCTTAGGTAGTCCTCTTACACGCTGCTTTGGCCAGACACAGCATTTAGGACCAGGGACTGTCTGGTGCCTCTTTCTGTCTCTAGCTCAGGGCTTAGCCCTGTGCCTGGTGCCTAGTAGGGGCTTAATCAGTGTTTACAGATTGATTGATTGACTGGAGAGCTGAAGCAGAAGAGAAACTTCAGAGGCCAGACACCAGCCTTGGATTACACAAATAAAGGAACTGAGGCCCAGGGAGGCTGTGAGTGTCCCCAGGTCTCACATCTCTAGAAGTGGGGTTAGAACCTTGGTTCTCTGACTACAACTACTAATGTTTCCACCAGCATTGATTAAATGCCTGCTGTGTATTAGCTAGGCACTAGGAGCACAAAGGCAAACATGAGACAAGCTGGAGGGAGCCTATATTTAGGGGGTCTGGGGTTCTGGCCAGAGCCTCACTAAGGACCTCTAGACAGGGTCTGGGAGTCTTGCCAGAAGTGAGCTGGCAAAGTATGGAATTTGCTTGGAGTGGGGCTTGGTTATTTGGGGATACTATTTTTTTAAGCAAACAAAATTAATCCATTGAATAAATAGCATTTATCCACATCCATTAGCTCTTTCGCTTATGGCCAAGTAGATTTATACATCTCCCAATCTGGGCTTTCTGGCCTAAATTCATGGGTACCAGAACCTTAGAGCTGGAAGAAGCCTTGGAGGATGTCTATCTAGTCCTGTGATACAGCATCATCTCCATTCCATGACCAGGAAATGCTCCTGCATTTGGTCAAAATCTTCTAACTGGCCCAAAATCCCCTCTTGTGTCTATATTGTGGGGAAGGCAGGGAGAAGAAATCAGTCCTGCTCGTCTGGTCTTCTCTTGGCTTATTCATTAGCAGATGTTGGGAAAAGACTCGTAGCTCCCACTTGGGGAAAAGGTTCCAAAACAGGCCTAGTTCCAATATCAAAAGCATGTCTTAGAGTAGGAGGAGGGCCCAGGGTCTCTGGACGGTCTGTATTAGAGGAGAGTGTCTGCTAGAAGTATGGATCATTGGGCATGTGAACGTAAGTAAAGCATGAATCTCATATCACTTCCATTAACTGTATTTGGGAAAGAAAGAAAAAGAAAGAAAGAAGGGGGGGGGGTAGGGAGGGAAGTGAAGGAATAGGAAATTAGTGAAAAGGGAAAGGGAAGGGAGAGAGGGTAAAAGAAAGGGGGGGGGAGTGAAGAAATAAAAGTATTATATTAAACATTTATTATAACCCAGAGGCAGCTAGATGATGTAGTGGATAGAGTGCCAGGCCAAGAGTTAGGAAGACTCATCTTCCTGAGTTAAAATCTGGCCTCAGACACTTATTAGCTGTGTGAAACTGAGCAAGTCACTAAACCTGTTGACCTGAGTTTCCTTATCTGCAAAATGAGCCAGAGAAGGAAATGGTAAAGCCCTCCAGTCTCTTTGCCAAGAAAACCCCAAATAAGGTCATGAAGACATGACTCAAACAATCCATCAACAACAAAATAAGCCATAAATACTGTTAAGTACTAGCAATACCAATGCAATTAATTTGAGGAAATTCCTGAGGAAAGAAAAGTGTGGCTAAACAGCAGTTCATTTACTTTTCTTTAAACTGTTCTTCAGATTTGGTAAGAACCAGAAGGGGGTCATGGCAGACAAGAAATGTCATGGATATATCAGGTGCATTTAGAGAGGGATAGAGTCCAGAGTGAGGGAGAAGACCATCTCTGGCCTTTCAGTAGGCATGCCTAGTCTGTACACCTCTGGGGAGACTTGACTCAGTACTTCAAACCACAGTTTGATGGAGTCACAGATAGCTGGAGAGGCCAAGAGAGGGTGGCCAGGACAGTGAATGATTCTGAGTTTAGGCCACATGTAGATTATTTGAAGAAATTGAAAATGTAAGTATTTCACAGTAGTAGATTTGTGTTCTGCCTTTTTTCAATACCCATACATGAGGATTCCCAAAACATATTTGCATTTACCTGGAAAGGTTCTATTTACACATGGTGTCATCTGAATCAAAATTATGTAGAAAGTCCAACTTTATTTTCCTAAATTTTGACACAAGATTTGGCAAATATCAAGTTTAAGGAGAGCCATTAAACATACTTTGTGGATGATTTGCTCTTGGCCGCACCAAATGCTGCAACATGCCAAGAAGATAGCAAAAATCTCCTGTTTGAATTATATAAGAGAGGACACATGATCTCAAAGTCAAAGATTCAGTGGTGTCTCCCAAAAATGTAGTATTTAGGATTTGTTTTAACTGATGGTGCCTGCTTCATTTCCCCTAAGTGTATTGAAGATATCAAAAAAAAAAAAATTGAGTGCCCCATCCACTAAGAGACAGTTGAGAGCAATTTTGGGAATAACAGGATTATGTAGGCAATGGATTCCTTATTATGGGGAAATCACTAAGCCCCTTATTAGCATTGACAAAAGATGCAGTCACTGAACCACTTAGGTTAGAGGCTAAACACCTAGCAGAACTTACTAAATTAAAACAGACTATCCTATCTGCCCTTGTTCTAGGCATCCCAGATTAAAACAAGCCATTTACTATACATGTACATGAACAGAGAGGGGTAGCTTCAGATGTTTTAACACAAGTTTTAGGACTTGTTCACTGTCCAACTGCATATTATTTGATTTAACTAGAACCAATATCTTCAGGAGCACCACCAAGTCTTAGAGGCATGACTACAGCAGCTTTGGTAGTAACAAAATCTGTGGATTTAGTATTGGGATGCCCACTAAAGATAATGTGCCCTCATGAAGTTGAAGCATTGTTGCTAAGGCATAGAACACAGGCATTCTCTGACCAACAACTTTAAAGATATGAATTAGGAAATGAAAATATCACTGTAAAATGCTGCACAACACTCAATCCTGACACCTTGCTTCCAGATTTACCAGTCACAGGAGAACCATTGCATAATTGTGAATCATTAGTATCCATGGCAGAAAAGCTTTGTGATAATCTCTTGGACGCCACTTTGGAAAATTCAGATCTAATTCTGTTTACAGATGATTCATACTTTATAAGGGATGGTATATGTTACATTGGAGCAGCTACCATCACTCTGTGGGCAGCTTCACTGCCACTCTGTGGGCAGCTTCACTGCCATCAAATATAAGTGCTCAAGGTGCAGAATTAATAACTTTTAAACATGCTTGTGTAATTGCAAGAGACAAGAAAGCAACAATCTACACTGACTCAATATTTGCTTTAGAAATATGTCACACTGTTGATATGCTTTGACTTAAAAGGAGATTTTTAACATCAGCTGTAAAAAATATCACAATTTCTAAAATCATGAATGAGGTTCTCTCTGCTCTCCAACTATCTGAAACCCTGGCTGTTGTACATTGCTCTGCCCATACAGGTGGAACTGACCCTATCTCTAGAGGAAACCACAAGACAGATGCTGCCACAAAACTCACTGCTATAGAAGGCCCTGAATTAATTTTAAATTTGGCAACTATCAATGACTTGGATTTATCCCTTTTCTATAATGAAAAAGAAATTAAAAGATGGAAACAAAACTTCAAGGCAAGAAGGATTAATGGAGTATGGGTGACATCTGAAGGAAAACCCCTATTCCCTAGAAGTTTTTATAATCAAATATGTCAATCCATCCATAAAAATGGTCATTTTGGAACCCAAGGCATTGTAGACTTAAGCTGCATTTGCAGATAGTTAGCAAAATTTAATTGCTTATTGTAAAGCTGATGCTGAAATTATGTTTAATGGAAATATATATAGATAAGATAGTCTGAAAATTATATATATATATATGTATATATATGTATATATATATATATAATAGGGAAACTGTTTTAGTTAACTTAGCAAGAGTAAATAGTATTAGCACTAAGATTCAAATTTCTTGTAGTGGTTTTGTTTAAACATTTATTGTACTGAATTTATTGTAAAACCTTAAAACTACCCTTACCCTGTGATAAAGGATGGAAAGGTTTGCAATTTGCAAAACTGTGCAAAAACTGAAAAGGGCAAACCTAGGTATGATTCACAGTGGCATGTGACCAAGGGTCACATGAGAGCCTGAGCTGGAGGATCTGGGAAGACTTTATCTTGCCCCAGTGGAATTTTCTTCTGGGCTCCTGAGGAAGTCAACAGGAAGGTCTTAAGAGGATTTTTCCTGTGTTGAACTGAGGAAGGGTTCCTGTATCTAGCTTATGGCAGAATTCAGTCTCACTTGAACATCAGGACTTGCTTGGGCATCTAACAACAACAGATCCTGACTCTAACTGTTTTTTGGACCCCTGCCGAGTAAGATTTGGGAACTTGGTTAAGTTTTAGTTTAGTAACTTAGTTAGCATAGTTAGTTAGTTTTTTAAAATAAGAATAAGCATAAGTAAATCTCTAAGCCCTTACTCCTTTCCCTTCTGAAACAATAAAATAGTTTTTTATATGTTTTTTCCTCTTGTGTTTCCCTTATCCAAAATCCTATCCTAACAACCCAAACTTTCCTGCATAGAATTCCTTAGAGTAGATTTAGTAAATTGGTAACTATAATAAAAATAAGTGACCTTGGGAAGGTCACAACAACAACCAAAAAAGGGGGGGGGGACAATTGTGGAAAAGAAACTAGAACAAATTCTGAACTTTCTGCCACTGTGTTGGAACAAGCAACAGTGGGAATATTAGAGAGAGAAGAAATTGTCAAGACTGACAGTTGGTGGGGGAAGGGGCAATTGGGAGTGGCAGTGGGTCTTGTGATTAGCACTTCCTTCCTGGCATTGGAAGGGTGAGGAGCGCTTCTTCCCAGTCTCTGGATTTAAGTGCCTCTATTTTCTCAGCCCAAAGAGACAGGACCAACCAGTACTTAAAGTCAGAACTTTTCTTGTTGTTTGCTGTCTACTGCTAAGATTTTGAAATTAAGAAAACTAGCACAGATATAGCATAGACAGGAATAAGAGAAACTCTCCACCAGCCTGTGAGGCCTGGCCTCAGCTCCAAAGCTAAGACTCCAATCTTATTTAGGAACATCCCTCTTCCCTTTTCCCTGATACCTCTCCAATCCGAACTGGTTATTAAAATTTATCTTATTTGAATATCACAGTCAGATAAGTGGACTATCTTTTCTGGGGCATTGAGGGAGATGAACCTTAGTTTAATCATTCAACTACACACAGTTCTTATTGGACCCCTGCTGGGCAACCAAAGTCTGGGGAAAGACTTGTCCCTCAGGAGGATCCATGTTTACCTGTTTTAGGGCATCTTCAACATCAATCCATAGAGAAGATATCCCCACAGGCTATCATAAGTGGCCCATTTCTTGGACACCCCCATTTTGTTCAAAAATAGCCTCTTGGAAGGGGGCATCTCTCTCCTTTTGCCTCACCGGAAGCCATATTCCCTCTCTCCCTTCAGCTCCTCCATTCCCTGCTACAAACCTTCCATATCCCCTGTTCTTTATATCCACTCATCTTTCCCTATAAATATTATACCCATAGCTCCCACTTGGAGAACAGGTTCCAAAACAGGCCTAGTTCCAAGATCAAAAGCTTGTCTCAGAGTAGGAGGAGGGCCCAGGGTCTCTGGAGGGTCTGTATTAGAGGAGAGAGTCTGCTAGAAGTATGGATCATTGGGCATGTGAACAAAAGGAAAGGGAGAGAGGAAAGAAGAAAGGGAGGGGGAGTGAAAAAATAAAAGTATGGTATTAAACATTTATTATAATACAGGGGCAGCTAGATTGTGCAGTGGATAGAGCACCAGACTGAGAGTTAGGAAGACTCATATTTCTGAGTTCAAATCTGGCCTCAGACATTTATTAGCTGTGTGAACCTGAGCAAGTCACTAAACCTGTTGACCTAAGTTTCCTTATCTGCAAAATGAGCTGGAGAAAGAAATGGCAAAGCCCTCCAGTCTCTTTTTCAAAAGAAAACCCTGAATAAGGCCATGAAGACATGACTCAAACAACCCATCAACAACAAAATAAGCCAGAAACAGTGTTAAGTGCTAGCAATACCAATGCAACTAATTTGAGGAAATTCCTGCTACCCTGAGCCAAGAAGTAGAGTGAAAAGACAAGTCCTCCTGCCTTCTTCTGGCTTCCCAATGTGTCCCTCTTCCTCTCTAAGTGGTCCATCCCCAGGCACTCAGTTGCTTCTAGGGGAGGGGAGAGAGGACCATTAATTAGCTTTCACCAGGTCCAGATGGGCTTGTCAGCTGGGCCCTCTGAGTGCCCTCAGGCTTGGGATCCTCAGAGCTCTTGGGAAACATTTTTAAATCAGCTGATTAGAATAAACACAACCTACTTGCCTTCTATGTACTGAATTAATGATATGTTTTACTTTTCTTCTTTTAAAAATTAGTTTCATTGATGTTTTTTGCTTCATAACCAGTTTCCCATGTATTCTGCCTTCCACTCTCAGACAAGATTGTCCCATAAATCAAATAATACTTTTTACAGAAATAAAAAGGCAACACAACTGATGGATACATTGAAAAAGTCTGAAAACATGTAGAATGTAGAAAACCTGGGGTCTAGGTTGGAGGTGTCTTCTCTTATCTCTTCATTCAATTCTGGCTTGATCTTCATAATTTTGTTACATTTACTTGTGATGTTTTGGTATATCATCATTCTTTCCATTTACATTGTTGTAGTTACTGAGCTTATTTTTTCCTTGCACTTCTGACTTCACTCTACATCATTTCCTATACATCTCTCCATGCTTCCCTGTTTTCATCAGAAACATCCTTTCTTTCAGCCCAGTAACATGCCTTTACATTCATGTATCACAATTTGATGAACATCTACTTTGTTTTCAAATCTTTGCTATCACAAAAATTGATGCTACAAAAGTTTTGGAGTGTATGGGGGCTTTTTTCCTTATCAATGACTTCCTTGGGTATAAGCCTAGTAATGGAATCTATGGTTCAAAGAGTATGAACATTTCCAACACTATTTGTATAATTCTAAATGCTTTCCAAAATAGCTGTACCATTTCACAACAATCCACCAACAATGTATTAGTGTACCTAACCTTAACTCTACAACCATTGCAACATTAACTATTTCCATTGTTTTTCTCATTTTTTTCAATCTGCAGTGTGTTAAATGAAACTTTAAAATTGTTTTGATTTGCAGACAGAAATAAAAACAGATTATTTAAATGTTTTCAATACCAACCCCTCATCACAGACATCTGGTGCAAAAAAATCCCATTCAATTGCTTTTCTTATCCTCTATGCATTAATGTTATCTGTGCAGAAGCTTTGTAATTTTAGGAAATCAAAATTATCCACATGACTTTTTTCAGGTGATTATAGATGCTATGGTTGACAATACCCAGAGTTTGAAAAAATTCTTGATGAGAGTCTAAAATACTGGGCTGGATCAAATAAGATGACAGCATGAACCAATAAACAAAGGGTAGAATTGCTGGTAAATATGGAACCTGGTATAGTACAACATTTAGAAAAAAATGGGGGAGAAAACTGAAATGAACCAGCAGGCAAAGGAGTTTTTCTTCTGTTTTAAGACCAAAAATGAAGAGATGAGGTATGGGGGTCTAGCTATAGGGAATCCTATAGGAAAATAGCATCTGGAGGTGTAAGGGCATATGCCAGTGAAGTGGTGCACTTCATAAGCGAGTCCAGATACCCAGAAGTTCAAATTAATGGAACCAATATTTATTACTAGCCAGGGCAAACCTTCATAACGAAAGCTGCACCGGACTGCATTTACATGGCAGTTTTTATAGGGTGAGAGATACAAAGCAAATAGTGTTCATTATGAAACGTAGCCTTGATGGAGTGAGAAGCCTTATCATCTAGAAGCTGTACTGGTCAGTGGTGTGGGGTACAGGACCTCCCATTGTATATCGTATCCTAGCCTGGAAGTTACTTTCTCACAGAGCCTGATTGTATGTTGTTTTGGTTCTGAGCTGACTAACCTTCACAGGAAAGCACAGTTCTGATTTCTACTTTCCCAGGGAAAAACAGGTTTTCTGGTCAATGACTTAGTTTGCCTCACTTCAATCCCTCCTTTTCTTGTGTGGGTGAGTGGGCCAGGGAGGGTAGTGAGACCACAAGACCAAAAGTCTGACTGCCGTTAGACACCAGTGGACATAGGACATGGGGCAATTTATTAAGCAGGGGCCATACCAGGCTTCTGGGGGATCATCAGGAGATTGTGAAAATAGGGGGAGGGGTAGAAACTCAGAGGTGGAGTGTGGGAAGCCATCAAGCTTTGGGAGCTGTCCAGCACTCTCCTTGAGGGTGAGGGCTTGCTCTGTCTAGATGTGACAATTCAGTCGAGTAATGGAGATGAGAAGCACTGTGTACTCAGGCCCATGTGCATAGGCATCACACAAAGTTCCACCATAGCACAGAGTTCGTTTATTATATAGGGTTTCAAGTACATACTGCTTTGGTACACAATCAATTTTCTACATATGTTTCCATGGAACTTAACAACAAGGCGCATAGCCTAAGGAGATAGTCAACAAAACATTGTTGCTATAGATGGATGACATAGACAGGGTGATCTAGAGGTTAGTTCTCCCTGACCTAGAGAATCATTGTTACTTTTGGTCAGCTTTCACAATCAATCACAATTACTTAGCAGATGGCAACAAAACATTTCATTGCTAGGTACAAGGTTAAATGACAATTTAATGAAGACCAAATTGGGGTCTTCTTCAATTTACAAGTTCTGTTTTTCTCGCGTTACTTTAAAGCACCTGGCCATGTTGCCTGGTTTCTGTCCATAAACAGAATTCAGTGAGTGTATCTTGAAGGTGATTGATGTTCTTGGCTTGCCTGGCTTATAAAGGGAGTGAATGTAACTTCTGTGGAGAAGAGAGGGAGGGGGGCAATAGGTAGTGATCTCTAGGTTTTAATTCTGTGAATGTAATCTTTTAGGGTAATAGTCTGGGGGGATTAAGATGCCATATATGTTTATTGCTCCTATAAGTATTTGCTCTCATATTAGTTTTCCTGTATTGGGGAGGGAATAATAATCATAACAAGTCCATTAGTTAGGAAAGTTGGAGAGAGAGGTCACAGAGGGGGATCAGTGGGACCTCATTCTCTGGGGGCTGCCTTGCAGACCCCATTTCCCCAGACTGTGACCTTGTCAGCCAGTGAGGGGTATGATGGCCTCCAGCAATCAAGCCCACAGTTTCTGACATGGTCACACATGAGTTCCAGAGTTACAAAGTGACTTTCTGGAAAAATAAGGCACCCATGGACCCGACTTCTCTCTCTAATGGAATTGTTATGATTATTGTTACTTAGAACTAAGTAAAATTCTAATTAAATATTCTATGACAAAACACCAAAATGATATTAGAATGACTGCATGACAATTTCAGCTTCAAAATAATTTTAAAAATCAAATGCAAAATCTCAACATTGAAATTAAATTTTAAAAATTCCCTCAAACTACATTGCTTCTAACTGCCCCTAATTTTAAAATCTGTCATATTCTCGCCCCCTTTGGGGAGGTCGAGATGCTAGGTATTTAAAAACCTTTTTTCATTCACTTTGAATTACTTAGTTAACATCTATAACTATGCTTAAATGGCTTAGACATTTTACTCCTAGTTACCATTACTTTTATCCCTTAACTCTTATATGAAAAAAAAAATAATGTTGCTACTGAGTCACAGCCAAAGCAAAAAGCCTGTAGATAAAAATATTGTGGAAATAATTCTTTTGTTGTGAGTTAACTCCTGAGTTAACCTAGTTCTAACCTTACTAAATTCGTTTTGGGCACAATTTCCATTTCCTGCATATCTATTCATTGTCAACAAGGACTGCATTTACCATTCCACTTGGGCCTAGTCTATAGGAGATTTCATTAGTATTCCTAGGCACAACAGTCTTCCTTCTAAGCTCATTGTTTCCTGCCTTGAAGCTCCAAAATGTGTACACTTTGCTGGTACTGAGAAGCAATTTGATGTTCCATCTGAACCTTGTTCATCAAAAATGTTGCTTAGAATTTTCTTTATATATATATATATATATATATATATATATATATATATATATATATATATATATATATATATATATATATATATATATATATATATATATATATATATATATATTGCTTCCCCCCTTTCTGGCACTGATGTTTAACACGTTTTCCTAATGACCTGAATTCTTCCTCTGTTTAAAGCCTTAGGGAAAAGGGACCTCTTTAAATCTGCTTAGTTAGTTGAAATCGCTAAAAATGTCTGTCTATCTGCCTTCACAATTCCTGTATTTTTCAGGCTTTGCCTCTCTAAGGCTTCCTACATTATAGGGAATCCAGCTGGGCATCCTCTCAGTTCTCTCATCATCTGAAACCATACCTGCAGGTATGCATATTTGTTCCTGTGACTGCATCAATAACCAATTTTTCTCCAAAACATTTCTTTTCTCAATTATCTTCCCATACAATTCAGACTACAATGGCAATTCTCTCTAGCCATGTTCAGGGTTAAGCCTAACCCTAAACCCTAACCCTTGTGTACAAGGGAATGACCAGAAGCAAAGAAAATTTGAATTTTGAAGAAATGCATCAGAAGATGAGTAGATGGAACCCCACAAGACCTGGGGGGATGGGATGGAATTGGAGACAGGCTCAAAAGCAGTTGGAAGTAAAGACCAAAGTTCTTATCTTGGTCTCTTTGGAGATGGGAGGGAGAACTACTTGGCTGTTAAAAAACCCAAATCTCTCTATCCTTTTATCTGAGTAGAAGAAAGAAGATCTTATTTCTCAAATGGTGGCAATCTTTGTAATAAGGACTCTCTTGTTCCCTTAGGGGAACCCAGAGCTTATTTCTGAAAAAGATTCCCCAATCAAACCCTCAAGAGCTATATAGGGAAGATACTTTAGAGATTTTCCTCTTCCCCTTGTCCTTTCATTACCCCTTCAGCCCTTTATATCCAAATAAATTAGACATCTTGATTTATAATAGAACTTGAATCAGAGTCCATGTGTTAGGAGGGGAACTTCAAAATCCATCATTTCAAGAAGGAGGCTGAGAGAAAATCTGATTTACCCTTCAGTTTAGTCAGACTGACTCTATTGGTAAACAGCTCAGCTTGGGGAAAGGGGAAGGAGGGAGGGAAGGAGGGAGGGAGGAAGGAAGGAAGGAAGGAAGGAAGGAAGGAAGGAAGGAAGGAAGGAAGGAAGGAAGGAAGGAAGGAAGGAAGGAAGGAAGGAAGGAAGGAAGGAAGGAAGCAGAAAGAAAGAAAGAAAGAAAGAAGGAAGGAAGGAAGGAAGGAAGCAAGGAAGCAAAGAAGCAAGGAAGCAAGGAAGGAAGGAAGCAAGGAAGGAAGGAAGGAAGTGTCATGTATTCAATTCCCAAATATCTGAATATTGGTTCCTCTCCTTTAAAGTTCCCCTTGCTAATACAATTTTGGCACCCCAGGAAAAAGCCAGAATCCATCTCAGGCAACTGAAAGGAGGGTTGTCAGTTGGAACTTCTAAACAAGGGTAGCCATTTTAAAGGGTCAAGGACAGAGGATTTTTTAAGAGAACAACACAATGATGCAAATACTTTTATATGTCATTTACAACACCATAACATCTGTAATGATGGATACATTGGAACTGATTGCAAACATCACATTGTTTATAACAATGACACCATTCTCCAACTCAGTAGTTTGGCAGGTGGTGACCCAAATATATGTAATCCTTATGGCTACCATTCAAACCCTATCTCATCTGAAATCTGTTTTGAGGATGCTGTCACCAAGAAAGTCTGCATAAATACTAGTTTTAGATAGCAAAATAGAATACCTTGTAAAGAAAATGTGTAATGACTACTTGGCAAACAAAGATAAGGACAATGTTAGAGAGATGGGGACTACTGAAACAAATACAGATAAAGTTGAGGACAAAGCTAATCCAGGAAATGACAAAGACAAAAACAATGACACCATGGTTATGGAAAATGTTTCTGGCAATACTAAGGATGGTAGCAAGCTGGACAACTCAACAACAAATGTCACAGGGGCTCACAAAATCATGGCTCTCCATGATGTGGCATGAATCACCGATGGATCTGGTGTTTTGCACACAAAGGTGCACAAGTCTTTTACCACCCAAGACTTGGAGTCACTGAAAAAATGGTTTCCAAAATTCATCTCTGAGCCTTACAAATGTTTAAAAGAGCTGAAAAGGGTGTTCAAAATTCATGAGCCCAATTTTGATGATATTGACTTAATTATAGGAGACATTTTTAGCCCCCATGACCAGCAACAATTTGTGGAAAATACCAGGCAGGATGAGAACTTGACTGACTGGCCTAGGGCACACAAATGTAAGGATTTCAATTTTGCCAGACCAGCTAATTTCACATATCTCAAAAGATGCAGGGAAGACCTCCTGCAAGCAATTAGATCATTTTGCTCTAGACCAAATGCTTGGAGCAAGTTTAACAGGATGGGCCAGGGAAAAAAAATGAACACCCCGCTAGTTACATTAATAGACTAACTGAAAATATAGAATCGATAATGGAAATTAGCCAGTACTCACAAGAATCAGTGGCCCATGTCTGTAGGCAGTTTCTGAAGGGATGTAATTTGTAATTGAGAAATTTCTTTAGGAATTTCTTTCCTAAGTATGACTCCATCTCAATCTCTGAACCTAGGGATATAGCCACATACCTCCATGAAAATCAGGAAAAGCAGGAAAGAGAGAAAAATGAACTAAAACAGAAACTGCAAGATACCAAAGACACATTGAGACAAAAAGAAATTGAAGAGGTGAAAAAATTAAACACCATTAAAACACACTCTAGACCTACTTACCAAAATTAAGGGGGTCAGAGAGAAATGGGGAAATGTTTTCTGTGCAATAAGATTGGACACATAGTTAGAGATTGTTATATGAAACAGAAATATGAACAGGGTCACAACAAAAACACAAGACATCAGGCAAATACCCAGAGCAATCCTTATTATAACAATACCAAAAGTTGTTATGAACATTGTTCACTAAAGGAATCACCCACAGCAGATTTGAAATCTATGCAAGAGACTATATAAAAAGGTGAAAAACCATAGAGATGAAAGGTCCTAGGTTCAAATCTGGCCTCAGACACTTCCTAGCAATGTGACTCTGGGCAAGTCACTTAACCCTCATTGCCTACTGTGAATTTCAAAACTACTCCACCCTATTCAGACCATTCTTTAGAAGATCAGATTTAGCTCTTTCCTGATCAATAACAATAGAGATACTTGGAATAACAGAATCAGGTCTTGGAAACTACAATCTCCACCCTACTCAGTGTAACAATATTAGGAAGGGCTGCAGCAAACTCAAGATTTAATTATTTGAGAATATGGCCTTCACCAGACATGTGCAAAAAAGGACAGACCTCTGGGCAGTCCTAGGTCAAGCTAGAGCCACCATTGGCACACGTGAGATGCAGGAAGTGAGGTAGAGAACAGCCTCTGGAGTTCTCGGGACTTCCTGTGAGGAGGGCTAGGGGTGGTTGGAGCCTGGTGCTTGGAGTTGGAGGATCCCCATGGACTGTTTTTCTCCAGATTGGTCACGTGAGTGATAAGGACTGATCTCTTTCTTTGCCTTGGCTATCCATGGCCTTAAAGCCCGCTTTGGCTCAGCCTGAGCAGAGTGGGTATTTAAACCTTTTTCCTTCTCTCCCCTTTCCTTTTCTCTCTCCCTCTCTCTCTTTCTCCCTCTAATACTTTCTTCCTCCTGTTTGTAATTAAAACATCATAAAAAAAGTTGGCAGCTGACTTGAGTGTTTCATTTAGGAATTACATAGCTGAATTCCTTGGTGACTTTAAGTTAATATATATACCAGTCTTTAAAAGTGATTTCAGTATCACACTAGCCCTTACTGCTCTTCTGTCTTAGAGCCAATACCCAATATTGACTTCAAGATGAAAGGTAAGGGTTTAACAAAAAAGGTAAAAACCTACATTACTCAGATGCTGTGGCAAAAGGGAGATATACAGCATGAAGCCAGAATCCAGAATTGTTAAAGCAAGAGATTGTGTATGGTAGAAATGATTGGACTAGTGTTAAAAAGAAGAAACAAAAGGGATTGAAATTAAAATAAGAAAAGAGTGATAGTGTCACAAGGGTGGTACCTGCAAATGAATTTATGGGTTCTGTGAGTTTTCCCTGAAGGATTAAAACAAAATATTAGTAAAAAAGCAGAGAGAGGTTATGGAGATGGAAACAGAGATCAGAAATATAATAGTAGAGTTGAAACAAGATATAGAAAGTTCAGATACAGGGAGCATAGTAACTGGACAAGAGAAAATCAGAGAACAAGTTACAACATATCTGGAAAATTTCTCTGAATGCAGATTTGGTTTGGGGATTGGTCAGAGAAGGAAATGTTATAAAAACTTGCAACAACACCACCGTAAATTTATGTCAGTAAAAAGAAAACAAAATCACAATTCTCTAAACCAATTCAACACTGTAAAAGCAGAGAAAACTGTTATTACAAAGAAATCTGTAACTGAAGAAACTGAATATAAAGTTAATACTCTTACAGAACTAAACAAATTCCCACTTGGACTAATTGAAAGGACAAATGAATATTTAGTGCCTACTCTTATAGAAAAAAAGGACTAGTTTGAACCCTGAAGCTGAAATATTTCATCCATTACTGTGTAACAAGGAAAGTTCAAATTTAAGTGATTGTACACCTGGGAAAGGGGTTGACATTACCAGTCTAATTCAAAATATTGAAAGGTTAACCTTATTACCAGAATATACAACAGAAAATTTTTAAAATATGGAAGGAATGAACTGGAAGTGGAAGGCAATCCTACCTTTCCACACAGATTCCATTTGGCACGGCCCCCGGCTCTGAGAGAACTTTACTCCTCCCAGCTCCCACTGCCGTTTTGTCCGACTGCCTTGGCCAGCAGCCCTCCTGTGCCACCCTCTGCCCAGGCTTCCTGAGGCTGCTCTCTGCTCCCCTCCCACAGCCGCTGCCTTTGTTTCTCACCCTCCTTCCCTCAGCCTAGCCAACTGCCTTCTTCCCCTCTCTCCATCCGGCCAGCCCCACTGCAATGATGTGTGACAAGGAATTCATGTGGGCTTTGAAAAATGGAGACCTGGATGAGGTGAAAGACTATGTGGCCAAGGGTGAAGGTGTCACCCGGACACTAGAAGGTGGTAGGAAGCCTCTTCATTATTTAGCAGATTGTGGGCAGCTTGAAATCCTGGAATTTCTGCTACTGAAAGGAGCTAATATTAATGCTCCAGATAAACCTCTTCTGTCTACAGTATATGAAGGTCACGTTTCCTGTGTAAAACCGCTTCTATCAAAGGGTGCTGATAAAACTGTGAAAGGCCCAGATGGACTAACTGCCTTTGAAGCCACTGACAGCCAGGCTGGACTGATCCATTTGGAAGAATGCCTCTCCCGTGACCTTACACTACTGCCTGTCTGTCTGTCACCCTCTATCTGCCAGCTTCTTCGGCTAAATACTTTAAGAGAGGGGAGGGGAGAGAGAAATTCATTATAAATCAGACTACCAGAAAAACTATTTTTAGAGAGTAAATCTGTATGATCAGGACTTTATCGGGCTTCCCGATCATGTCACTCTCGTGTTTCTAATAAAATTCAGCTCATGCCCTGTGGAGGGGCAAAACAAAATATACTGTTTAACATTCAATCTGTGCACTCCCTAACTAGTTCTATTAATTAGATTGTGTTGAAAGGTCTGATTATATAAAGGCCCACTTCTATACATTTTGTCGCCCTAACTGTGGAAGCAGTGGTGGCTCCTATGTTGTAAACTTAGGGTGCTGAGACGAGCAATTAGCTATAGCCCTCTGCCTTAAGATTGCACTGTAATGGGGATTTCCTGGCCTGGTTAAGAGCGTTGCCTATGGTTGGTGACCAAATCTTCCCTCAGTAACTTTGACTTAAACAAAGGCTCCGTTCAGATGAGGAGGGGCACACCCCTAAGTAGCTGGATGACTGGACTTTGCATTCCTCTTCCCTTTCCATGTGGGTTTCCTGTGTCCGTAAGTAAAACTGACCAGTCGTATTTATAAAATCTTTGATTTGAGGGTCTGAAGAGAAATAGCATTCCAATATATTCATTTTCTCCTCCAGTTTGAGAAATGTGTATTACGTATGAAACACTTTCAAACTCTTCTAGCAGTGAGCGGGGACTTAAAAGTAGAATCATGGCCATCCGTTTGTTAGTATTATTCAAAAAGGAAATAAGTTTCCTGGCAGCTGAAGGTTTCCTTCTACTTATTTTTACCTGGAATTTTTCTTTGAAATCAATTTTATTTGAAGAATCAAGGAACATAACTTAAACACCTTCCCCATCCCTACATTGGATGTTGATTACTTATTGTACCATGCCAGGGTGGGGCTTAAGATTTGGCTAAATTTGATTTGATCCAGTCTCCTCAAACAGAATTTGTTACCAACTATCTCTAAGTTTTTGCTGGACATGTGGCAACCCACATTGTAGTTTCCTATTTCAAAATCATATGGCACAAAGAGTACGATACACTTTAAAAATTATTCTGTACATTTAGAATAAATACTCATTTACAGTGAAGAAAATATTGTACACATTACATATTTGCTTCATGGGCATTATGGTAAAATAAAATATGAATACCTAATTTTAATATCTTGCATTTAAATAATGACAAAAATCAGAACTGCGCACTAAACAGAAACATCCAGATAAGTATAATTTACTAATAAATGTTAGATTTTTTTTCATCCAATTTACACGATTTTGAATGTACCTCATATTTTTTTAAAGGCCTTGCATTCAGATTGTGGAATGGGAACAATTTAATGAAGATTTTTATACATCGTGCAGCATCCTTCCAGACAATTAAGTTATTACCAAGAACAACCAGCCTGGCCAATACCAAATCATACTAAACAGTTGCTTGATTGACTAAGTGTAGTGGGGTTTTTTTTAATTCAAGTTTCCTTCCTCTCCTCCCTAAGTAACTCCTCCTCCTTCCTACTTCCACACCCAGTCCAACCCATTATTTCTCTTACTCTGAGAGGCCAATCACTGAATAATTGTTTTAAAATGACAAATATATTTGGATAGTTTTGCTATCTTAATACAACCTTTTTATATTTAATGAACATTTATTAATCAGGGCTGGTCTACATCACTGAACTAAAATGGTGATGCCTCTATTAAATTGTAGGGCACTCAGTCCATTTTAGTCCTGCTAAAGTAGCACAGTGTGTGGGGGTTTGGGTTCTATTAGTATAATTCTATTTAAAGGCTTAGAACTTAACCTTTACAGAGTTTCCCCCTTACCTTTCAAAGTGTTTCATTGTAGTTGACTATTGCAGTACAACGTGCATTGTACTCTTTCCCAGGCCTTCTGATTTCCTCAGTCATTGTGCTATATAAAACTATTTGATGCTCTGTACAAGTTATCCTGTTTCTTGTCATTCAGTAAAGGCAATTTTGCCTTTCCACCTTCCCCTTTACCATCTTGTAAGCAAACTCCATCGTGAAGAGCACCTTTGCTAAGACAACACAGTGTTGTAGAATAAACTCTATTGACCAACTAAAATAAAATAAAATAAAATAAAATACGGAAGAAATGCAGGAAATAGCAACTGCTAAGGTGGCTCAGTGTTCAAACAGCCAGCATGATGTCAGAATTCCAAATGCAGGGGACATGTCTGACCGGCTGAGTGAGAAACAGCAGGCAGCTGTCCATGGTTTTGATTCATTTCCACATTCAGTGAAACACCTTACAGAACACAGAGTTAACAGAGAACAGTCAGAAAATTAGTTAAACCAAGAAATTTTCATTAGTCCAACCATACAGTCAAAAGCTGATGTAGGGCAGTGCAAATTTACAACATGACAACTGGTTCACTAACAACTGATACACCTGAACCATGTGTATGGATTAAAGTGGGAAAGAAACAATACAAAGCTCTCATTGATACTGGTGCTTTCAAGTCTGTTCTAAAGACATTCCCAGGAGATACTACCATAGGGGGTATGGTTTCAGTGGCAGGAGCTACTGGGGAAATACAACAAGTCCCAGAGCCCAAAAGTACAATGGTTAAACTAGGTCCTCTCACCATTGACCATACATTCCTCCTAATTCCTGGAAGTCCAGATAACCTTTTAGGATGCAATTTTTTTATGTAAAATCAGGGTGACCTTGTAGTGTGAACAGTCTGGGAAAATATATATACTTCTCCCCAAACATTCACTCAAACATCATCCATTGTTATACTTGGAGCAGTTAGAGGAAAAACCTGAACAACCACATGCATTAACATCAATGTCTGAAATTCCTGAGGATATTCCACAAGGGGTATTTGCAAAACATAAGAATGATGTGGGTAGAATTAAATCAGCAACACTAGTAAAGATAGAAGTCAAGGATGGCATACCTCCTAAGATACCTCAATACAAGCTTAGTAAGGAAGATATTCAAGGCATAATTCCTATTATCAACAGTTTACTGGAGCAAGGCATTTTAAGACCAATAGTGTCTGAATTTTATAGTCCAATATTAGCCATTGAGAAGACCAAACCAAATGCTGATGGTATATTTTCCTGGAGATTTGTAGAGGATCTTAGGGAAGTAAATACCTTTATAAAGAAGACTCATACTATTACACCTTCATCAAATGACATTATTACACAAATTCCTCCCAATGCCTGGTGGTACACCGTGATTGATATGAGCAATGCCTACTTTACAATTCCATTGCACCCTGATTCCCAGAACATTTTTGCTTTCTCATGGGGACAACTAAAGCTCTGTTGTACTATTTTAGTGCAGGGCTGTTCTGAAAGTGCTTCTATCTTCTGTCAACTGCTTCAGAGAGACATAGCAACTATCAGGTTCAAGCACAGCAAGTTGGTGCACTATGTTGATGATTTTACTTCTAGCATCACCTGATCCAAAGACATACTTAGAAGACTCAAAAAGGCTGCTGAAAGAACTCTATAAGTGAGGGAGTAAGGTCTCTAAGAAGAAGATTCAGTGGGTACTCCCAAAAGTCAAGTACTGGGGGTTTATCCTGGAAGAGGGCACCAGGAAGATCTCTAGAAAAAGAATAGCTGATATACAGAGCTAGGAATCCCTAGAACTAAGCAACAACTTATAGCATTCCTAGGGATTGCAGGTTTCTCTTGAGAGTATATCATAGGGTATTCCCATATTTCAAGATGCTTAACAGACTTGACAAAGAATGAGGTAAAAGAACCATTGCAATTAACTAAAAAACACCTCCATGCTTTGTTAAAGTTAAAAGAGGCAATTCTAACAGTCCCAGCATTAGATGTCAGGAAGATAGACTCCTATCCCCTTATACTTGATTGGATTTTAGTGATAGTGATAGGTCAAAGATAATCAATAGTGTGATTCTGGAGTGATTAGTATAAATCCTATTATGCTACAATCAGTAGAGTTAATGATTTATAGATTTTATAAAATGAGATTAAGAATAGATTTTATAAGATTAGATTTTAGGATAAGAATAGAGTTTATAAGGATTCCTTATTCAAGCATAAAAACTGCTTCTAAGGAGATTTTCAACCCCTCCCTAAGCTTGTACTTCCCCTTGTAAAAATGGAGACTTGAATCCGGGACTCCATTTCCCAGAAGTTCTTGCTCACTTCCCAAAATGCCTTGTAACCTCACCTGGGCCGAGAGCAAGATGGGGTATTTAACCTGGCTGTAAAGGCTACTGGCTCTTTTTCCTGCTTCCGCTTCGGAGCACATGTGGCTCTCCACCTAGCAGGCCAGATGTGAGTGGTTGTGAATAGGCTCTCTGGGCCTAGCACGTGCCTTTCTTACTTGTATTTTCCTAAATTCCCTATCTTAAATAAACCTCTAAAAATATAATACTTCTAGAGAGAAACTAATTTCTACCTGCCACAGCTTGGTCCCCTAATTTTAACTGTTACAGTTATGGCAACCACAAAGGGATGAGAACTTCTCAAATTTTTTAGCCTAATTTTTTTTTTTAAGCCACGTTTCTCCAAGATGCTTTTTTAGAAAATTCTGCTTCGGACTTTCGCGAGCCCTTCCCTCCTGCCCAGGTTGGCTCAGCTGCTTCTCCCTGCCATTCACTCCTGCCTGTAGCCCCTGCTCCAGACCTGTTTGCTGTTTGCCGCTCACCTGGTTCCCAGCTGCTTCATTCTGCCTGCCTGTTTCTCTGGCGGTTTCTGCGCCTGGTCTTTTGCTCACCTGGTCCATCTGATTGAAACAAGATCTTGATCACCTGGTGACCCACCCACCAGCCCCAGCCACCAGCTGGTAAAAATGGGGTAATTTTCCCTTAGGCTAAGATTAAGCCTCCACATGGACTAGGGGTATCATAGGAGGGGAGAGAGTAGAGGGAAAGAAGAAAGTGATTTTTCCAAACAGGAACTTAAAAGCATGGCTATTTTACAAGGATATCTTAATTGCGTTGATCCTTTTATTGACTTCACCTGCATGTCAGGAAAAAAATTCAGCTCCATAAAACCCGTTAGTTAACTTTGGGGAGGCAGCTGGGTGTCTCAGTGGACTGAGAGCCAGGTCTAGAGACGGGAGGTTCTCAGTTGAAACCTGGCCTCAGATACTTCCCAGCTGTGTGACCCTGGATGGGTCCCTTAACCCCCATTGCCTAGCCCTTACCAATCTTCTGCCTTCTGACAATAGGCATCTAAATGGATAAAAACCCAAGGAACTTTAAGAGACTGGAGGTTATACTTTTAAGGCATTTCAGACTCCAATGTTTTATAAAAATCTCTGTATTCTATTGCATTTTACTGTTTGCTTTGTTTAAGGTTTAACTTTGTGATTTAAATTCATATTTTAAGTTCATATATTACTGTATTCAATATTATTCTGTTACACTGAATCATTTTAATGTACTGAGTTTTAACTACTGTTATATTCTGTGGCTTTCCCCCTATAACCATATTGAACAAATATCATTATAATTAAGCCCATATATGAAAAAGAAACATCTTTTCTATTTTTGACTTTGCAAATTGTCACATAGAGGATAGATGGACTTCAGAACTGGTTACAATTGCTATAACAACCTTTGGAAAATTTACTGTGCTAAATATGGCAATTGATTTTAAGGTGTTTTTTTTTTAAACATGATTTTTAGAATTTTTTCAACAATCTCTGGTCATTTTGCCTGCCCCTACCATGAGGTGTAAGGCCCATTCTAGTAGCTGAAGTGAAATACATTTTATAGCCCCCAACCTTCCTGCATTTCTAAATATGTGAATGGAAGTTTGGGCAGTTAATCTCAGGGCATTTGTATCCCTAAAAAGCCTCCAAAAAAGAAGCATCCCTCATTTATACTCTTCAGCTCATTACTTTACTTCCACCAGAATGATATCTAGATTTCTTGATGATGTTCTTAACCCAAAATGAGTTTTACTTTGTTTAAAAGTGTTTATTACCAAGGTTGAAAGATTTGCTACATTTGTAAATATTGTGACAAATATCCATCAATTCATAGGCTTTTTAAAATGTCATACAGCAACTTATGTGAAATTTGATAGTGTGTATGTTTGCTATTGTAATTAATTGGGCTATTGAGAATTTGGGGGATATTGATATCTACATATTTGTACTACTCCTCAATTCATTTGCTTTCACTCACAGTGGATCATGGCCAGATATGAAGAGGAAATGGATCTCATTTTTGGTGAGAAAGCCTTGAATTCTACATTTTCTTAGCTGACACAGTGTGTCCATGATTATAAGCTATATTTTTGAATTTTTAAAAGTATTTTATTATATTTTTTCTTGCATGTGTGATATACTATTTATTTTTCTCTCTTTTTTATACTTGAAGCACATGTCACCAACATTAAGATTTTCTTTAGATTTTTAATTTTGCAGTAATATAAGTTCAAGATACATTTGCTAATGCATGCCCCAAAAGCTTGAGACTATAAAAATGATGCCACTAATTATTTTTTTTTAATTATGGGACTTTACTTAATAATTCTGTCTGATTCCAGGACAAGATACACACAAAAGAGCCATTGCACAAGGCCAAGGAAAAGCCAATCCAGGATGGATTGATGCACTTCCAAGCCATCTTGAACCTAGTGTGAAGACTCAAGATTACTGTGTTTAACATTTGTTATGACATAGGCTTTCCTTGTGTCCACACTCACTCTGAAAATACTTATAGACAAGTATCCCCAAACCTTGGCTCCTACTTGGCTTCTATATCTGGTCCCTTTTTTCTGTCTTTCATAGTGTGGTAC
Source organism: Monodelphis domestica (assembly GCF_027887165.1). Classification (NCBI taxonomy): domain Eukaryota; kingdom Metazoa; phylum Chordata; class Mammalia; order Didelphimorphia; family Didelphidae; genus Monodelphis; species Monodelphis domestica. The sequence goes on along the minus strand of NC_077228.1, from coordinate 540,365,218 downwards.
CTTTCTGTAGTCCTGGCTACTGACTGGGTAAATGCATCATTGCTTAGATCATTTTACTTGGGCCCTGATTCAAGGACCTGTTGTAGATTTATTTTTCCTTTACTTAGAATTTTTACTTAGAATAATTTACTTAGAATTTTTACACATAAGACTTTGATAGTCTATATTTTCATCCAGAAATTTTTATTTTTTATTTGGATTTTTCTGATGTCTTTTTAATTTCTCTTACCAATTGATTCATATACCTCATACATCAGCCATGCATCCCTAAGTGATCCTGTATTTTTAGTCACCCACAACACGGGGAAATGTAAAAAATATTATTTTAAATTGCAAAGTTTAAATTCCTTTTTGGAGGAATTTTAGGTAAAGAAAGATGATACCTCTCTGAATCCAGAAACTGAACTGTTGGAGAAGACACCATGAAGAAGCCTCCAGACCACAAACTGCACAAGGATGCACAAGAATGAACTTTGGGTGTGGTTGATTAAACATTTATTTGTGTGTATACTGTCATGCCAAAGTGGACTTCCCCCTGACTGACTTTTTGTCAATGCCTCCAGAAATTATTGATGTTTTTTCCCTCTTATCCTCAAATTATTGTAATCTTTAAGTTGATTATGTTTTCATGATCCTTTTGGGGAAAAAATATTTGTTTGTTTTTTTTGAAAAATGATCACATGGTGAATTGTAAAAATGGAGACTTGAATCTGGGACTCCATTTCCAGAAGTCCTTGCTCACTTCCCAAAATGCCTTGTAACCTCACCTGGGCTGAGAGCAAGATGGGGTATTTAACCTGGCTGTAAAGGCTACTGGCTCTTTTTCCTGCTTCCGCTTCGGAGCACACGCGGCTCTCCACCTAGCAGGCCAGATGTGAGTGGTTGTGAATAGGCTCTCTGGGCCTAGCACGTGCCTTTCTTACTTGTATTTTCCTAAATTCCTTATCTTAAATAAACCTCTAAAAATATAATACTTCTAGAGAGAAACTAATTTCTACCTGCCACAGCTTGGCCCCCTAATTTTAACTGTTACACCCTTAATCATAAGATGCTGACCTTCTAAGTTTCATGACCAAACTTGTGATAAACATCTTGCATCCCTCCCTATTTGGAAATAACCATCTCTCCCCTTAGAACAGATGTGTCTGAAGTAATGGTCATTGCCTACCCCAATAAGGATATTATCTTGTGACTTGACCTTTAGACTAATGTGGGCATTGCTAGACCAACTAACCAATCAGCTTTTTAGTTGGGTAACTGTTTCTATAAAGGATTTGTGTGATGTTACATCTTGTGATATAAGTCATCAACCTTATACAGAAATATTAATTTGTTATAATCTGGGTATATAAACCAGATCTCCTCCTTTGGGTGTCATCTCTTGCCAGGGTCTGACTATGTAACACATGCAAGAGAACCCTTTTATTGGAGGACTTGGCCCTCTTTCAATGAATTCTAACTTTTTGCCTCAACTTGGAAAAATTTAGCTCTTTGACTTTATTTTCCAAAATTGTCAATATTGAGGTGGTGGGCTTCTATTGCTCAACATAGGGATACCAAACTATGACAAGGAGTTCCACTTGTATGTTCATGAAGCTCAGGCCATAGCTTCAGGGATATTGGCACAATATTTTGGGTTGAATTTAAGACCTATAGCATTCTATAGTATGATCCTCAATAAGGTGGCACAGGGAATGGAACATTGCTTAAGGAGCATGGCTGCAACCACCCTCATGGTAAATAAAGCAAGTGACATTGTACTGGGAGCTAAGCTAAATGTATATTCTGCTCACCAAATCGAAAAATTCTTATGGTCACAGAATATGCATGCACTTATATCTGCCAGGCTGTCTCAGTATGATATCATTTTGCTAGGAAGTGATAATCTAACCATTCATAGGTGTCTACCTTTAAATCCAGCTACTCTGATAACTGATTTGCCTTTGGGAGGTAAACTATTACATGACTGTACCCAAATTATAGAAATGGTATATAAACCTAGGTAATATCTAAAAAATACACCTCTTAGTGACCCAGATATGGAGTTATACACAGATGGATCCTCATACATCTTTAGAGGACAAAGGGTCACAGGTGCAGCAGTAGTAACTAATGATAGGACACTATGGCATCGAGTTAAAAGCTTTTGCTTCATGCTCTTGAGTTACCAAAAGGCAAAAGAGTTCACCTGTACACAGATCTCTCAAGGCTACAAGTTTGGGAGTTTCTAGATTCCACGTTGACACAGCATATACCAGATTCTTGGTTTTCTAAAAACTACACAGGATCAAAACCCTGAGGCTTTTGGGACAGTATCTCTTGGTGGACCAACACACTAGTAGATTCTCCAAAGAACGATAGAACTTATGGATCTTATATACCTTTTGGGGATCTCAGGGCATCAAAAATACACTGAAAGGTTATAAGCAGGCTTGGGAAAGAGGCCAGAAGCTGCAGTATCAATTTATTCAGTAATTCTCCAATTGATGGATGTCTCTTCAATTTCCAATCCCTTGCCACCACAAAAAGAACAGCTAGAAAGATTTCTGTATAAGTGGGTCTTGTCCCACCCCCCTTTTTATCTCTTTGTGATGCAGACCAAGTAGTAGTAGTATTGGATCAAAGAGTGTGCACTGTTTTATAATTCTTTGGTCATAGTTCCAAATTGCCTTCCAGAATGGTTGGATCAATGCATTAGTGTTCCAATTTTGCCACACCCTCTCCACATTTATTGCTTTCTTTTATTATCATGTTGGCCACTCTGATAGGGGTAAGGTATTACCTTAGAATTATTTTAAATTACATTGCTCTAATCACAAGAAATTTAGAACACTTTTTCAGATGATTAACAATGCCTTTGATTCCTTCCTCTGAAACTTGATTATTAATATTTTTTACCATTTGTCAACTGGAGAATGAGTGGTATTCTTATACATTTGTCATTGTTTTCTACATATTTGAGAAATGAGCCATTTATCAGAGAAATTTGTTTAAAAAATATTTTCCCAGATGTCTCTCTTCTAATCTTGGTTACATTGGTATTGTTTGTATAAAACCTTCTTATTTTAATGTAGCCAAAATTTTTCATTTTACATCTTGAAATACTCTCTATCCCTTGTGTGGTCATCAATTCTTCCCTTCTCCATAAATCTGGCAGGAAAACTATTCTGTGTTCCTCTAATTTACTCAAAATATCAGCCTTTATATTTAATTCATATATCATTCTAACCTTATCTTGGTGTAGAGTGTGAGATATTATTGGTCTATACCTAATGTCTCCCATACTGTTTTCCAATTTTTCCAGCAGATTTTGTCCCATGCTCAGGTTCAGAACCCAGTGTACTAAATGGGAGGGTGGCCTATAGTCACCTATCATGATTTTTTAAATGTTTCTTTTTGCTATGATTTTGGTTAGATAACTTTCTAGACATGGTGGTGCATGATGGTGGACAGGAGTCCAGGGAATGGATTGTCTTGTAATTGTGTCTCATTCTGGTACCACTGGCCACTTCCTCTCCTAGTCAATAAGAAAGTTTGAGCAGGAAATAAGATTGCAAAGGGGAGCCTGGAAGCCACCTACAAATTGTGACAAAGATCAAAGGAGCATTATTTTAAAACTAGATTACATATTTGTTACAATTCACACCCTGGTGATGTGTGACAAATTAGGAGAAACCATCTTGGTAGTGCTGGTCAAGGTCTATGATCCTCTGATCTATAAATCCCAGATCCCATCCAGTCAGGAATCATCAGTTCCAGACCAGGATAATAGCAAAAGAGCTTCATGACTTTAAGATGATGACTGAAGTTTTACCAGTGACTTAGAGATGATTTGGATGTCAATAAAGTCATTCCAAGGTGGCACAGAGAGTAGCTGGTCTGTTCCCTTCTCCTCTCCCTCCATAAAAAGTATAAAAATGAGATCCAAACTCCTGTCCCCAGCCCTCTCTCATTTCCTTGGGGTCTAGGTTTCCTAGGAATTGCAACTCTAGTCCATGGTTGAGTGAGTGATACTCTCTGCTTGCCCCTTCCTCGTCCTCTTCTCCTTTCAGAGTCCCTTCAATATTATATTCTTCTATCTAAGAGGCATATCTCTACCTCCATATCCCTTTCCATTTTTCCCTACTAGTCTCTGGGTCTTATTAAAATGATTGCTCCACATTCTGAATACCAATCCTGATCTTTTCTACAGGGTACCCAAAGAAGAAGGCATGGCCATCCCCATTTCACAATTTAAGAAATTAGGAATTCATAATTTGGTGGCCTGTGATGGAGGCAGTATCACCAAACTTCTAACCAAGAGCTGGGAATAGGGATATAGGACACCTAAGCAGGTATAGGGGATGGGTGAAGAGAAAGGGTGCCTCAATGGTAAAATTAGGGATGGTGCCCTGTGGCATTTGGGATGTGAATATGAGTATGGATAGCCAGTAGCTATTTCTAGGAGAGAGCCATGTTCCTGATTGCCACAGAAGATGCTCACAATGAGGTAAGAAGAGGATAATGAGGCTCAAAGGAAAGGGGAGCCAGCAGAAGTCTGGTGCCTCCTAGGTTCCTGGCCCAGACTTACCTGGGACCTGTACCTGAAGAGCTGGCTTCCAAAAGGTGGAGCTATCTCCACTCCTCAGGGTCCTGTTGACAGCCAGCCCAATCTAGGTGGGTATTCTTAGACCTAAGAGGCCCACTGCCTGGGTCCTGAAGTCCCAGGATGGGCCATGTCCTACAATAGCATCCTGGGTCAGGACCACAAGATTCTGCCTGCCTCTACTTTCAAAGTCCTGCCCTTCATCATTGGGAATCCCCCAACCACCTTCCAGACTTTTTTTCTTTCACTCTGATGTAGGCTGATATGTGTAAAGGGAGCCCCTTCCCCCCAGGGCTGTGAACTTTCTACTGGTTTGAGCAAGCCCAGGAAGCATGACCTGGAATTTGGGGTTATACATCTGGGTTAGAGAGACTTTTATTGGTTCCTGAGATATGTTAGATCAGACCACTGTTAAAGGAAATGACTTCATCATTATTTATCATAAGTAGGAACATCCCTGAGAGAGAAAAGGAATGGACTGGAGTTGTCTGTGGTTACTGCATTCCAATTTGTTGTTTGGGCTGTAGCTGAATGGGGGGAGAGGGGGGTGCTGGCTGAGAGGTTCAGAGGCAGCCCAAAGGGAGGTTGAGCTGGGCATGGGCAGGAGAGGAGACTAGGTATGTTGGGTGGGGCTAGTCATGATCAGGGAAAAAGGGTGGGGAGAAAGAGTAGGGAGGGGGAGGAAGCAAGCATGGAGGCTTCAACCAGTAGGGGAAGGAGAGGAGGTGAGGCAAGGGGAGGAGTTGAGCAAGGGGTAGGAAAGGGTGGGTTTAGGCAGTGGGCAGGGAAAAGCTGGGCAAGGCAAGAGAAAGGGAGGGCAGGGTAAGGCAGAGACTATATCTAATAGTTAAAACACAGTAGATTAAAATGATTCAGTGGAGAAGAACAGTATTGAATACATTAATATATGAGCTTAAAACAACAAAATTAAATCATAAACAAAAGAATCAGGGAAATACAATAAAATACAGACTTTCATTAAAAAATGGAGTCTGAAAAAGCTTAAAAATTTAACCTTCAGACTCTTTAAAGTTCCTTCCTTTATCTTTATCAGTGCTCTTAGATCTCCCATAGTGAGGGAGAACATAGGTTTTAGGAATCTCAAACTGGGCAGGCCCAAATGGGAAAGAGTTGCAGGGAGATAAATTGTTCCCTGAATCTTGGGTAAGATAAGTGAAAGGATCAGTGCACTCATGAAAAAACATCCTAAAGCAGGATGCTGTTTGAAATAGGCAATGCTTTGCTCTTTCATAGAATACGCCATGCTTGTCATTAACTTCCTCTTTGGAAGAGTCTCTTCTTTCTCTCTGTCCCACCCACCACCACCCCCGAGGCTCCCTGCCATATGGAGGCTAATTGCTGCCTAAGGAAAGAAAACTCTAGTTTTTTACCATCTTCCCTGACTCCTAGTTTCTCAGTGGCTGCAATTAGTAACAGCAGTAGGGGTTAGGGTCCAGTCAGAGGCCAATTTTAGGAGCAGAGCCAGACATCAGGAGGAGGATTTCTGTAGACTGGAGGCTGGGGCCAGTGCCAGGTCAGATGACTGATTGGGGTCGGCGTCTGGAAAAAGCAGTATCAGCAACACCAGAGTCAGCAGGGAGGAATTGAGGAACATGGACTCAAGCGGATGGGCAAGAGTCCTCAAACTGAAAACAGCCAGGCCCATAGGGAGGGCAAGCAACCTGGCAAAAAGTAGGAAAAGAAAAAAGGCAGCAGTTCCAAAGAGAGTTCGGGTTCTCTCACATTTTGAGAGTGTGGGTAGGTGGGTGGGGCGGGCAAAAAGCCTTGGCAGGAGAAACGTGACTTAAAAATTTATCTAGGCTATCTTTAAAAAAATTGAGTTTTTTTCTCATCCCTTTTGGTCACCAACTGTAAGAATTAAATTATAATCTCTAATAATAAAAATATATTTTATGAGATTTATTAAAGATTATTAGAAATAAAGGAATAAAGAGGATATAAAATTAAAACCATGTGCCCATGGCTGGTTAGCCATTTTCAAAATTTCCCCACCTCACCACCATCACCACTGATGCTTCATCATGCCAAAAAGAGAGGAGGTGCCTCAATGCCCACTGCTTTTATCCTCTGTCTACAGGAAGTATGTAATGACAAGAAGTCAGTGGGCTCTCAGAATATGTAGTTCTTTTTTTAGGATAACAGATTTTCAATTATACAATAGAAAGAAGGTACCAAAGGTGGGTTGGGAGTTGAGAAGGGCATGGAGGAGGAAGGGGTATAAGGAGTCAAATCCTGGTGCAGATCAAGAGAAGGAGCTGGAGTCAAGCCAGAATGGCCTAGATCTAGACAATGAATAGCCTCATGGCTGGAGGACAGTGAGAGCTGTGTGTCAGGGTTTTCAGTCATCCAGACTATTATTGGGTGGTGGGTTTGGTTGAATTGTCAAGGTGGTATGCCCATAGCCTCTCCTTGTTATCAATGGCCAGTTTTAGTTCCTTTAAAATTTTAAAATCAAATGAGCCGTACCTTGACCAACTAAAAGTTTTTAGTGTCCAGGTTTTGCAGTTTTTTCAACTCCTTTTTTGACATCCAGTCCTCCTTAGGGATGCCTTGTTCATCCCAACTACATAGTACCTTTTGCAATGGAGAACACTCAGGCACTTTATTGGTTTTATTCTGTACTCCCCATAATGAAAAAAGGACTTAATTGACATTGTCTGGTCAGAAACTACTGCTTTTGTTCACTGAATGTAGAAAAATTTCTAGTCTTTCTTCCCTAATGTGTTTGAGAAAATTTCTAGGTGTTTCTACCCTATCTGTTTGGGGCCTCTACTCTAGCTGCTGTTGTTGAGGAGCTCAGCAGTGCCTGTGGTAGTAGTCTACTACTGCTGAGGAATTTAAATAATCAAAGTATCCCACAATAGCTTCAATACCCTAGTGAAGAAAAAAGTATTGTAAGATACAATATCCTTTGATTTTATTATAGAAAGCAACAAAACTATATTAGGATTAAGAAATAAATGTAAGGCAATAGTGCTCAATGGTACTAATACTGAATATACATTAATAACAGTAATAATGATTTTAAAAAATCATATTTTGAAATAATGGATCAATGAAGTGAATGTCCAATTTTTAAAACATTTCCTTTAATTTTTTAACTTAATTTAATTAGTAATTTAAAAAATATTTACTTCTATTCAATTAGACTTAATTTAATTTATGTAATAACATTTAGTTGTATTTCATATATAGAGATTGCCTGCAGTTTTTTGCTCTGTTAGTGGTGTTGCCCTGGCATGCAATGAATGCTATGAGCCTTTAGCCACACCTAGGAGCAGGGAGCCTCTATACCCTGCTCTGATCTAGAGAGGTCTGACATCAGAGTCCAGGGGATGTTGAGGGATTTCTGGTTCTGGCTGAAGTTCCAGTCCCCACCCTCAAAGCTGGGAGCATAGAATCCCCCCCCCCACCCCGAGCTAGTCAGGTGTGTTGTCTGGGCTTACTGATTGTTGCAGGACTTGGAAGCTGCCAGTGCAGGGTGGTGGATAGTGTGGGTGGGGACCAGGGACCCTTGCTGGGATTTTGCCCCTTGAGATGCTCCATAGGGAGGTACCTTAGGAAGAGGCTGAATTAGGTTCCAGACCTGTGGAGCACCCTGCTGTAAAGCTGGGAGTTGGGGCACTTGAGAGCAGTACTGCAATGGGCACACTGGCTGTGACTGCACTGAGATGCTGGTACCAGGGGGGAAATCTTGCCTGCTATTCCCTCTAACATCCCACCCCCACCTAAGCTAAAGCTGGGAACACAGAGGGGCTTCAAACTGGCTCCAAGAAGTACTATCCCCTTTAGAGAAGCAAAAGATTTTATCTGACCAAGCCTGAGATCTGGGGAAACTGTAGGCTTCTCTGGTTGAGTGGGAGGCAAATAATGGGTGGTGGCTGGTACCCTGAGCTCATCTGCCCTATTGTCTATTTTAATATCCTCTGAAAAGTTTAAAGAGGAGACGTGAGCCTCCTCTCCATAGTGGTCTCCATAATGTAAAAAACTAAAACAAGGACTATGGTCATTTTTCATGAACTTTATCAGAATTAATTAAACAGAATCATAGAATTAAACAGAAAAGCCTTTTAGACATGTGAGTGCTGTCAACATGGCTCCCTCAGTCTCCTTCTTTGCTGGTTCCTCCAGAAAGAGACCCTACTTCCTGGTCTTCAACCTTTTTTCCTCCCTCTCCCTTCATGGTTCCCTTCAATTATGTCCTGTTCAAACTCAGGATCATGGGCATGCAGATAAGACCCTGTATGATCCTGGAAGAGGGTTTCCTTCACAAAATTGGATATCTTGTTTTAGAGTAATTGACAACTTCTTGTTTCTGCTCTTAACCTTGATTGTATTGGTTTTGATTGTACAGTTTGGGATTTAAGGTAGGATGCAGCTCATGTTATCTATTTCTCACATGGTTATAAATTCTCCACTCATCAATAAATTGATCTAAAAGGCAAGCTATTATATGTTCCCTTAATTTGCTCATGGCATCATACCTTAGGTCTAAATCATATTCACATTTGCATGAAATCTTAGTATAACTTATGTGATATAAGAGTAAATTGATCTAGAGCAAGGTTAGACTGTATGAAAGTCTGAGGTTTCTCTGATGTACAGCAAGATGGAGTTCCATGTGAAAGTCTTTTCACATTGATTGCATTCAAACAGTTTCTCCCCAGTGAGGATTCTCTGATGTACAAGATAGGATCTCAGACTAAACATCTTTCCACATTGCTTGTATTCATAAGGTCTCTAAATATTATGGATTTTCTTATGCTGAACAAAATTTGGAACTGTATTCTAATGTCTTTCCACATTGCATGTACTCATAAGGTTTCTCATCAGTGTGGATTCTCTGATGATAAGCAAGACTGGAGCTCCATGTGAATGTCTTTCCACATTGCTTGCATTCATAAGGTTTCTCCCCAGTGTGGATTCTCTCATGTACAGTAAGAGTAGACCTGCAATTGAATGTCTTTCCACATTGCTTACATTCATAAGGTTTCTCCCCAGTGTGGATTCTCTCATGTACAGCAAGAAGGGAGTTCCAAATGAATGTCTTTCCACATTGCTTGCATTCATAAGGTTTCTCTCCAGTGTGGATTCTCTCATGCACAGCAAGAGAGGATCTCTCTCTGAATGTCTTTCCACATTGCTCACATTCATAAGGTTTCTCCCCAGTGTGGATTCTCTCATGTACAGTAAGAGCAGATCTGCAACTGAATGTTTTTCCACATTGCTTGCATTCATAAGGTTTCTCCCCAGTGTGGATTCTCTCATGTACAGTAAGAGCAGATCTGCAACTGAATGTCTTTCCACATTGCTTGCATTCATAAGGTTTCTCCTCAGTGTGGATTCTCTCATGTATAGCAAGAGAGGATCTCTCTCTGAATGTTTTTCCACATTGCTTGCATTCATAAGGTTTCTCCCCAGTGTGGATTCTCTCATGCACAGTAAGAGCAGATCTGCAACTGAATGTCTTTCCACATTGTTTGCATTCATAAGGTTTCTCCCTAATGTGGATTCTCTCATGTACAGTAAGAGCAGATCTGCAACTGAATGTCTTTCCACATTGCTTGCATTCATAAGGTTTCTCCCCAGTGTGGATTCTCTGATGATAAGCAAGACTGGAGCTCCATGTGAATGACTTTCCACATTGCTTGCATTCATAAGGTTTCTCCCCAGTGTGGATTCTCTCATGTACAGTAAGAGTAGACCTGCAATTGAATGTCTTTCCACATTGCTTGCATTCATAAGGTTTCTCCCCAGTGTGGATTCTCTCATGTACAGCAAGAGCAGACCTGCGACTGAATGTCTTTCCACATTCCATGCATTCATAAGGTTTCTTCTCAGTGTGGATTTCCTTATGTACAGCAAGAAGGGAGTTCCAATTGAATGTCTTTCCATATTGCTTGCATTCACAAGGTTTCTCACCAGTGTGGATTCTCTCATGTATAGCAAGTTTGTGTCTCTTTCTGAATATCTTTCCACATTCCTTCAATTTACCAGACTTTTCCTCAGAGTTCATATTTTGATGTTCAGTATGGGATGAATGCTGAGATTCAAAACAGAATTCCCTCCAAGCTAAGTTATTTGGAATATTACTCATGAGTCTTTGCTGGTCTGATTCTTCCACAGAAGGGCTCATCACTGTGGGAGTTGACTTCATTTCTGGTCTGATCTCTCCTAAAAAAATCAGTAAAACATACCTGCATAGTCATATATACACACGAATAACTATATCTCCTTTCCTCCAAGTCAGAACATAAACTGCATTAAATCCAATTTCCTCAGGTAAGAAGCAACATAAAGAGGGCCATGCAGAGAATTTCAACCAGGATATCTGTGGGTTTCCTTTTATGAACAGGGATGATAAACAGTTGGTGTTCAAAATATGTTGCTTCCAAGCTTTCCCTAAGAACTTAAAAGAATCTGTATTTTGAGGAGATATTCAGGAGAGAAGAATTTGGGAATCCAGTGTTTATTTGTATATGGTTTATCATGAGGCATTGTAAAGAAGCGAAGTTCATGATGGTGGTAGTATCTGTTGTGAGAACTTGTCTGTAGCCCTATCTCTTCCATTACTTAATAAAATGCCACTTGTGGATATCTTCAGCTTCTTTGGAATCAAAATCTTTATCCATAGAAACTGATGCCTTCTGCACTAGGGATCTGGCTTCCTTTCCCCTGCACCAGAAAGGGCTATCACTTATCTTCACATTGACACATTTTATACCTCCTTGATCAACTTCTTTATGAAGCGAAGCTTTCCAACATTTGTGGGTAGAATTGATAACTTGATGAGTAAAATCCTTGTCTTTTAACTCTCCATTCAAAGCAAAATTTTTTTTCTGACTTCCCAACTGGCACTTTGTAAAATCGAAACTAGTCAACTGTCTCATTGAGGTAATTTGATTTATCCTTCTGTACATAATCAACACTATGGACACTGGAAGTTTCTGGGTTATCCATTCTAATAGCAATTAACTTCCAATCTGACTCTTCCCCATCAATAAGGGCCAAAATTTCAAGAATATTTATCAAAATGTCACCAGGAGCATGAACCTTAGAGCCTACTTCACAAACATTGAGGGGATCATTATGGCCATGTCAGTAGGTACAGGAGTCTACATTATAAGTGTCTTCTCAAGTCTGAAGATGGGCTCCATCATTCCATATATAACCCTTGTGAGGGGAGATACTTGCCACATTACATAGCTTATCTCTATATCTTTTTTTTTTAATAAACACTTACCTTCCATCTTAGAATCAATACCGTGTATTGGTTCTAAGGCTGAAGAGTAGTAAGGGCTAGGCAATGGTGGTCAAGTAAGTTGCCCAGGGTCACACAGCTGGGAAGTGTCTGAGGCCAGATTTGAACCCAGGACCTCCCATCTCTGGGCCTGGCTCTCAATCCATTGAGCTACCCAGCTTCACCCTCTTTCTATCTTTTTTAATAGGGTTCAATGGCTCCTTAGTGTCAATTTCCATTTTAGTCTTTGTCCAACAAGGTATTTCTATCACCATATTAAATACTTCCTAATGCTCACCGGTCCAAGCTTTCTCTGTAGGAATGAGATTTTCCTCTTTAGATTCAGGCTTCAGAGGAATATCATGTAAGGGGGGATGTAGTGACTAGTTACATTCTTAAAGTAGAGGCCATATTGGTGGGAGTATGGGCTGCCCAATTGTTCTGTGTGGCAGCCCTGGCAGCAGTAACAGCCATGAACACCCAGCCCAGGCTTTGGCCCTGGAGCCCAGGAGCAGCAGCCTCAGTCTCGGCACTGGTATAGGCCTCAGCCCTGGCTGGGAGCTTCTTAAAGGCATTGATTAACAACACAGGTTAGTTATTGAGTAGTTTCACTGAGAGTGTAGCTAATTGGCCAGTAGCAGAATAAATGAAATTCCATTCTTACAAAGGATATGACTGATCACTTGTTTATATGGGTATATGATTTGGGGTTTGGGTTTAAAAGATGACTCTGTTACAAAAAATGAGTAATATTGAAATAGATATCAGGTGATAACACATATATAACCCAGTGGTATTGTTTGTCACCTCTGGGAGGGGAGAAACAAAAGGGGATGGAGAGAAAATGAATCATGAAAACATGGAAAGATGTTTAAAAAAATTTTTAAAGGTGGTTTTGCAGATAATCTTTATCTTTAAAAAAAGCAATATATGCCATTAATATCCAAGTAAATTTATCATTTAATACACTATTTATCAGGGTAGATAGCAATTCTTTTTGTTGGCTGGTTAGAGAGCTAAAACCAAAAAAGAATTTTCACCCCTCTGCAAGAAATTCTTTCTCTTTTATGCCTCATGGGGATGCTGGCATTTGTGAAGATTGGACTTGGCTCTCCCCTGATTGTAACAATGAAGGCACTTAGCTCTTCCTTTATTGTGAAGATTAAATTGTAATCCCCTGGCTATTTTGAGATTTTAATTCCCAAAGTGTTAACTCAGTATTTAAAGTAGATCTATCCATTTTAACTAGAAAAAGTAACTAACTAAAAAATGTTCGAACAACCATTTCATACATTGAGTGGGCAGTCCTGGAGAGGAGCATCTGCTGTGATTGGTAGATGTGAAATTTAACGGAGGTGACACAAGAGAAAAAGTCTTTAAATAGAGGAAACAAAGACTGAAGAGGATCAGTCAACCCAGGCTTGGAGTGAAGGATTAGTCACTTGAAGCTGGAGGGAAGACAGACACTTAATAATATAATATGAGAGCAAAATGCTTACACACCATTTCCCCAAAATATTACCAAAAGATCAGACTCTCAAATCCAAATCCAAAAAGACCATCATGTGTTAACTTTTACTTAGGAACATAATTCCCAGCAAAACCGAAATCTCCTCTACTCCCCTACACAGAAACTTATTCTCTCAAAGTCAATGTATAAATCAAAATGTACAAGTACACCAAGCTTCACCATGACTCAGTAATTCAATTTCACTAATCAGAAACTCCATAGTAATCCTGAGAAATAATCAACCTAATAATTAATCTGAATTTTGTTCTCAGTACCTCTCTGATCTCTCAACCCCAATGTTATGATTGTTGAATTGTCTTTAAGAATTTCTGATTATTTCTTTTTACTAAAAGTAATATGTAAGGGGGCAGCTGTGTAGCTCAGTGGATTGAGATCCAGGCCTAGAGATGGGAGGTCCTAGGTTCAAATCTGGCCTCTGACACTTCCCAGCTGTATGATCTTGGGCAAGTCAATTACTCCCTATTGCCTAGTCCTTACCACTCTTCTGCCTTGGAGCCAATACACAGTATTGACTCCAAGATGGAAGGTAAGGGTTTAAAAAAAAAAAGTAATAAGTAAATTTCATTGATTGTTTGTAAGCTTAGGCTCCTTACAGGTTAATGAAAAAAGTAAGCCACCTGTGATGAAATCATTCATCTTGGGTGGAGCCTGAATCTGTAATCACAATACAAGAATATGGAATGATCTCAGAATGTTAATAAAGTGATTTTTTTTTAGTTAATGTATCACTTTTCCAATTATCTTTACTCAAACATTTGTGCTGAAAATTGTATCTGTGTGCCAAGAAAATGGGTATAAAAATAAAGACCAGGCCCAGGCATGGTGGAGCAGCCACCAGATGCAAAGCTTGCCCCTGGCTGATTTACATGCACAGCTGTCTTCCATTTTTTATTTTTTCATCCTACCAATCGCCACCTGCTGAGAACCCCTGGAGCCACAAGTAGGGATGAACTGGACTCTTAACACCTCAGGGCTTGGCACAGTTCCTAGAACCAATTTTATATTTAATCCATGTTTACTGGCTGGGCCCTGGGCTTATGTCAGGCCCAAGCTCTGCCAGGATCCTTGCATTCTGGATTCTCTCCTGGAGAAAAATGCATACTCTGGCCTCAGTTCTGTTTCTGTCTCTTTCTGGCCCTTATTTTTCAGGAGTCAACAGTAACCCTGCTGGAACCTGAGCAGACCCAATACTGGAGATCCCAGAGGCTTCACTCTAGGCTCTCATCTCACTAAACTGAGGTGGTGTCCAAGGTGGTGTCCATCTCATTGTCCAAGAACAGGACAAAGATGGAGCCCCAGAAAGCAGGGCCTGGAGCTGAGGATTTCAGCAGAGCTTAGCCTTGGATTGCTTCCAAGGTAGGCAGCAGTCTTCACCCCTACTGATGAGCTGCAGATGGAGAAGGGGGGAAATCAGGAAACTAGTTGCCTGGCTCCACTCTACATTGAGGCTCTCTGATCTCAGCTGGGTCCTCACCATGGCAAGGCAATCCTGTGACATCTCCCTCATGGATTCCCTTTGCCACCTACCACAATAGCCTTCCAAAGATTTCTCTGGTCTCCAGCTCTCCCTTATGGCTTCCTCCCACCCCCTGGCCACACCTTCTGAGCTGAGAAATTGGCCTCATATTTCACTGAACAAAAACTGAACCTCTCTGCAGAGCTCTTATCCTCCTTGTTCTTTCCTTTTCAGTCTTTCCAACACTAATAGACTAATAACTGTCCATCTGGAAACCAAAAAACCATTCCTCCCCAATGCACCAAACACTTTCACTTGATATCTTTATCCCCCTGAGATACTGTCCAGTGTCTGCCCTAGGGAATCATAGCTAAACTGCTAGAGATGGCCATTTGCAGTGAGTTGCGCCAATGTCTTTCCCTTGTCTTCTCTGCTTTGGGTTTACTATCCTCAGTCTGGCTTTCCTGGAGCCCAGTCTGCAGCCCATCTTCCATAGTTTTCATCTCTTTAGAGCTTTCCTTGTCTTGATGCACTTGCACTGGATTTAGTATCAAAAGGGCTCCTACTGAATTGTCGGAATGCTGTCTACTCCAGCAGTTGGTGAGCTCTATGAGAGCGGGAGATGTCTACTGCATTCCTTTATATCCCCTATAACTTATTTCAGGACCAGGCACAGAGCAAGCACTCATACATGTTTCTGGATACTAAAGATCTCAGAGGGGATAAGCTAACCCTTTTTGACACTTTTAGAAAACTTCCAGGCTCTTCAATTCCAAAAAAAAAATTACTTCATAGAGGGCCACAGACAGATGCCCTAAAGGGAGCTGATTAGAAATGGAGTCCAATAACCTCTTCTTATAGATGGGGAAACCAAGGCTCAGGGGTGCTGTGACTTGCCCAGGGAGCCCCTTTTAACACCTCTGAAAAAGAATTCGCAGTCGGATCATCCTGCCCCCAAATCTAGCTCTGGCTTCATCGGAGCACACAAAAGCTTCCGGCCATCCAGGCTCTCACATACCTCTTTTCCCCTCCCTCACCTGGGCAGCAGCTTCTCAGGCCTTCTTGCTCCAGTATCCATAGACCTTCCCTCTGCTCCAAATAAAATAGCACATCTTCTGGGGGAGCTGGAAGCCCTGAGAATGGGGAATCAAGCAGGGAGGAGGATGTAGAGAAGGTCATCACTGAGTTCTCTTAAGGGAAAAGTGGAATATAGGGATTCCACTCAGAGTCTCTTTCCATGGGGTTCCCACAGGAATCTGCCATCCCCCCCACTCAGTGACTGTAATGTAGGAGCCCAGGGTAAGATGTGCCTATTACCCTCTTGGGGGACCTGAAATGAGCAACAGTACACACACACACACACACACACACACACACACGCACCTCTGTGTTTTCCTGTTTTGTTTTGTTTTTCCGCCCGAAACTCCTAAACTCACAAACTAGGTGTCAGGGTCATTGTTCTGGATCAGTCTAAAGCCCCAGACTCAAGGACCTCGAGAGATTGGCTTTTTTGTCCCATCATCCTCCATGCTCCTCTCTCTCTCTGACACCTCTCTGAGCCTCAGGGACTGTTCTCTTGGGGAGTCTCTGCCTCTTCTCCTGGAGAACTCAATCCTATTTGGGCTCAATGCTGTCTCTCAACCAGTCCTTGCGTCCTGACATGACTGAGGGGAGTAAGCAGGGCCTGTGGGAAGGTTATGGGGCCTCCTGGTGGAAAGTCTCCTCAGCACTTAATGTGGGGAGATGAGGAGGGACAAGGTCAGGGAACCAATCTGGAATCAGAACAATTGGTTCTGGAGCATTTTTTTGTAGAGAAGGCTGAACTCAGTAAATACTTGTTTCTGTTATCTGGTAGCTAGATGGGGAGTGGCAGGAAAGCCTCAGTTTAAATCTAGCCCCAAGCAGTTTCTATATGTTTGCCTCAGAATAAACCACATGATGGATTCTCTATTTCCTCAACTGTAAAATGGGGGTAATTGTATCACAAAATTTGGAAGATGAAGGCGAGGAAGTAGAGCCATAATATTACAGAGAGAACCCTTGGCAGAGCATTTGGCCAAGAGCAGGTCATTATTAAGGCTTCTTCCTTCCCTCCCTTTCTCACCAAGCTCTGCTGGAGGCTTAGGACAATAGGAGGGAAGACTAAGGACAACCCAACTCTGCCGGGGACACCCAGGAGGTATGAACTAGAGAACGATATCCCAAATCGTAGATCCAATCTAGAGAGGAAGAGGGTGGATAGAAAACCTTCCCTGATACTTTTCCCAGATGGGTTTTGGAGACACAATTCCAGGTCAGGGAGAGGCAAGAGCTCTGAGACTACTTCCACATCTGAGATTCTCCCATACGGATTTGATCTCTGACTTCAGAGAACCCCCAAGGTCCCATTACACAATATAAGGTCCTTTTATAGGAGAATCAGAGAGCAGGAGGGCTCTGGCTCTGGGACTCAGCATTGGAGCCCTCGTCCCTTCCTCATGACTAAAAACTGCTCCCAACCCTGCCTGCTGCTGAGGACCATATTCCCTTGGAAGGCAGACTAGGGCAGCAGGGAGAGACTCCTTACCTACAGAGAGCAGGTTCTGGGCATTCTCCAGCATCACCTCCTTGTACAGCTCCTTCTGGGGAGGCGACAAGAGGCGCCACTCCTCCCAGGTGAAGTCCACAACCACATCTGGAAACATCACCACCTCCTGGAGCACCACAAGTCAGAGCACAGAGAGCTGAAAGCTACATCATAATGAAGAGCCCACCTCTGGTCAATTACAGGAGGAAACTGACACACAAAGAAGGGAGGGGCCCAAAGGTCCCACCCTTGGTCAGTGTCAGTCAGCACTAGAAGCTGAGGCTTTAAGAGCCCAATGGAGGATTGAGAAAAGCAGCTCTAGGATGCTCTGGAACAGTGCTGAGGAGTTTCTAACTACTGTGTAAAAGGAAATGTCTAGGGGACTTTCCTTGCAACTTTGATCCCAAGGGCCCTAGCAATGGGATGAAAGTGTCACAGAGTCACATGTCTGCTGCCTGCCCTGGGGAGTCATTGTTAGTGTGAATGTCCCTAGCATCAATGTGCCACAGCCACAAAGGGAGGAGCTGGGGGTAATAGAGGTAAAGAGAGAGGGCTCTCTGGCTCTCTGGCCTGGGGGTTTCTCTGAGGTTTCCTTATCTCTTGATCTCCTGCAAGCCCAGCCTGACTGGGTGGAATGGAGAAAGAGATCTAGAAAGGCTGAGACCTCTCCCCCCCCACCCTACCCCCGCTTCTATGAAACTTGGTTTTAACTAATAAATGCTTATAAATCTGGTAATAAGCCTCCAAATCATTTTTTGATTATAACATTATGGAACTCATCTTCCTGTGAAATCATGACAAAAGTCTGAGTTCTAGCTGGGAGCTGTGTGGATCTGTGGAGGAGAAAAGAGAAGGTGAGGGGAAAGTTCTTCCTTCCCAGGACTTTAGAAGTGATGTGTCCTCAAGCAAAATCTGTGTGAAGAGTTTGTCAGAATCTGTCCAGAGCAGTGTATTCTGGAGGGAAGAGAGTTCTATGGGATGCCTTCAAAGAGAACAAAGCTAAAGAAAAGCTCTAGTTTGTTTTCTACATGATTGAAATCAAGTTAGATCTGGATGAAAACCCGAGGAGCGTTCTAAAGAGATGGTCATTACAATCTGGACTTGAAGGAGTGATCTGGGATGCTTTCCAGCCAAGTGAAGATGTGTCTGTTGTGACATTCAGGGCTTGAGGTTCCCCTTGGTAGGATGGGTCACAGCCAAAGTCTTTACTGTATGATTGCTTTCATTCATATATAGCATATAGTCCTTAATTATATTTCATTACACAAAAATAAAAAAATAACTATGATGGAGAAGGGAGAATTACATTGTTCAATAAAAAAATAATTAATTTGTGTTTTGTTTGTGCTAATTCATGAGAAAAAAAATGTTGTCGCTATGTTTATGAGGAAGAAATAATCTAAACAGACACCTAGAACTCTAGAAACTTTAACGAAAAAGAGTCAAGATAACCAATTAAAGAGGCCTACATCTGACAGTCCATATAAAGGGAAGGTTGGTCTGATCTGAAAATACCCTGATACTATGGAGGGGCCACTTATACTACCTACCTGTTCTATACATAACATGTGTTTGATCAATGATCCTGGAATTAGATGGTTTTCCATTTCACTTCCTTTATTCTAGGATTTGACTTCTGAACAATTGAGGAATTTCTGACTCTTTCTTATGCTTTTTCACATTCTCTAGAATTTATAAATCTTTTGTTTCCCTCTAGGATGTCTTTAGTTATTCTTCTTCACTATATAGTTTTCACTGTGTGGGTTCTCAGCAAAGAAAGGCAATCTTTTTAGGGACTGATAACTGATCTTTAGTTGATTCCCTGACTCACACTCAACAGATGCTTTTCCAAATATCATACCTCCCACACCCATCTATCATGACCAGGGGATAAGGTCATGAACTCCAAATTTCCTTTCCAATAGAAAGTGAATCTCAAAGATCTTGATTCTCACGTTTTTTCTACTTTTTTGGGTCTTCTCTGACCAATTTCTCCACCATTCCCCTGAATAGCACCTTCTATACACCCAAAAACCTTTTCATCCCTCTTTTGTGTATTTTCTTCCTCTGTTAGGCTCTGTTACAACCTTAGGATGAAGAGAATAGAAAACCAAGAATCAACCATGGCAAGCCTCCCCAGAGACAACAAAACACAGAACAAGAGATTTGCAATGGAGATCCACAGAAGGGAAGGACAACCTAGAAGAAAAGTCAACAAAGGTAAAACAAAGTCTTCCCACTCCCAAAGCCAAAGTCTTGATCTCAAAGATAGGAGGAATACAGACAACATAAAGGCTAGAGGCCACCTGCAAGAACACAACCTGTAAAAAACAATGAACACAATAGACAATAACAATCAAAGAGCACTGGCCAGAACTTCAGGACCTTAAAAAATGAAATTAGAATGGAAAGAATTTAAAGATGGCCTTCAGAAAGAAACCAACCCAAGGATGCCAATTCCATGACTGGAAGTGGTTACATGTTCAAGTCAGAAACAAAGAGTGCTACAAGCCTTCAAAAGAAATACCTTCAAAAGCAATGGAAAGATACTGGAATAATATAAGACTATTCCAAATCCATGAAATGAAAGATGTTCCAGAGAACATTGGAACTTGGGAGGCAGCCCAGGGTGCCCTATCCTCTGAGAAGTCTCAGCTGACCTTGTATCATTTACTTATGGATCCTATTTACCATTAACTGCTTTGGCCTGGTAACTGCCCAAGTCATGGTTCTGTCTCCTGATGTGGCTCAATATTCTGTCAACCTGTAATAGGTGAAGTGCAAAATCCAGCTCTTGAGCAATTGATCATCATTCTAGTTTCATTCCGAGGTATGAGGTGACCGTGGAAGATTCTGGCGAGCCCCAAGGAGTCGGGTCTAGTATTTCTACATGACTGACCCATCTCTCAGAGATGCCTGGTTTACTGTCCAAAGTCAGGGCCTTGACCTTGCACTTGCACTCACACAAGAATCACTTCTTCCTCTGAGGAGAGGAGGGGTGGATCATTACTGGCCCCTCATTATTGATTATTCCAATCAAACATTCATGCAATCCAGGATAAGAGAGAAATTGGGTAAATGAGAACAACTTTGGGATCCAATTTCTCTGAAATGGGTCTGATATCCAAGAGAGTTTGAAAACCCAGGACCCAGAGCCATTCTCTAATAGATAATCAAAGGATCTGAACAAAGAGTTTTCCAAAGAATGCCAAAGATTCACAGCCACATGGAAAATGGTCTAAGTCACTAATCAAGAGAAACAGGAACCAAAACAGGGTTGAGGCTTCACCTCATAGTCTGAAAAATGTCAAAAAGAAAAAAACTTGGGGAATAATCAGTGTTGGAGTGGATTGTGGGAAGATGGGCACACATAGGCAATATTAGTGGTTACAAAATGGAAGAAAATCATGGAGATCTGATTGTTAATCCCACCTCAGAGTTACATTCTACGTGACTGTGAAACGTGACTTAATCTCTGTTTGCCTCAGATTCCTCAATTGTGGAATAATGAAAATTAGAACATTTACCTCAGAGGGCTATTATACAGGTTGCTGAAAAGATTTTTGGAATATAGAGCACTCTAGTCTTTCTGAATCCCATTCTTTGCCCTGTTTGCCTATGTTCAATGTCTCCCTTAGGACTTCCCTACCCCATATTAAAAAAAAAAAAACTCCCAGGCCTTCTAAAGACTCTCCCCTTTCTCTTAAGCCTGTCCAACAAGGGAAGGACTGGACCATCATGGAGTTCTACTGAACAGAGAAGGAATGTACCCAGCTGCTGGCTCTGGTACAAACAGCTCTGCTCAAGAACACTCAAAGCTCCTCTTTCCTCTTCTTCCTCTGACCCAGGGACACTGGTCTCCTGGCTGAGCCTTGGGCAAGACCTTCCACGGTCTGATTCTGAGCCTTTCCAGGGGCCGTCTGTCTCCCTGCAGGGACGGTTCTCCCTCCTCCCTCTGGTCTCTGAGTCCTTCAAGTCCCAGCTAGATCCTCCCCTTGGGAACCAATGATTTCTGTGGTCCCCAGAACCCTCAGAGCCTTCCTTCCCAGAGGGCCTCCCTCCATCAAGAGCTTGTTTGGACACGGCTTCTGGGGGGTCTCCTCAGTCAGACTGTGGGGGGCCTGGAGGGTGGCCGATGGTTTCTCCCTTTCTTTGCACTGAGCAGTGCCTGGCATAGACTAGGCTCTTCCTCTAGACTCACTGGCTTGGTCTGAGAAGTGGGAAAGAGGAAGGAGCCAGAGAGACCTGGGAAGGCTCAGAGTTGAGGACGAAGCCAGTGAGCAGCACCAGGGGGACAATCTCTTGTGTGAGGATGGCACAGACCAGGGGACACCCTCAGGCTCTACTCCAGGCCTGGCCAGACAAGACTCGAGGGAACAGGCTGGTCCAAAGAAAGAGGAAGAGGCTGTGTGTGTGTGCCTGCATGTGCATATGTGTGTGCATACTGCTTTTGTGTATATATATAACATATATATATATATTATAGTCATTCTCGATCACCGAGAGACTACTATGTATATATATATATATATATATATATACACTGCTTTTGTGTACATGTGTGTTTGTATCTATGCGTGTGTGTTGCTAGGCTAGCAGAGAAAACAAACAATCCTCTAACACCAAAGAAGGACTCAATGGTCATCCTCAGAGCTCACCAGGGAGAAATCCAACATGGCAGGTGGCGCCTGGGGGGAGCTCTGGGGGTCTGAGCTGCCCAAAGGCCAAGGAATCACTCACAAACCCTGAGAAGAGAGTCGGGAAGAGCTGTTTCTTCTGCTTGAGATGTGGGAACAGAACTGGCCCAGCAGGAAGGAGGCAGCAGCTTCCAGGCCCCTCTTGTGGCAGAGCCAGGGAAGGGCCTCCCTGGCTGAGGGGGCTCCCATCTGGGGCTGGAATGCACTTACCTGGGCTCGGAATCTGCCTCTCTCCAAGGCCATCCCTGGGACCCCAGGCTTCCTACAGAGGCAGCAAAGTAGCCCCAGTGAGTCCATCTGCTGAAGCTCCTCCATCTTTTCCCAGCCTTGTCTCTCCACTCAGGGTTCTGCCTCCCCCCAAACCTTCCTCCCATTTTATGACCCCAGAATGGGGCTCCAGCCAAAGCTCTTCCTGACAGGCCTCCCTCAGCCCAGGGAATGTCTGACTTCTCTGCCCTTCTGAGCAGCAGGAGCTGGCCTGGAGCCCCCGGGGAACCCCCTCCCCTCCTTCCCCCAGTGTAGAAAAGCCCATCTTGCTCTCTGCCTTTGGGCTCACTCTCTGGGCCAATGGCTCTTGGTGAAACTTGAGAAGAAAGCTGCCCTGATCTCCCTCCCACCTCAGGATCTGGCTCAGCCCCATCTCTCCTTGGACCAGGCCCTGGGCCTCTGTACCCTGAGCTGAGGAAGGAGAAGGGACCCAGAGGGCAGAGGTTTTCCCTTCTCTTCCCAGGTCTGACTGAGGCTATCCCACAGGGATCTCCCCAGGGTGAGGGGCCAAAGGAGTCACCCAGGGCCAGGCCTGCCCTCAGGGGTATAAAAGAGAATTCTTAACCCCTTTCAGTAACTTAACTGAGGAAAGAGCTGGTTGGCTCAGTGGACAGAGTCAGGCCCAAAGAGAAGAGGTGCTGTTATCATGGAGACCAGCCCACAGGAAAAGGAAATAGAAACCGCTCTCAGAGAGGAAGTGATGTAAGAAGGACAGTTGGACAAGGAGAGGCCAAAGCCAGCCTGAGGTGTGAGGAGGGGGCCTTTGGCTCTCAGCTTTCTTGAGGGGAGGGGCTGCTGGCTGCTGGGGGGGGGGGGGAGCTGTCCCTTGTGGAGGGAGAGAGTTGGAATATATATAAATAGTGTAGATTCGGCCTGGTTAGTGAGGCTGAAGAGTGATTAGTGAGACACTCTCAAAGGACAGTTTTTAGGTAGTTTGTAGTTGATAGAAGAAGACTGAGGTAGGTTTCCGGTCGTTCTGGGGTGGATCGTTCAATCTGCGTGTCTTTCTCTCCCCCAGCTTTCAGACTTTACTTTTTTTCTCAATTAAAACAAAAATGTGTCAAACTGCCCTCCTGTCTTTGTCAAGCTCCTGATTTTAGGCCCTACCCTTCCGGATGCCGAATGCTCTTTGGCCTCCAAAGCCCCCACAGCCTCTCCCCCTCCTGCCCTGGCAGCCCCCTCACACCTTCCTCCCTGCTACATACTGCAGAAGCCAGCCTGTGTGTGTGTTGCCAGGCAAGCAGAGAGAACAATCCTTAGAGAGCAAAGGTGTCAGTGGTCATCCTCAGCACAACGCTCAGAGAAATCCAACATGGGAGGCGCTGCAGGGCCTGGGGGGGGGGGGGGGATGTTGGGGTCTGAGCTGCCCAAGGGCCACCGAATCACTCATAAACCATTAGAAGAGAGCCAGGAAGGGCTGTTCCTCCTGCCTTGGATGTGGGAACAGAACTGGCCCAGCAGGAAGGAGGCAGCAGCTTCCAGGCCCCTCCTGTGGCAGAGCCAGGGAAGGGCCTCCCTGGCTGAGGGGGCTCCCATCTAGGGCTCGGAATCTGTCCCTCTCCAAGGCCATCTCTGGGACCCCAGGCTTCCTGGGGCAGCAAAGTAGCCCCAGTGAGTCCATCTGCTGAAGCTCCTCCATCTTTCCCAGCCTTGTCTCTCCACTCAGGGTCCTGCCTCCCCCCAAACCTTCCTCTCATTTTATGGCCCCAGAATGGGGCTCCAGCCAAAGCTCTTCCTGACAGGCCTCCCTCGGCCCAGGGAATGTCTGACTTCTCTGCCCTTCTGAGCAGCAGGAGCTGGCCTGGAGCCCCTGGGGAACCCCCTCCCCCCTCTCTCTCCCAGTGTAGAACAGCCCATCTTCCTCTCTGCCTTTGGGCTCACTCTCTGGGCCAATGGCTCTGGGTGGAACCTGAGAAGAAAGCTGCCCTGACCTCCCTCCCAGCTCAGGATCTGGCTCAGCCCCGACCCTCCTGGGGCCAGGCCTAGGCCTCGGCACCCTGAGCTGGGGAGGGAGAAGGGACCCAGAGGGCAGAGCTCTGCCCTCCTGGAACCCCTCCACAAGGAACCCGCCTGCCCTGGCTCTGGAGCTCTTCTTCCCTCCTTCGGGGTTTTCTGGGCAGACACCGGAGCTCTTCGCCATTTCCTGGGCCATCCGGGTCAGTCCTCTGCCTGCATCTCCCAGAGGTCAAAGCAAGAACTGGGAGCACCCCGAGGTGGGCAGGGCCTGGCCGTGTCTCCTTCCCAGAACGTGGAGGCCGAGCTGGAAGGAGGACAGTCGAGGCTGAAGAAGCGGAGACCTCCTGGCAGCCAGCCCGGCTCCTCCTCCACACAGAGACTGAAAGGACTCGGCCGGGGTTGCCCTTCCTCCCCAGGAGGTGGGGGCAGCGGGAGCTCCTGGGAAAACTGGCCTTCTGTCCACCATGTGGCCCTGCAGCCCCAGGGCGGCTGGCCTGGGTTCTCCTCGTCTCTGCCGGTCTTGGGGCTCATTTCAGACAGTCGGGCTCCCCCACAGCGATCACTGGGAGGCGAGAGTCAGCGGGAGCCCCGGGGAGCTCCGCACCAGACTCACCTGAACGGGAAAATGCCCGGATGATGGAAGCAGGAGGGTGTGGCTTGTAGCTCGCGGCTCCCTGTGGAGGCGGGGAGGAAGCGGCAGAACCCGCTCCTGGGCAAAGTCCGGTAAAGGCGACCGATTGGTTTGGGCTCTACTGGGGCAACGGCGGCAGCATCCTCTCCCCGCAGAGTCCTCCTTGTGCCCAGACCAGAGCAGACGGGGATCCGCGCACATCTTCCCAATAGACTCCCCCTCAGGATAACACCCGCTGCTGGCCGGCGCTCGGCTCTGGGGCTTCAACCCTCCGACATAAATCCAATCGGCCAGTTTCGACCTCTTGGCAGTGTCGGTAGCCCTCGCCATGCCCAGTACAAAGGCGCATCGGAGGGCCTGCCAAGGCCACCAGGAGGGGGGAAGGGGCGGCGCCGGGCGCAGGGACTTTCCGGAGAGAGCACAGGGGCTGCTCCCTGGTAGGGAGGCCGGAGGCTGGGAGGCAGGATCTCGCCGAGGATCCTGAAGCCTGGCAGGGGCCCCGGAGGCTCCGAAAGAAACGGGCCGGGAGCGGGAGCGGGAGCGGGAGCTTGGGGGTCTGGGAAGCCAAACCCAGTACTGGCCGCTCTGGGCATCCCCGGCAGGCAGGACGTTTTAGAAGGGAACAAAATTCCCCAAACCGCAGCTGACCCTCGTCAGAGACTAGAGCCCTGCCCAGCCACGGAGCCCCAGATCATGGCGGAGGGGCTCCCGTAGTCTCCAGAAATTAGCCTCAAGGAGGCCCGGGCAGGAGTGGGTCTGCCCCAAAGGGCCTCTGAAATGGGAGAATTCGCTCTCAGCCCCACCCCAGAGGGCTCCAGGCTCTAACCAGTGGGCAGGGGAGTAACTGCCTCTGCCCGCCCCCCAGAGCCCTGCTGCTCCTCTTCTGGAGCCTCCGCATGGTTAGCCCCTTTTTGGTCCCCGTGGGATCATGGCCTCCTTGTTCCCTCCCTCCATCATTTCCTGCAGTAACTAACATTCATTCAGCAAGGTGGGCAGGGGGCTGTGACCTGCCAATGAGGCCAGGCAGAAAAATCTTTGAAAGTGGAGGAGGCTTGGACTGGACTGGAGCCTGACTTCCTGTTTCCCAGAGGCCTCTGCGCTGCGCTGGGTGGGGATGGGGCCTGGATTCCCCCCCCCCCCCAACCACCACCACAGGGCTGACTTCCTCATCCCACATTTCTCTTCCAAGCCTCCATTCTGACTCCGCCTTCCGCCCCACCGACTGAAGGGCCTGCCCTGCCCCCCCCACCCCCACCCCCATCTCTCACAGTTACAGCATTGTGGGGACAAAAGAAAAGGGTCGCCGGGGGTCTTTGGGGCTCTAAAACCACTTGGGGGCCGCAAAACTATTCTCTTCTCCTTCCCACTGCTCTGGCAGAGAGAGGGAAAAGGAATGGTGTGGGCGTGGCCAAGCTCCTGAGAGTCTCCAAAGCCAGCCCAGAGAAAGGTGAGCTACTGGGGGTCTGCAGGAAGAGCCCCTCCCAAGGAGGAGGAGGAAGCCACGCCCATCCCCCTGGCACTCTTGCCTGCTGTCATCAGCCTGGGTTATTCCAAACACCAAGGCCAGGGAGAGCAACTGGTTCCTCATGGGGGCTCTGGATTCTGAGGCATCCTCCACCTCTCAGTAAGCCCAACAGGAAGGTAGAAGCGAAATGTGGCAGCATCCCAGGTCATCTCTGGCCCGGTGAGCATGCACCTTTCACTTGGAAAGAACCCGGAACTGCTAGTAGTCAACGATCCGAAGAACCAAGGCCTAAATGGGCAGAAGGAGAGGCCCCACAATAGGCCACCTGCCTGTTTTCCCTGGACTAGTGAAGATCAGAGAGGCCTGGCTCTATTTTTACTATCATCATTGCAACTCCTGCCTTCTTTTACTCAGTTGATCCCAATAGATTTAGCTCCATCCACTTCCTTTTACCCTATGCTATCTACCTTATTCATGTGTGTTTCTTGTAGACAGCATATGGTAGGGTTTTGGTTTCTAATCCACTTTGCTATTCTCTTGCATTTTATGGGTGAATTCATTCCATTCACATTCAGGGTTATGATTACCTGCTGTGTATTTCCCAGCATTTTGATTTCCTCTCCTAGTCCTGCCCTTTCTTCTTTCGCTATTTCCTTCTATACCCGTGTTTTGTTTTTAATCAGTCCTCCTAATTCCCATCCTTATTTTACTTCCCTTTCTACCCCCTCCCTTCTTATTCCCCCCCTTATTTTCTTTACAGTCTTTTTAAACTACCCCCCACCCTCTCCCTCCCTTATATTGCTTCCCTCCCCACAAGTCCATTTGTTACCCTTCTAATTCCCTAAAGGACAAAAGTCAATCCTCTGCCCCAATGTATTTGATTGTTCATCCCTCTTCAAGTCAATTCCAATGCACATAAGAATTTAGTATTTTCTATCTCCAACCTCTTTACCCTTCCAGTATATTTATGTTCTCTCCCCCTCCTGCCTTACACTCCTTTGTGACATATAAATTTACCTCATTTTGTTTCTTTTCCCATTTCTCTTAGTATTAACCTCTTTTTTAAACTCTAGTTGTGTGTATACATTTATATGTGTATGTATGTATATATATATATATACATATGTAAATAGACATTTATGTGTTGGCATTTCATCCTAGACAGTTTGTCACTGTTCCCTCTAAGTATAATTCTAGCTACCCAGGTAATAACAATTTTTAAGATTTACCAATATCCTCTTTTCTTCTAGGGATACATATCATTTTAACTTATTGGGTCCCTTTAAAAAAGTTTTATTTTGTTTGGTTTTTGTTTTTTCCCCATTTCTTAATTACCTTTTGATAATTCTCTTGAGTTCTGTGTTTGGGCATCAGATTGTCTGTTCAGGGCTAGACTTTTCTTTACAAATGCTTGGAATTCTTCTATATTATTAAATAGACCATACTTCCCGCTGTAAGAATATAGTCAGTTTTGCTGGGTAGTTGATTCTTGATTGTAGATTTAGTTCCCTTGCTTTCCAGAATATCATGTTCCATGCCTTTCAGTCCTTCAGTGTAGATGCAGCCACATCCTATGTTATGCTCACTATAGTTCCATGGTATCTGAATAACTTCTTCTTAGCAGCTTATAATATTTTTTCCTTGGTCTAGTAGTTTTTGAATTTTGACTATAACATTCCTGGGTGTTGTCATTTGGGAATTAAGTGCAGGAGGTGATCTGTGGATTCTTTCCATCTCCACTTTTCCCTTTTGTTCTAGAATTTTGGGGCAGTTTTCTTGGATAATTTCTTGTAGGATGATGTCTGGGCTTTTCTCTTTTGTCATGGTCTTCCAGTAGACCAATGACTCTTAAGTTGTCTCTCCTGGAATGATTTTCTAAATCTTCTTGCCAGGGGCGGAGTCCAGCCTCACTCGTGATTCCAGGAGTTCCTGACTGGTGGCCAATGATCAGTCAAATAAATAACAAAAGGAAGACAGCTTAATCATTACAGCCATGGGACTGCTTTGCATCTGACAGCCGCTCCGTCATTCCCAGGCCTGGGATTTATTTTTATATCCATTTTCTTGGCATGTGGATTACATTACCCAACACACATGTTCAAAGGGAGATAATTGGATAATTAACTTTTAACAAATCACTTGATTAACATTCTATATTTTTATATTGTGATTACAGACAGAATACAAGATAAAAAACATAAAAATCTATTTTATTGTTTTGGAAGGGAAAGGAATTAGGGATTTACTTATGCTTATTCTTATTTAAAAAACCAACTAACTATGCTAACTAGGTTACTAAACTATAAGAAATTAACAAAATATGCAAATATCACAGCAGGGATCCAAAACCAGTTAGTGCCAGGATCTGTTGTTAGATATCCAAGCAAGTCCTGATGTCCAAGTGAGACTGAATGCTGCCAGCAGCTAGATATAGGAACCCTTCCTCAGTTCAACACAGGGAAAATCCTCTTCAGACCTTCCTGTTGACTTCCTCGGGTGCCCAGAAGAAATGTCTTCTGGGGCAAGATGGAGTCTTCCCCAATCCTCCAGCTCAGGCTCCCATGTGACCCTTGGTCACATGCCACTGTCAATCATACCTAGGTTTGCCCTTTTCAGTTCTTGCACAGTTTTGCAAATTGCAAACCTTTCCATCCTTTATCACAGTAGGTCAGAAGCTGTGTGCAAACAAGCTCTGTACAGTATAAAAGAGAGATGCTTTGAGTGGGATGTAGACTAGAAAAATCATTTTTTTCAGGTGTGAAGATTAAATTTAACTCTCTCCTGATTATAACAATGAAAATACTTAACTCTCCTCTGATTGTGTAGATTAAATTATAACCCCTGCCTATATTTAGAACACCCTACTTAAAGTTGAGTATGAAGATCTGTCCATTTTAGATTTAATCACCAATGGTGTAAACACCCCATTCACACTTGAGTGGGGGAAGGTCTGTGACCCACATGTGCGATAGTGGGTGATGAATCAGAATTGACTGACTGCCCCCTGGGCAATCCTAAAACAAAGCATCAACTGTGATTGGTAGACATACAATTAGGGGAAGACACAGGAAGTGACCCAAAAGAAAATGTCTTTAAAAGGAGCTGTTATTTCCTTTCTTTATTCTTTATTCTTTGGTCTGCTGACCGAACCTGAGCCCCTGTTCCTGACTGGACTGATATGTGGTGAGTGAAAAACTAACTTTTAACTGCTGGATTTTCTCTGAAGAGACTGGCCTCAGGAAAGAACTGTCCCTTTGAGAGAGGCTCCCTGTATCCCCTGTATCCAGGGCCTCAGCTACAAGGACCCCTCTGACTAAGAACTAACTCTCCCTGTCCAGGGGCTGGGAGCAAATTAATTAGTGTTAGGCTAGATATCTTACCTTATCCTCTCTCTGATTTCTTACTTCACTCTGTAAGGGAAAATTTTAGGGTTGTGACTTAATCTAAATTTAATTTTATTCCAGGGAAGGAATCCCAAATAAAATAACCAAGTCAGTTTGGAAATTTTATGGTGGTTTAATTAATATAGAGAGAAGAAATTAAGGAGAAGAGAGAAGGAAAGGGTATATTAGTTCTCCCACCTGGCCTGTTCCAGGGGGAGTTCAAAGACCTCCGCCACAAGGTCTTTTCAGAAGATTAGTGGCTTTCCTAAGAGGGTAGTGTGTTGGAAGATAAAGGGAAAAAGAATCAGCCTAAACTCCGAGAGAGCTCAGAGAAAACACCTCACCTGAACTAGGTTACTAAGCTTTCCCAGTAGTGTATCAAGGAAACTCACCACCAAATCCGGACAATAGCTGCCACCACACCAAGATGCCAAGATGCTCAGCACGCTGCCACCAGAGCCCCCTCTCAGCGAAAAGAGGCCAGAGAGAGGAAGTGATGTCAAATATATAGACTGTTTTTACTTCACTTTCCTGCACCTCAAATGAACCAATGGCAGTTTAAGCTTGACTTAGGGCAGCCCAGAGGTCTGTCAATTGTTTCTGATTTGTCATTTTCTAGCACATGTTTGTCATAGGCCATCCTCCTCAATACTTAGTTCTTAAGTAGGGGTGTAGACATTCCTGTTTTGTTAGACTAAGCAGGGTGGAGTAAATCTAAAGTTCACAATCCCTCCTGATGATGATTGGGAGACTAGTCTCCCCAACTGATCACTAAATATAATCATCCTGCACCTCCAAATTTTCTTTTTGTAAACTTTCTTTTATTTATTTTTTCAATTACACATAGAAATCATTTTTGACAATGATTTTCTGACATTTTTCGATCCAGATTTCTCTCCCTTCCTCTCTCACCTCCCCAAGGGGATCGTTTGATATACGTTAATACCAATGCTTTCATGTGATGCATATTTGCATATTCCCCATGCCACCAGAGAAGACATATCTCCCACATACAATAAAAAACTCATGAAGGAAATAAAGTGAAGACTGGCCTGCTTTGATCTGTAATCAGATTCCAATAGTTCCTTCTTAAGCTATAGACTGCATTTATCATAAGTCTCTTGGGGTTATCTTGGGATGTCCCATTTTTTATTTGTTTTTTTTTTTTGTTATTAATCTATTTTTTTTTAATTTCATCAATTTCGATCATTATTCCCTGGTTACAAAAATCATTTTCTATTCCTCTCTCCCCTCCCTCCTCCCTCCTCTCCCAATGCACAATTCCACTGGGTATTACATGTGTCCTTGACCAGAATCCATTTCCATATTGTTGGTATTTGCATTAGGATGTTCATTCAGAGTCTACATCCCCAATCATATCCACCTCGACCCATGTAATCAAGCCCTTGTTTTTTCTTTGGTGTTTTTAAACCCACAGTTTTTCCTCTGAATGTGGATAGTGTTCTTTCTCATACATCCCTCTGGATTGTTCAGGATCACTGCATTGTCACTAATGGAGAAGTCGATTATATTCAATTGTACCACAGTGTATTAGTCTCTGTGTACAACGTTCTCCTGGCTCTGTTCCTTTCACTCTGCATCATTTCCTGGAGGTTGTTCCACTCCCCATGGAATTCCTTCATTTTATTATTCCTTTGAGCATAATAGTATTCCATCACCAACATATACCACAATTTGTTCAGCCATTCCCCCATGGAAGGGCATCCCCTCATTTTTCAATTTTTTGCCACCACAAAGAGCACAGCTATGAATATTCTTGTACAAGTCTTTTTCCTTTTTGTCTCTTTGGGGTACAAACCCAGCAGTGCTATGGCTGGATCAAAGGGCAGACAGTCTTTTAGAGCCCTTTAGGCATAGTTCCAAATTGTCCTTCAGAATGGTTGGATCAATTCACAACTCCACCAGCAATGAATTAGTGTCCCAACTTTTCCATATCCCCTCCAGCATTCCTTACTTCCTTTGTTGTCATGTTAGCCAATCTTCTAGGTGTGAGGTGATACCTCAGAGTTGTTTTTATTTGCATCTCTCTGATTATCAGAGATTTAGAACACTTCTTCATGTGCTTATTAATAGTTTTTGATTTCTTTGAATGAAAATTACCTATTCATGTCCCTTGACCAATTATCAATTGGAAAATAGCTTGATTTTTTGTACAATTGATTTAGCTCTTTGTAAATTTGAGTAATTAGCTTTGTCAGAGGGTTTTGTTATGAAGATTCTTTCCCAGTTTGATATTTCCCTTCTGATTTTGGTTATATTTGTTTTGTTTTTAGTTTGATATAGCTTTTTAATTTGATGTAATCAAAATTATTTATTTTACATTTCGTGACCCTTTCTAAGTCTTTCTTGGTTTTAAAATTATTCCCATCCAAAAGGTCTGACATGTATACTATTCAGTGTTCACATAATTTACTTATAGCTTCCTTCTTTATATTCAGGTCATTCACCCATTCTGAGTCTATCTTGGTGTAGGGTGTGAGGTGTTGATCCAAACCTAATCTCTCCCACACTGTCTTCCAATTTTCCCAGCAGTTTTTTTATCAAATAGTGGATTTTTGTCCCAGAAGCTGGGATCTTTTGGCTTGTAATATACTGTCTTGCTAAGGTCACTTACCCCAAGTCTATTCCACTGATCCTCCTTTCTGTCTCTTAGCCAGTACTAAATTTTTTTGATGACCACTGCTTTATAGTATAATTTGAGATCTGGGACTGCAAGGCCACCTTCCTTTGTATTTTTTTTTCATTATTCCCCTGGATATCCTTGATCTTTTGTTCTTCCAAATGAACTTTGTTATGTTTTTTTTCTAATTCAGTAAAGAATTTTTTTGGAAGTTCGATGGGTATAGCACTAAATAGATAGATAAGTTTGGGTACGATAGTCATTTTCATTATATCAGCGCGTCCTACCCATGAGCAGTTAATGTTTTTCCAATTGCTCAAGTTTAGTTTTAGTTGTGTGGAGAGTGTTTTGTAGTTGTGTTCATATAGTTCCTGTGTTTGTCTCGGGAGATAGATTCCTAGGTATTTTATTTTGTCTAAGGTGATTTTGAATGGGATTTCTCTTTTTAAATCTTGCTGCTGAGCTGTGTTGGAAATATATAGAAATGCTGATGATTTATGTGGGTTTATTTTGTATCCTGCAACTTTGCTAAAGTTGTTGATTATTTCCACTAGCTTTTCGGTTGATTCTCTAGGATTCTTTAAGTAGACCATCATATCGTCCCCAAAGAGTGATAGCTTGATCTCCTCATTGCCTATTTTAATGCCTTCAATTTCTTTTTCTTCTCTAATTGCTACTGCTTATATTTCTAGTACAAGGTTAAATAATAGAGGTGATAATGGGCATCCTTGTTTCACTCCTGATCTTATTGGGAATGCATCTAGTTTATCCCCATTGCAGATGATGTTAGCTGATTGTTTTAGACAGATACTGTTCATTATTTTTAGGAAAGACCCTTTTATCCCTATAATTTCAAGTGTTTTAAATAAGAATGAGTGTTGTATTTTGTCAAAGGCTTTTTCTGCATCTATTAAAATAATCATGCAATTTTTGTTGGTTTGCTTGTTGACCCCCACCTGACACCCAGCTCTCACTTGTGGCTCCCAGTAGCTGCTAGCATGCGGCAGCGGCCACATCCCAGGCAATGGCTTCGACAGGCGGCCAAACCTTGTGAGGGTAGCCATTGGGTCATTGACCCCTGGTGAACCAGGGCTTTGCTCACCCAGCATGTGAAGACTGTTTCAGCAGAACAGAAGGAAGAAACCAACAAGAAGGTTCAACGGCTGAGAGGGCGACGCAGCAAAGCACTGTGGAGTGCTCAGGGCGTGTTGGAGCACAAAGGACAACACGGCCACCCAATGCAGCTGAGGAAGTCTCCAGGTGTAACGACTTTTCGTGCCACTGGACCCAGGCTTCCAGCGCCGAGAGAGTGGGACTGTCTCTGTGCATCGACTTCCACTTAAATCTCCTTCACGCACAGGTGTCTTTGTACACACTCATCTATCGCAGATGAAAGCACACAAAGACAATCGGCATCCTCGGTTACCGAGAGAAGGCTACTACTACCCAAGGGAGCTCTCCCACATTCTGAAGGATTCACCCAACTAGGAGGAGGTGGGACTAGCACCCCCTGGGCTCCTCCCTGCAGACGTTGATTGGTCCATTCAAAGGAGGAGATGGGTTAGGCTTCCTAGTTCTCCCAGCCCTAGTAAACTGCCAAGTTGGCCCTAGACTAAAAGCCCCGCCTACTCCAGCAGCCCCGCATTCCCAGAAGTCCCCTCCAAGCATTACTCCAAAGGAACGAATTCTCTCCCCTCCCCTCCCCTCCCCGCTGTGCCTGCACAGGGAGACCCCGAAGCAGGCCTCCTGCCTGGGCAAGGAGGGAAGGAAGGAGCGCAGTGATGCTGTGAGAAGTGCCCGTCGGGGCGGGAGCTCCGTCGTCCTGCCGGAGAGGCCATCTTGTCCACGCAGCAACAAAGGGCGGGTGAGCGAGACGACCGACCACTGCCGTGGCCGCAGCATCCATTCAGTGCTCCTGTGGGTTCAGCTGCGCGCGCGGCTCCCAAACCGCGCCTTAGTCAGCCAGACTGGCAACTTGCTATAGAAACCCGGTGCGAGTTCGGTGCCCTTCGAAGGGAGAAGCGAGTCTCTGCTCGTGAAGAGTGGAGCAATCCCCTTCCCCGCAGCCTCACCTATGTGACGCCTAAATGGGCACCTTTATTCACGCTTTCTAGTGCGGCCCCGCCGCTCCGCTCCGCGCCTGTTCCCGTGGGAAAGGCCGGAAAACGCTTCCCTCCGCGTCCTGAAGGTGTCCGCGGAGGCCGACTCGGCCTGGCTCAATTCGGCCTCCACACAGACCCATAAAAGGCTGCTTTTGCCTTATGGTGAAGGGCGTGGCCTCTTTGCTGAAAGAAAATAAAACTGTCTTGTTCCCTCCTAACTTGTGAGGGCTGGTTGGTCTCCACCCCTATGCCGCACAGTCGAGGGCTTGTCGGGGTTCCAGAAGCAGTAAGACCCCGGAGACCCCCTCCCCTGATTGGCGGGACATCCTGCCAACCATTCTGGTGGCCCTCGAGGGAGGGATAATCCAGGGAGCCTTTGCCAGGCTTCAGACCTGAAGGGAGAGTAAGCTATGAGCAGAAGGCGGAAGGCCCAGACCCAAAGAACTCACAGCTGAGCCAGGTAAGTTTGTGCACAAACCCAGGTACCAGACGACCTGGGTGGCTAACAGGCGAAGGCCAGTCTCTGGACCGGATTGGCAGGCCATTAGGAGGGGTTGTCTCCCCAGGAGTGTGTGAAGGAGACGTGGCATAGCCAGGAAATAAATGGAGCATTCTGAGTATGGGAGTCGAGCCTCCTTGTGAGGCCACCAGCCAGAAAGAGACAAAGTGAATGACTGAGCGAGTGATGGCGACAACCCTCATTTTACATTACGAAGACCCAGACCCAGATGCTGTCTCCATTCCCTGTCCGCAAACCCCTCTGGCGAAGGAGGACCCATTAGGCATCCTTGTTGAGATTTGGCAAGATTCAAAGGCCCTGGCTAGATCATAAGATCATTTGGGCTGGGAAGCCCAGGGGTGAGCAACTCGTTTTCTCTGGTTTTGCAAGATGTCTCAGACAAGACACAGGGAAAGACCTGGTGAATCTGGGAGGGCGTGAATCAGGGAGAAGTTAGCTTGCAAGCCATCTGGGGCTGGAAAGCCTTAGGACTGAGCATCTAACTCCTGCCAGCAGGCATTGAACAGCCTTCTAGACATCTTGATTTTGGAGCAGGTAAAAGACCTGAAATGTATCAGGAAGGTTCTAAAAGCCACAAGCAGGCTGAATTGGAGAAATGATCTGACTTACCTAGAGAGAGCAAACTGGAATGACCTGCCAAAGTGCAGGAATATAAATGAGAAATAAATGATTTTCCTGTTGTACCACCAAATGGCCATCGTTGCAAGAAAAACCTAAACCCCATCTCCCCCTCCTGCAAATCTGGGAGTAGTGGAGTCAGAGATAAGCAGACTCAAAATGGTGTGTGTGTGCATGTGTGTGAAAGGGACCCTGGCAGTACTTGAAACACGAAGCAAAGTTTCTTGAACTGTTTGTCTTTGCAATTCTATGCATTCATGTGCTTCATATTTTCATTGTCATTCCCTGCATTCCTGAAAACCCAGGATGTTTGGAGGACCAGAGTGGGTTAAGAGGTTAAAAAGAACTTCTGGGTAAATTTTGAGTTGTTTCCACTCTAAGATGGCTTAACAAATAAAAAAAGGAATTGTTCAATGGGTTTCCCCCTCTGTTCTGGGAAAGAGATCTGTTCAAAACCTCCATCCAACTTTGAAGAAAAACACCCTCCTTCTCAATTGTGCTTGTTGAACTAAGTGACGTTTCAGAATTTCAGTCCTGAAAATTATCTATCAGGTTCATGGGATGACAGCAAGTTTTCTCAAATCATTGTTATGGTGCACCAGTCTACCGCTGGGAAATCATTGAGATTCAAGGTGGACAAAATGGTTAAATGATCCTACACATATCATCAGTGGTTTTCATCTTTGTAAATTAAATTGATAATTGACTAGTGTCTTTCCTAATCTTGAAAATGGGTAGCCAGCCTACTTGTCAGAAAGAGCTTGCTTTAAGCAAACTCATAATAATCACTGGCTGTTTAATGATATACAATGATTCCGTAAAGTATGGGATCAAAAATTTAGTGCAAGCTTTATAAAAGAAAGAGGTTAACAAAATTCATTTGGAACAACAAAAGATCAAGGATATCCAGGGAAATAATGAAAAAAAAACACATATGATGGAGGCCTTGCAGTCCCTGACCTCAAACTATATTACAAAGCAGCAGTCATCAAAACAATTTGGTACTGGCTAAGAAACAGAAAGGAAGATCAGTGGAATAGACTGGGGGAAAGCGACCTCAGCAAGACAGTATACGATAAACCCAAAGATCCCAGCTTTTGGGACAAAAATCCACTATTCGATAAAAACTGCTGGGAAAATTGGAAGACAGTGTGGGAGAGATTAGGAATAGATCAACACCTCACACCCTACACCAAGATAAATTCAAAATGGGTGAGTGACTTAAACATAAAGAAGGAAACCATAAGTAAATTGGGTAAACACAGAATAGTATACATGTCAGACTTTTGGGAGGGGAAAGGCTTTAAAACCAAGCAAGACAGAAAGAATCACAAAATGTAAAATAAATAATTTTGACTACAGCAAATTAAAAAGCTTTTGCACAAACAAAACCAATGTAACTAAAATCAGAAGGGTAGCAACAAATTGGGAAACAATCTTCATAAAAACCTCTGACAAAGGTTTAATGACTCAAATTTATAAAGAGCTAAATCAACTGTACAAAAAATCAAGCCATTCTCCAATTGATAAATGGGCAAGGGACATGGATAGGCAGTTCTCAGAGAAAGAAATCAAAACTATTAATAAGCACATGAAGAAGTGTTCTAAATCTCTGATAATCAGAGAGATGCAAATAAAAACAACTCTGAGGTATCACCTCACACCTAGCAGATTGGCTAACATGATAGCAAAGGAAAGTAATGAATGCTGGAGGGGATGTGGCAAAGTAGGGACATTAATTCATTGCTGGTGAAGTTGTGAACTGATCCAACCATTCTGGAGGGCAATCTGGAACTATGCCCAAAGGGCGACAAAAGAATATCTACCCTTTGATGCAGCCATAGCACTGCTGGGTCTGTACCCCAAAGAGATAATGGACAAAAAGACTTGTACAAAAATATTCATAGCTGCGCTCTTTGTGGTGGCCAAAAACTGGAAAATGAGGGGATGCCCATCAATTGGGGAATGGCTGAGCAAATTGTGGTATATGTTGGTGATGGAATACTATTGTGCTAAAAGGAATAATAAAGTGGAGGAGTTCCATGGAGACTGGAACAACCTCCAGGAAGTGATGCAGAGCGAGAGGAGCAGAACCAGGAGAACATTGTACACAGAGACTAATACACTGTGGTATAATCGAACACAATGGACTTCTCCATTAGTGGCGGTGTAATATCCCTGAACAATTTGCAGGGATCTAGGAGAAAAAAAAACACCATTCATAAGCAGAGGATAAACTGTGGGAGTAGAAACACCAAGGAAAAGCAATTGCCTGAATACAGCAGTTGAGGGGACATGACAGAGGAGAGACTCTAAATGAACACTCTAATGCAAATATTATCAACATAGCAATGGGTTCAAATCAAGAAAACATGTAATGCCCAGTGGACTTACGCGTTGGCTATGGGGGTTGGGGGGGAGGAAAAGAAAATCATCTATGTCTTTAATGAATAATGCTTGGAAATGATCAAATAAAATATTTTTTAAAAAAAAAGAAAGAGGTGATGAAGCACTAAGCTTTTGTGCAATATAGGAAAGTACTTACAAGTGAAAATGCTACTGTGAGCATTGAAGTGTCAAATCTGTATATTTCAAATGGAACATACTTCAGTGGTTTGGAATAATGCTTTATGAAATCATTCTTAAAAGTAAGAAATCTGCATGTATCATAGGTGTTTGTTTAATCATAAATGACTCATGAATGTTACTAGGGACTAAATGAATGTCTCAGGTGAATTGGATGAGACAATGTGCTAAGATATATTGCTTAAGTGATGCCATCTCTAAGAAGAATAATCTGGATTGTTTTGGACTACAAATTAGCAGGTAAAAATAATACTTGGTGAAGTTTGTTTGAATAATGATAATAATAATGATGGTAAAAAAAAGGTAGAAGTAGGGAACAAGGGATGTTGAATTAGAATGTGAAAGAAAAAGGATTTTGATTATGGGATGGGGACTGTTAATTAAAGTCCATTGGGAGGGACTTAATACCTAAGTTTTAGGTGTGTAGAAATGTGAGGAGAGCAAAAAAGGAAGTTATAATTTGCCTTAAGCACAGGGTTTGAAGAGAAAGAGAGCTGATGTTTTAAAGCTGTAGTCAGTGTTTAGAACAGCTAAGAACATTTTCCCTCATTGTCCAGAGCAGCAAATCATGAATGAATCAAAGGACTCATAGAAAGACAGATTTTGAGAGAGTGCTACCAAGAAGTTAAACTATCTGCAGGTTTCTTAACATTTTCCAGGCTAAAGGAAAGGAGGTGTATGAGTTGGGAGACAAGAAAATAATACTGCAGTTTGAGTATCTACTCAAGGTATATGAGTCTCCTAAGTCCATAATTATTCTCATTGGAATTCAAGAGCTATTTTGTTTCCTCATTGCAAAAAGGAGACTTTTCAAAGAAGTAAATAAATTGTAATAGCTGGGGAGAGTCATGAATGTCTATGAGAACTAAAATACTGAGAAAAAGAATTTTAAAAATACAGACTTGGTATAGAAAAATTAAAGAGAAAATCATTTTATCTGTAAACATGTAAGGCTTTTGAAGTAGCCCCCAAAAGATCAAAGATGGAAAAATTAAAAAGAGATAAAGCAGATGGACCCCTGTCCAGGGACTGACCTGGTTTCCCTTCTCACAGGAGATCAAGCTGTTTATGCAGATAACAAACTCATTTCTGCTTAGCTTGGGTGGAAGGAGACAAAGAGGAATTTCAGGGTCAGCAAACTAACATTTGGCTAAGTGAAGATAAACACTCTTTGGATAACAGCCCCCTCATAAATCTAAGGGTTGCCTCCTCCTCGTCTGGGACCCCACATTTCTGTGTTAAAATCTGTTATCAGATAAGAACCTGTATGTGAAGAGTAATAACTTGTATCTTGTAACCCTATATAATCTGTTCCTTAATGTCAAACTGGCACAGTTTTCCATTAGGGAATTCTGTCCCAGTTGGTAGATTCTTTATTTCTCTCTTTTATTAATAAATTACAGTTCCAATAATTGAAATTCTAGGTGTTTGAACTCATTTGTCAAGTGTACCACTTCACTTTAAGTAGTCATTAGGGTGGATGAAGTAATCAGCCCTGTAAAAACCAAAGGTTGTATGGGTGATGGAATTTCCAGATAATGTGATTACACTACTGAGGACCAAGTTATAAAATGAAAGTGTGACTACATTCCATATCCCAAACAACCAAGTGAGGCAGTCATGGAAGGTAGGTCTTGTAAAACCATTGTGAAAGGAGACCTCCAGTTTTGATTGTCCACAGTTGTTGTTTGGGTCTTGGGCTACTTATGGGTTCATGAAAACCATACTAATATGTATGGAGGCCTGCCTTCCCAAGGATTTCAGCAGGACCATCTTAAGGGTCTCTCCAAGCAACTTGGAACAAAGGAAGCAAGTTTCCTGAGAAGACCCATCCACAAACTGTCTGGAGATGATTTCTATCCAAGCACAAGGAAGTCTAATGTTTAATCTATGTTGTTCATTGCTACTGTAAATTTCTTGTTTCTATCAGGGACTTTGCTAATAAGTGCTTGCTTAACTACTTTGCTTTGTAGAACTTACTCCCAGAACAGTTGAGAATATGCAGATAATGGTTAAACAAATCAAGTTCATCAGAAGAGTGGGATCTTTAGGCTCTGCAGGTCAGGACTTAGACCTCAGGGCTGAGTCAGGAGACCCTGGGCGCCTGCTCACTGTGCTGTCCCCTCCCCCTGAACTGGGAGGGCCCGGGCAACCCTCCTGAGGACAAGGCACGAAGGGCAGTTAGAATGCAGGGGCTGCCTTAGATAAAGAGCTCTGTTTGGAACTCAGGCCCTTCAAGGGTGGCCAGCCCTTTCCAAAGAGCTAAAAAGGAACCCTGGGATGGATAAGTCCTCAGGGACAGGAGTGGGCCTGCTGGGAGTCCCATCACCTTGTTCTTGGGAGGAAACGAAGAACTGCTGAAGGAATGAGGACTTGGAAGGTCTATTGCTGAAGGACCCCCAAAGCTACTGATCTCGAGGAGGAACAAGAGCTCTGAGGGGGTAGGGGGAGGAGGATGCTTCGAGCTAGCTGTGGCCAATGGGATGAGCGCAACACAGATTGGGAAGGCAGAAAGCGGGGAATTGAGGAGTGGGCTCTGTGCACTGCCCTGGGAATAGGTTCTCCACTAGCCTGGAGCCATCCCTGGTGTTATATGGCAAATCACTTTAAAAGACTGATATATATTAATTTAAGGTCGCCAAGGAATTCAGCT
This sequence comes from Monodelphis domestica, assembly GCF_027887165.1. Taxonomy (NCBI): domain Eukaryota; kingdom Metazoa; phylum Chordata; class Mammalia; order Didelphimorphia; family Didelphidae; genus Monodelphis; species Monodelphis domestica. Next base: position 540,324,300 of record NC_077228.1, on the reverse strand, counting down.
ATGTAATTCCTAAATGAAAACTCAAGTCAGCTGTCAACCTTTTTTATGGTGTTTTAATTACAAACAGGAGGAAGAAAAGTATTAGAGGGAAAGAGAGAGAGAAAGGAAAATAGGGCTTAAAATACCCACTCTGCTAAAGCTGAGCCAAAGGCCCAAGGCCCTGGATAGCTAAGGAAAAGAAAAGAGATCAGTCCCTAAAACTCACATGACCAAATTGGAGAAACAGTCTGAGGGCTCCTCCACTCCAAGCACCAGCCTCCAACAACCACCTCCCTTCACAGAGGAAGTCCCCAGAACTCCTGAGCTGTCCTCTACCTCACTTCCTGTCTCTCACATGTGCCAATGGTGGCTCTAGCTTGACCTAGGACCACCCAGAGGTCTGTCCTTTTTGCACATGTCTGTTGAAGGCCATATTCTCAAGTTTTTGCTGCAGCCCTTCCTGATCTTGTAACCCTGAGTAGGGTGGAGATTGTAGTTTCCAAGACCTGATTCTGTTTTTCCAAGTATCTCTATTGTTATTGATCAGGAAATAGCTAAATCCCATCCTCTAAAGAATGGTCTGAATAGGGTAGTTTTGAAATTCACACCGGAAACTTCAAAGCCAACTGGAAGCACATCCCGTTCTGTCTGGCAGCACTGCTGAGCCCATGCCCACAGCCACAGCCGGGTGAGGCTGCTCTGGCCATCCTCATATATACAGTTTAAGCATTTCCCCTCATCTCCCCTCTACTGTATTACTTTTGAGGATATTTTGGGTGCCTTTTTAAAAAAATTAATTAATTTATAATCTTTTTCTATGGTTATAAGATTCATGTTCTTTTGTTCCCCCTGCTGTTGACTCAGGCAAGGTCCCAGGTCTCAAAGTTGGCTCATGCCCTGGTTTGGAACCTGGTGTAGTAGGTCCAGAGTGGGTGGTCTTTACTCCCCTGTGCAGTTTTACTTCCTTTTCCCTTCACCCCAGAAACAGACCCTCTCTTCTAATCTTTCCAGTTGTTTTCTGCAGGGGAGATACTTTACTCTGTTCCGTTTTGCTTCTGGATCTCCAGTATTATGTCTGTGAGGTGCTCTTTGAAGGCTTGTTTGAGAGCATTTTTAGAATGGTTTCAGCTTGATGTGCTGCTGTGCCAGCATCTTGGCTCTGTGTCTATTTGGGCCTTTAGAGAAGCCAGGGATTCCTGTCTGCAGCCTGATCTGGGGAGAAAGAAGCCATTCTAGTGAGGAGGGATGGCCAGAGAAAATTTCTGGGAGCCAAGAGGTGCAGGTCCCTGTTCTTGGAAAATCCAGGCTAGTATGTCTAGCTTCTGGAGTATGTATCTGGGAATAAGGTGTGAGAGGGCTGCCAGGGAAGGAGGGGGAGAGGCTGTGGGGGCTTTGGAGGCCAAAGAGCATTCGGTATCTGGAAGAGTAGGGTCTAAAATCAGGAGCTTGACAAAGACAAGAGAGCAGTTTAACACATTTTTGTTTTAATTGAGAAAAAATAGTGAAGACTGAAAAATGAGAGACAGACAGAGAGTTTGAACTATCCACCCCAGAACTACCTGAAACCTACCTCAATCTTCTTCTATCAACCTCTAACCTACCTAAAAACTGTCCTTTGAGAGTGTCTCACTAATAACTTCAGCCTCACTAACCAGGCCGAATCTACACTATTTATATATATTCCAACTCTCTCCCTCCACAAGGGACAGCTCCCCCCCCCCCCCCAGCAGCCAGCAGCCCCTCCCCTCAAGAAAGCTGAGAGCCAAAGGCCCCTCCTCACACCTCAGGCTGGCTTTGGCCTCTCCCAGTCCAACTGTCCTTCTTACATCACTTCCTCTCTGAGAGCAGTTTCTATTTCCTTTTCCTGTGGGCTGGTCTCCATGGTAACAGCACCTCTTCTCTTTGGGCCTAGCTCTCTGTCCACTGAGCCAACCAGCTCTTTCCTCAGTTAAGTTACTGAAAGGGGTTAAGAATTCCTTTTTTACACCCTGAGGGCAGGCCTGGCCCTGGGTGACTCCTTTGGCCCCTCAACCTGTGGATATCCCTGTGGGATAGCCTCAGTCAGACCTGGGACGAGAAGGGAAAACCTCTGCCCTCTGGGTCCCTTCTCCTTCCTCAGCTCAGGGTGCAGAGGCCCAGGGCCTGGTCCAAGGAGAGATGGGGCTGAGCCAGATCCTGAGGTGGGAGGGAGATCAGGGCAGCTTTCTTCTCAAGTTTTACCAAGAGCCATTGGCCCAGAGAGTGAGCCTAAAGGCAGAGAGCAAGATGAGCTTTTCTACACTGGGGTATTGAAGGAACGAAGTTCCCAGGGGGCTCCAGGCCATCTTTTGCTGCTCAGAGGGGCAGAGAATTCGGATATTCCCAGGCCCAAGGAAGACCTGAAAGGAAGAGCTTTGGCTGAAGCTCCAATCAGGGTTCATAAAGTGGGAGGAGGTTTGGGGGTAGGGTGGGAAGACAGGACCTTGAGTGGGGAGACAAGGCTGGGAAAAGATGGTGAAGGTTCACCAGATGGACTCACTGGGTCTACTTTGCTGCCTCTACAGGGAGACTGGAATCCACCAGATGGCCTTTGAGAGTTACAGACTCCAAGTCCAGGTATGTGCATTCCAGCCCCAGATGGGAGCCCCATCAGCCAGGGAGGCCCTGGCTCCGCCACAAGATGGGCCTGGAAGCTGCTGCCTCCTTCCTGCTGGGCCATTTCTGTTCCCATATCCAAGGCAGGAGGAACAGCACTTCCTGACTTTCTTCTTGGGGTTTGTGAGTGATTCCCTGGTCCTTGGGCAGCTCAGACCCCAACAGCTCCCCCCGGGTGCTGCCTGCCATGTTGGATTTTTCCCCGGGCACCAATGAGCCCCGAGGATGACTATTGACTCCTTCTTTGGTGTCTAAGGATTGTTTGTTCTCTCTGCCCAAGAACTGTGCAGCCCCCCTTCACAGGAAGTTGCAACTGTTTTTAAAGATGCTTCCTTGTGTTCCTTCCTGTGTATTCCTTCCACTATGTGTGGGCCAATTGTAGCTTTAGCTTTGCTTTAGATTGCCCTGAGGGCAGTCAGTGGTGTCCAATTTGTCACCCACTATAGTACACAGGGCTTCCCCCCAACTAAGGATCAGTGGTTGTGGGCACTTCTAGTGATTGAATCTAAAAATAGCTAAGAGAGAGTTAATCCCATCTTCATACCCATAAGACCATGCATGAGTAGAAACAGCTTCCACTTCCAGGGTAAGGCCTCTTTCCTTGCTCCATCTCTTCAGGCTTTGCCCCCTCCACCATAACTCTTGCCCTGTCTGTTCTTCTCTTTCTGAGACAACAAAGACCACCTCCTCAGACCTCCTCTCTCAGTCCTGTCTATTGTGATGATTAAAATAGTGGGAGTCATAAACTGTTACAGATAAAAGAGTGGTTGGCTTAAATTGTGACTGCAGAAAATATGGTTTCAAGACAGTGTCTTGTTTTAAATCAAATATAAGGTGGTCGCCAGGGAAATGTTCCCAAATATTAAATATACTCAAGTCAGCTGGATTTGTAGAGATTTTAATTAATACAAATAAGGAATTAATGAAAGAGAGAGAGTAAGAGGAAACAATGAGAAAAGAGATAGGCCAGCCTTAAGAGAGAGATCAGTCAGTCTTTTATCTACTCACCACAAGATTTGTCCCAAGCAAGATTCTAGTGTTCAGAGAGACACCAGTTCAGCTTCAGCTAGCTCAATCAAGTTCAGCCATCAAGCCCTTCAAGGCAGCTTTGGCCAACTGCCTCCTCCAATTCAGCATTTCCCAGATGAATCTCCCAAGAGAGTTCTTCTGAGACAGCCCCTTCTCTCAGCTTTTCATCTCCTTTTAAAGGGAACTTTCTCCTATGTCACCTCCCCTAAGTTCTCTCATCTACCAATCACAGTAGATGTTTTCCAAAGGACAGACCATTCTTAATTCACTCCTAAGTAGACTTAAACTTTTGATTAAGTTCACACCTGAAAAAATCTCTGAGTAAGTTCTCACCTCTTTACTCCTTGTAAATTCACAAGTTGCCTGACCTTTATAGGTACTTAGCACCCTTTTGTATTAGATCTAAAAATAGGGACAGCTTAAGAACTTTTGCCTTACTATAAGTATGGGTTTAAGTATTTTTCATTGTTCAGCAAGGAGTTTCTTCCCCTAAAGCATGCTTAAGTAGGGGTGGAGTAGAGGTCTCACATTCCTGATCTAAGTTCCTTCCTTGTTTAAAATAGGGAATGGTCTTATCCAAATCTTATGAAGTAGGGTCTCTGAGAATTTTTAAGATTCACACTATAGCCTTTGATGCCTCTCTCTCTCTCTCTCTCTCTCTCTCTCTCTCTCTCTCTCTCTCTCTCTCTCTCTCTCTCTCTCTCTCTCCCCCCTCTCCCTTTTCCTCTTCCTCTCCCTCTCCCTTTCCCTCTTCCTCTTCTTCTTCCTCTCCCTCTCCTTCCCCAACTGACCTGTGATTCTCTGTCTTTTCTGGCTCCTCCTCTAGATCTGGTAACAGCAGGGATACGTTTAGGGTGATGCAGCATCTCTCCTTTCCTTACAGGGATTTCACACTAGAGGACCAGCAGACATCTTGAGCTTAGTGTGTCCAAACCAGACATTGTTCTCTCTCACCTAGACAGAGCCTCCACCTTCTCTATATCTGTATCCTCCTTGTCCCTCAGGCTCAAAGCCTGGGAGCCCCCCTTGACCCCTGCCTGTCCCTTATCCACCTATCCAATCTCACCCAATAGTTAGAAACTCCTCAGCACTGTTCCAGAGCATCCTAGAGCTGCTTTTCTCAAACCTCCATTGGACTCTTAAAGCCTCAGCTTCTAGTGCTGGCTCTGACACTGACTGAGGGTGGGACCTTTGGGCCCTCCCTTCTCTGTGTGTCAGTTTCTTCCTGTAATTGACCACAGGTGGGCCCTTCATTATGATGTAGCTTTCAGCCCTCTGTGCTCTGACTTGGGCTGCTCTAGGAGATGGTGACGCTCCAGGATGTGGCTGTGGACTTCACGAGGGAGGAGTGGCGCCTCTTGTCCCCTCCCCAGAAGGAGCTGTACAGGGAGGTGATGCTGGAGAATGCCCAGAACCTGCTCTCTGTGGGTAAGGAGCCTCTTCCTGCTGCCCCAGTCTGCCATCCAAGAGAATGTCACCCTCAGCAGCAGGCAGGGTGGGGAGCAGTTTTTAGTCATGAGGAAGGGAGGAGGGCTCCTATTCTGAGTCTCAGAGCCAGAGCCCTCCTTCTGCCTGGTTATCCTGGAAAAGGACTTTGCATTGTGTAATGGGAACTTCTGGGTTCCCTTTGGTGCTCTTGAAGTCAGAGATCAAATCTGTATGGGAGAATCTCAGAGGTGGATGTAATCTCAGAGCTAATTCCTTCTCTCCTCTCCCTGACCTGGAATTGTGTCTCCCAAACTCATCTGGGAAAAGTATCAGGGAAGGTTTTCCATCCACCCTCTTCCTCTCTAGAGTGGATCTACGATTTGGGATATCGTTCTCTAGTTCATACCTCCTGGGTGTCCCCAGCAGAGCAGGATTGTCCTTAGTCTTCCCTCCTATTGTCCTAAGCTTCCAGCAGAGCTTGGTGAGAAAGGGAGGGAAGGCAAGAAGCCTTACTAACGACCTGCTCTTGTCCAGGTGCTCTGCCAAGGGTTCTCTCTGTAATATTATGATTCTTCTTCCTCACCTTCATCTTCCAAATTTGGTGACAGAATTATCCCCATTTTACAGTTGAGGAAATAGAGTCGATTAAGTGACTTGAACTGAGGCACACATGTAGAAGCTGCTTGTGGTTAGATTTAAACTGAGGCTTTTCTGCCACTCCCCTTCTAGCTGCCAGATAATAGACAAAAACTATTGATTGAGTTCAGTCTTCTCTACAAAAAATGCACCAGAACCAATTGTTCTGGTTGCAGATTTGTTCCCTAAACTTCTCCCCCCTCGTCTCCCCACACTAAATGCTGTGGAGACTCTCCTCCAGGAGGCCCCATAAACCTCCCACAGGCCCTGCTTGCATCCCTCTGTCATTGTCAGAACTCGTGGACTGGTGAGAGACAGCATTGAGCCTAGTGAGGATTGTTGAGTTCCCCAGAAGAGTCAGAGACTTCATGAGAGAACAGTCCCTGAGGCTTAGAGAGGTGTCAGGGGGTGAGAAACAGGGAGGATGATGGAACAGAAGCCAGTCTCTCAAGGTCCCTGAGTCGGGGCTTCAGACTGATCTAGAACAATGACGCTCACACCTAGTTTGGAAGATTAGGAGTTTCTGGCAAAATAAACCACAAAAAGCTGAGGCTGTGTATCTGTGGGAGCTATTGTTCATTTCAGGTCTCTCAGGAGGATAACAGGAACATCCTACCCTGGGCTCCTGCATTACAGTCACTGGGGGGGAGGGCAGACTCCTATGGAACCCCATGGAGGCAGTCTTTGGGTGGAGGCACTGAACTCCTCCATGTTTCCCTCAAGAGAACTCAATGACAAGCTTCTCTCCCTCCTCCTCCCTGACTGATTCCCCATGCCAAGGGCTTCCAGCTCCCCCAGAAGATGTGCTCTCTTATTTGGAGCCGAGGGAAGGTCCATGGATGCTGGAGCAGGAACGCTTGAGGATCTACTGCCCAGGTGAGTGAGGAGGAAAGGTATGTGAGTGCTGGGGTGAACAGAAGCTTCTGTGTGCTCTGGTAAAGCCAGAGCTAGATATGGGGGCAGGAGGGCCCGACTTGAAATTCTTTTTCAGAGGTGTTAAAAGGGGCTCCCTGGGCAAGTCACAGCACCCCTGAGCCTCAGTTTCCCCATCTATAAGAAGAGGTTATTGGACTCCTTTTCCTATAAACTACCTTCAGGGGATCGGTCAATGACCGTCTATGAAGTCATTTTTTGGGATTGAAAGGCCTGGAAGTCTCCTACAAGTGTCAAAAGGGGTTCACTTATCCTTGCTGAGTTCTTTATTATCCAGAAATATGTATGAATGTTTGCTCTGCGCTTGGTCCTGAAAGAAGTTATAGGGGATATAAAGGGCTTCAGTGGACATCCCCTGCTCTCATGGAGCTCACCAGCTGCTGGAGCAAACAGCATGCTGATGAAAGAAGCCCTTTAGATACTAAATCCAGTGCAAGTGCATCAAGAGAACGAAGGCTCTAAAGAGAAGAAAACTATGGAAGATGGGCTTCAGCTTGAGCTCCAGGACAGCAAGATTGAGGATAGTAAGCCCAAAGAAAAGCAGAGAAGACAAGGGAGGAGCATTGGCACAACTCACTGCAAATGGCCATCTCTAGCAGTTTAGCTCTGATCCAGAGGACAGATGTTGGACAGTATCTCAAGGGGATGAAGACATCAAGGGATGGTTTGGAACATGGGGGAGGAATTATTTATTGGTTTCCAGAGGAAAAGAGTCATTAGTCCATGAGTGTTGGAAAGACTGAAAAGGAAAGAACAAGGAGGATAAGAGAGCTCTGCAGAGAGGTCCAGCTTTTGTTCAGTGAAATATGAGGCCAATTTCTCAGCTCAGAAGGTGAGATGGGTGGGAGGAAGCCATAAGGGAGAGCTGGAGACCAGAGAAATATTTTGAATGCTTCAGTGCATTTGGAAGGTGGCAAAGGGAATCTATGAAGGAGATGTCACAGGATTGCCTTGCCATGGTGAGGATCCAGCTGAGATCAGGGAGCCTCAAGGTAGAGTGGAGCCAGGCAACTGCTTTCCTGATTTTTCCCCTTCTCCATCTGCAGCTCATCAGTAGGGATGAAGATGGCTACCTGCCTTGGAAGCAATCCAAGGCTAAACTCTGCTGAAATCCTCAGCTCCAGGCCCTGCTTTCTGGAACTCCATCTTTGTGCTGCTCTTGGACAATGAGGTGACCCCATCACCTCAGTTTAGGGAGATGAGAGCCTAGACAGAAGCCTCTGGGATCTCCAGGATTGGGTCTGCTCAGATTCCAGCAGAGTTACTGTTGACTGCTGAGAAATAAGGGCCAGACAGAGAGAGAAACAGGGCTCAGGCCAGAGTATGCATTTGCCTTCCAGAAGAAAGACCAGAATGCAAGGATGCTGGCAGAGCTTGGGCCTGACATAAGCCCTGGGCCCAGCCACCAAACATGGACTAAATACAAAATAGGTTCTAAGAACTATGCTAAGCCCACAAGGGAAGGACAACGCCAGGCTGGGCTCTCCTGGAGCTCACAATCTAGGATCCCAACAAAGAGATGGTTTTAAAAAAAGCAAGAGCTCCTGAATCTCCCTCTGTGATGATCCAGGGCAAAAAGAGTGTTGGGGAATAGAAATGCATTTAATTCAAATGGAGAATAAGGAAATAGAGGAAAGAAGACATTTGAGAAGAAGAGCAATCAAAGGAGGAAATAATCAAAATTATAATAAAAATAAAAGCTACCATTTGCACATGGCTCCTACTATGTGCCCCACACTTTATAAATATTTTCTCATTTGTTCCTCATAGGAATCCTGTGAGTTAATTGATATTATGATGCCCATCTTTATAGTTGGGGAGACTGAGACAGAACTCCTGTGAATTGCCCAGGAGTAAAAGTACTAGCAAGTTCATGAGGTAGAATTAGAATGCACCACCCCACCTGTGTGGTGATTTGTAAAAAGAAGATCATGAAATGCCAGTATCTCGATGAGGCAAAAAAGAGAAAAAGAGAATTTTTTGCTGAGGGGTGAAAATTCCATTTTTGGTTTAACTTTCTAAGAAGCCAACAAAAAAAATTGCTACCAACCAGGTGAACGATTTGTATTCCCATTGACTGATGAGAAATAATGTATTAAATGATTATTATATGTCACTTTTTAAAAAACAAAGTTTATCTGCAAAGCCACCCTTTTAAAATTTTAAAATATTTTTCCATATTTCATGAATCATTTTTTCTCCACCCCCCCTCTCAGAGGTGATAAGCAAATCCACTGGGCTATACATGTGTTATCTCTTGATACCTATTTCCACATTATTCATTTTTGTAATAGAGTCATCTTTTTAAAACAAAACCCCACTCATATATCCATATGAACAAGTGGTTAATCATATCTTTTGTAAGGATGGAATTTCATTTATTCTACCACTGGCAAATTAGCTACATTCTCACTGAAACTACTCAGTAGCTAACCTGTGTTGCCAACCAATGCCTTTACAAAGCTTCCTGTCAAGGCTGGGACCTGTGCCTGCATCAAGGGTGAAGCTGCTCTTCCTGGGCTCCAGGGCCAAGGCCTTGGCCAGGTGTTCATGGCTGCCATTGCCACCAGTGCTGCCTCATGGAAGAATGGGGCAGACTGCATTCCCAGCAATACTACCTCTACTTCAAGAATGTAGCTATTCACTACATCTCCCCCTTTTGTGACATTCCTCTGAAGCCTAAATCTAAACAGGAAAATCTCATTCCCAAGAAGAAAGCTTGGACCAGTGAGTATGAGAAAGTATTTAATATGGTTGTAGAAATACCTCCATTCAAGTGATTTGCCCAAGGTCACACAGCTACAGAATAATTAGATCAAGGTCCAAGTTCCAGGTTTTCAGACTCTTGGCTCATTTCTTTTCTGTTTCAATAATGTCGTCGGTTCAATAAACATGTTAAATATCAGTTGTGTGTTAAAAAATGTTGTTGCTCAGTCAAATCTTACTCTTCCTGACCTCATGGGCTACTGCTGTCTCAGAGTTTTTTTGCCAAGGATATTAGAGTGACTTGCCATTCCCTTCTCCAGCAGATTCTTTTCTCAGGCAATTAGTAGCTAAATGACTTGCCCAAGATCTAAGAGATGTCTGAGACTTGATTTGGATTCAGGTCCTGTATCATTATTTAAAACAGTAAAAAAAATGGAGAGACATATAATTTATATAAGTTAGAGCTCCTGTGAATTGATCCAACCATTGTAGAATGCAATTTAGAAGTATGGCCAAAGAATGCATGCCCTTTGATCCAGCAATACCACTAGTAGGTACTACTACTAGGTAACACCAAGGAGATAATAACAAAGAGTTGTACAAAAGTATTCATAGCCACACTCTTTGTTATGGCAAAAAAATTAGAAAATGAGAGGATGTCCCTCAACTGGGGAATAGCTGAACAAATTGTGGTATATGATGGTGATGGAATACTATGATGATGTAAGAAATGATGAGACGATGAATTTCTGTAAGAATTGGAAAGACCTCCATGAACTGATAATGAGTGAAATCAGCAGAACCAAGAAAACACTGTACACAGAGACTGAATCATTGTGGAATGATCATATGTAATAGACTGTTGTCAGTAGCAATGCAATGATCCAGGACAATTCTGAGGGACTTTTGACAAAGAATGCTACCCACATCAAGAGAAAGAACTGTGGGAGTAGCAACACAGAAGAAAAACATATGATTGATTACTTGTTTATATAGGAATATGATTGGGGGTTTTGGTTTTAAAATAGTACTCTATTTTACAAAAATGAATAATATGGAAATAGTTATCAAGGAAAAACACATGTAATGCAGTGGAGTTGCTTGTCAGCTCCAGGAGGGAGTAGGGAAGAGGGAATGGAGAGAAAATGAATCATGTAACCATGGAAAAATAGTTCAAAATAAATTTTTAAAAAGGTTTTAAAAAAAGAAGCTCCCAGCCAGAAGAACTAGGAAACAATCATAGCATTACAGTGAATTGCTAATGAAAGACTGTTTTTATAAGAAGGTTGTGGTCAATGAGGGTTTCATAACAGCCTCTACTCTGAATGTCTATTGATCAGGATTTGCAAAGACTCTTCTCTCTGCTGCAAGAATGGAAACCCAAAGAACATCTCAATCATACAGCTATAAATTTGATGAGATACAAGTCCAGGGTAACCCAGGAATGTGACAACTATTCATGTATAATGGCAGCCAAGGAGAGTCTGTGTTTGTCTGTGAGCATGAATGACCCACCTTCCTGGAAGCTTGTAAATAAGTTGATATCAAGTTGAGAAACTAAAAGAATATATTACACTTAGACAGAAGCAGTCAGAGTTTGATGTCATCATAAATGCACCTGAAAAGTATCATTCCTGGTTAGGATCATTTGGAATCACTGCAGGGGGAAAAAAACCATTATGTTTGAAATACTTGTTGTCCAAGAGGAAAAAGTTATAACAAAATTGGGCCATTATTTGCTGCTTAAGATGACAATAATGTTTAGCTCACATCCCCTATAATCTCCCATGGGCTCATGAACCACTAAATGGGAAGAGTACAAAAGGACAAATAATGGAACATGCAGCCCATTTCCTGACAAAAGGACAATGGACTCAATTTATTTTATAAGACATATTTGAAACCTGGGAGATTCTATGTCTTTGTTTCTATTGTATTTAGTAGAACTTGATAGTATTTAAAAGAGGCATTTAAAGAAAAGTGATAGCTATTCTCAAGAAGTAGGGAACAAAACAAAATCTTTTATGCCTTGGGTAAGTGCAAAAAAAGGGTAGATTTTCTTCCTCTGATCTCAGCTACTGCAACAACAAAAAAAGTAAAGTTGAAAACAGTCATGAAGGAATTTACATAATACTTACTGATAAACTAGATCATGAAATAATAGGAATATTTAGTGTACATGCACCCAGTGGTATCATTCGTATGAAGATAGGATTGAACATGTAAACAATGAAAATTGAAGCAAAAAGAAAGATTGAAAATTAATATTACTGTGGACAGAGCATGCCAAGCCACAAGATGTGGTTTCAGCTGCCAGGATTTGGGTCAAGTCACTCTACCACAATCCTTAGGTCATGGTCTGAGATAGGAATGTAATAATGACAGCCTGGCCAAAATCACAGGTCTGTTATACAAAATGAAATCATATAGGAGGCTCTTTTTAAATTAAATTGTTCTTTACCTTTAAGGTAATGGCATTTTCAAAGGATGGATTGTGTCCACATAAATTGCAAGACTTTTCTTCTTACCTCAGGAAATAGGATGTAAAGCATTTCATGTTGTGATACAGAGGAAAGGAGATAGGGTTATTTGTATGTATATGTAACTATGCAGGTATGCTTTACTATTTGTTTCTTTTAGGAGCGATCAGACCAGAAATGAAAGCAACTCCCACAGAGATGAGTTCTTTTGTAGAAGAAACAGACCATCAAAGACTCATGAGTGATGTTCCAAATAACATAGCTTGGAGAGAATTCTGTGTTGAATCTCAACATTCATCCCATACTGAACATCAGAAAATGAACTCTGAGGAAAAGTCTGGTGAATGGAAGCAATGTGGAAAGATATTCAGACAGAGACACAAACTTGCTATACATCAGAAAATCCACACTGAGGAGAAACCTTATGAATGCAAGCAGTGCAGAAAGACATTCCGTCTGAACTCCCATCTTGCTATACATCAGAGAGTCCACACTGGAGAGAAACCTTATGAATGCAAGCAATGTGGAAAGACATTCTGTCGGAGTGCTAGTCTTTCTTATCATCAGAGAATCCACACTGGGGAGAAACCTTATGAATGCAATCAATGTGGAAAGTACTTCAGTCGGAGCTTCCATCTTGCTCGACATCAGAGAATACACACTGGGGAGAAACCTTTTGAATGCAAGCAGTGTGGAAAGTCATTCAGTCGGAGCTCTCATCTTGTTAAACATGAAAGAATCCACACTGGGGAGAAACCTTATGAGTGTAAGCAATGTGGAAAGACATTCTGTCAGAGTTCTACACTTTCTTCGCATCAGAGAATTCACACTGGGGAGAAACCTTATAAATGCAATCAGTGTGGAAAGACATTCAGTTATAGCTCTGGTCTTGCTGTGCATCAGAGCATCCACACTGGGGAGCATCCTTATGAGTGCAAGCAATGTGGAAAGACATATAGTCGGAACTCATGTCTTATTATACACCAGAGAATCCATACTGGGGAGAAACCTTATGAGTGCAAGCAGTGTGGAAAGACATTCAGTCACAACTCTGGACTTGCTTATCATCAGAGAATCCATACTGGGGAGAAACCTTATGAGTGCAAGGAATGTGGAAAGAGATTCAATCACAGATCTGGACTTGCTTATCATCAGAGCACCCACACTAGGGAGAAACCGTATGAGTGCAAGCAATGTAGAAAGACATTCAGACAGAGCTCCAAACTTGTTCAGCATCTAAGAATCCACACTGAGGAGAAACCTTATGAGTGTAATCAATGTGGAAAGACATTCTGTCACAGTTCTACTCTTTCTTCTCATCAGAGAATTCACACTGGGGAGAAACCTTATGAGTGCAAGCAGTGTGGAAAGACATTCATACAGAGTTCCAAACTTGTTCAGCATCTAAGAATCCACACTGGGTAGAGACCTTATGAGTGTAAGCAATGTGTAATGACATTCAACCTGAGATCCTATCTTGTTGTACATCAGAGAATCCACACTGGGGAGAAACCTTTTGAATGCAATGTGGATGACATTCACATGGAACTCCACTTTTGCTTTACATTAGAGAAGCTCCAGACTTTCACACAGAGTTCTTATCTTGCTCTAAATCAAACAGTTTGCTCTAATATGTCATAAGCTATAGTAAGATATGGTCTGAATGGGAATGTCATGTAGACCTAAAGTATGATGCTATAAGAAAATTAGGGTAGCATAGAATAGTTTGCCTTTTATATCAATTCATTGATAAGGGAAGAATTCATGACCAAATGAGAAATAGATAACATGAGATCCATCATGAGTTTTTTTTTAAAATTATCTTAAATTCCAAACTGTTCATACAAACAAAGCCAGTGCAACCAAGGTTAAAAAGGGAAATGAAATAATTTCCTTTAAAACCAGATGTCCAATTTTGTGATGTAACTCTCCCAGGATCACACGTGGGGTCTTACCATAATCCTAGTGACATCATCTAGTGTGGGTCATGTGACTGAGTTTAGACAAGACATGATTGAAGGGGATCCTGAAGGGTGAGGGAGGAAAAAATGTTGAAGACAAGGAAGGAGGGGCTTCTTCTGGAGACACCGTGGAAGAGGAAGGTGTCTTAGGGACCCAAGGCTTTTCTATTTCATCTCCTTCTGCATATCCAAGTAAATTCTAATAAATTTCATTAAAAAAAAAAAACATAGTCCTGGTTTTCGGTTTTATGTTATGTAGACCACTATGGAGAAGAACCTCACTTCTCTTTAAGCTTTTTAGAGTTTAAAATAGATACCAGGGTAGTTCCACTCAGGGCACCACCCATCACCTATCTCTCCTACTGAACCAGAAAAGGCCACAGCTGCTATAGATATCAGGCTTGTTCAGATAAAATTCCTTTGCTTCTCTGGTGTTCTCGTGACTTCCTGTGGAGAGGGGTAGAGAGCAGTTCTATCCTGGAGCTTGAGCTTGGAGGAGCCCCTCAGACAGCTTTCCTTCAATCGGTCACATGGGTGAGTGATAAGGACTGACTCCCCTTTTCCCTTTGGCTCCCAGGCCAAACCCTTGAGCTACTTCCTGACTCCTGCTTGAGCCAGAGCAGTTGAGCTAATTTCCTTTCCTTCTCTCTTCTCTCTCTCTCTCTCTCTCTCTCTCTCTCTCTCTCTCTCTCTCTCTCTCTCTCTCTCTCTCTCTCTCTCTCTCTCTCTTTCTCTCTCTCTCTCTCTCTCTCTCTCTCTCTCTCTCTCTCTCTCTCTCTCTGTGTCTGTCTCTGTCTCTGTCTCTCTGTCTCTCTCTCTTTCTCTCTCCCTCTTTTAATTTCTTCCTCCTGTTGTAATTAAATCACCATAAAACTCCATTCTGACTTGAGTGTTTCATTTAAGGATTTTATAAGTAAAATCCTTGGCGACCAAATAATTATTTTATTCAATCTCAACAATAATTTTAACCTTTACAACTCCAAGATAAGGTTACAATGGTAGATGAATTAAATATAAAGGCTGATATTATGAGGAAATTAGAGGAACACAGACTAGTTTACCTGGCAGATCTATGGAGAAGGGGAGAACTGATGACCATACAAGATATAGAGAATACTACAAGATGTAAAATGAATAATTTTGACTCTATTAATATAAAAAGGTTTCCTACAAACAATACCAATGTAACCAAGATTAGAAGAGAGATATCTGGCAAAATATTTTTTAACAAATTTCTCTGATAAAGGGATCATTTCTCAAATATACAGAAAACAATGACACATTTAGAAGAATTCAAGTTATTCCCCAGTTGACTAATAGGAACAAGCAATTTTCAGAGGAAGGAATCAAAGCCATCAATAATCATCTAAAAAAGTGTTCTAAATTTCTTGTGGTTAGAGCAATGCAATTTAACACAACTCTAGGGTAACCCCTCACCCCTATCAGGCTGGCCAACATGAGAATAATGGGAAGTGATGAATGTGGAGGGGATGTGGCGACACTCATGCATTGTTGGGGGAGTTGTGAACTGATCCAACCATTCTGGAGGGCAATTTGGAACGATGGCCAAAGAGCTATGAAACAATGCCCACCCTTTGATCCAATGACACTACTCCTGCTTGGTCTGCAACACAGAGATAAAGAGGGAGCTGGGGCGGGACCTACGTATGCAGAGATCTTTGTAGCTGCTCTTTGTGAGGTGGCAAAGACTGGAAATGGAACGGATGTCCATCCATAGGGGAAGGACCGAACAAACTGGTAAATGATGGTGCTGGAGGGCATTGTGCTATAAGAAAGGATGAATAGGATGATTTGGGAAAGAGCTGGGAAGACCCACATGAACTGATGCAGAGTGAAACAAGCAATCTTTGGAAGTGCTACAGGAGGTGTGGACAGAGGGTGCTCCGGAGGTCCTACTTCCCAGAGGCCTCTAGGGGGCAGGACTGACCCTCCTCCTCTTCTTCCTGCACTTCTCAGCTTCATTCAGAGCCCCGCCCCCAGCCCCTCCCTACCCAGTGCTGCCCCGCCCCCCTCCTGGTTCCCACTGTCCCTGCCCCTCCCCTCCTCTCTTCCTGGCGAGCCGGGATTTGTAGGCTTGACGCTTGGACATGTCTGTGATCAGGGGGGGGGGGGGGGGGGGGAGAAGGGGGGGCGTTTTGAGGGTTTCCAGATTAAAAACAAGGCCAGGGGCCTGCCGGGGTCTTGAGTTCAAAGGGAGTTTTTCGCCCATAAAACCGTTTGGGGGATGCAAACATTCTTCCTGGCGCCCCCTCAGGGCGTGCTCAGGCTCCAGAGGGTCTGAAAAGTCGGCCCAGGTAGTGAGACCTGCAGGGAGCCACAGGCGGACAAAGAACACCCGCTGCTCTCGCCGCGATGCCTCCCTCCTGCCCGGGTCACCAGCGACCAAGGCCAGCCCAGGCACCCGCTTCGTCTGAACCGGTTCCGGCCTCGGAGGAATCCTCGGACCGGCCCCTTCGGCTCGGAACGTGGACCGAGGAAGGAGTCCCCCTGATCCGCGGCCGAGGACAGCCCGACGGCTTAGACCCCTGTTGGGGGCCAGGACGTGTGCCGGCGTCGCGTGGCCACTGCTCGTCCCAGTGCCCAGGCTGGGGGGCCGAATGTCCCCTTCGCTCTACGCTCCCTCCTTCGGGCTGGCCGAGGGGAGGAAGCCAATGTCGGAGGTCTGGGCGCCGAGGGACCCCGCAGCCCCAGCGTGCAGCTTCCCGGGTCCCTCTGGAAAGCCAGTCAGAGCAGGGGCTGACGGGGAAGAGCTCCTGCTGGGCGCCGCATCCCTGCCGAGCTAAAATGGTCACGTGGGTCGGGGAGGGGCCAGTCCCTGCCCTGTCTGCCCTCCTCTCCTTGCCTTCTTCTGTCCCTTGGACGAGCACTGAAGGTCTCCTGCGGCCGCCCCTTCCCGTTAGCCGCCCCTGTGCGGGGCGACTTCGTAAACCGGAACCAGACAGGCAGAAGTTCCCTTGAATGGAACCCGTATTTGTGTATTCATCCGCGGCTTAATGAATGAATCTACTGGCCAGTATCTGAGCTGAATTTCCAGACCGTTTTTACAGGGCTTCAGACGTGCAGAATAAGGGTTAACACACGGCCATACATCCCTTTGCACATGCGCCTTATGTCACAAAAGCAGACGTGTGGTTAGCTGTTCCTGCGCAAGTTCGCTCATTGGTTATTTATCCACCCATTATTTCACATACACGTCAGCACGTAGGCGTGCGTTAACCGCGTGTTGCTTGGCATTCCAACATGACGCGCCCGTTTACCAAGATGTTACGTGGATTCTAGC
This sequence comes from Monodelphis domestica, assembly GCF_027887165.1. Classification (NCBI taxonomy): domain Eukaryota; kingdom Metazoa; phylum Chordata; class Mammalia; order Didelphimorphia; family Didelphidae; genus Monodelphis; species Monodelphis domestica. The sequence continues at coordinate 540,307,213 of NC_077228.1, read as the reverse complement.
CTGACGCAGGCACTCCAACCTGCCAGAAGCACTTTTTCATGCTACCTGAGATTCTCGTGGGCCTGGGGCATTTTCCTAGCGCCCGCAGATGTACATTAATCCACTGTATTTAGTCTACTTCACCGGAATGGTGAGGTTTGATGCCCCATCTGTAGTCACTGACACGGCTTTAGAGATATCAATGCTTAGGTCACGGAATGTTAGTACAACAACCTTACATGTTCCGCTTCCTGATGTACTTGTTGGCGCTGAACTGATACTCACTTTATCAACTCTTCTCTCATTGTGAGACCATCAGAGTATCAACCAATAATGGCCAACTGAGCCTGTGATGTGACATCAGTAGTTTCATGAAGAGAAATTGAAAAATATTTACAACGAGTTATGTATCTCTGTAATTGATGTTGTACTTTGAGTTCAGTCTCATTATTTGGTCTTTTCTGATATTTCTACTTTATTCTGCATATCATGAAATAGAACTGTTGCACATCTTAGGAGAGTTTCTTTAATAAATTCTCCCTCACTGAGCTAAGGAGTGAGCAATGCTCAAACTTGCAGATGTTAAATTTGTACAGCCTTTTACAAATTTAAGGATAGAATTAGATTGGCTCTATAAAGGTGTGGCTGCCTGGAAATGTATTCCTTCCTTTCATCCTCACTTTTTTTTTCAAGAGCTGGGAATGATTAGTTTCAAAACGTCTATTTATATTCCATGTTCTGCTTATTGCTGTTTTAGTACATAGAATGCAAAATGATCTGCCATTTTTTTTCTATAATGCCATACATCTCAGTCCATGTCTCTTGAAAGGGCTAGCTACTACTACTACCACTTCCTTTACTTAACCTTGGTTTTTTATTTTTGGGTTCACCATCTGTGGGGTGGGGGATGAGGCACAGTGACAGAAGATAGAATTATAGTCTGTTACCCTGTAGGCAATTAGGGGTTAATTAGCCTAACTGACCACAAGATGGCGCATGTAACTGTCTCTTAGGAAAGGGCGGGATTAATAAGAAGAAATAGGGGTGGAGTCTACACTATGCTGCAAGATGGCACTCCTTATGTGAATTAAGATGGCTGCCGCTATTTCTAATGGTGGGAAACGGCACCCATAGCACATGCCTTGCCTCTCCCAGCCTCCCCCCTCACTTATCTCAGTAGTGATGGTCAATGAGAAATCCCCAACACCCCAGAACAGTAGATTGGATGATGGTTGCTGTAGTTATATGGTTGTTGGTAATGGCGATCACAGGGTCCCCAGAGATGCATCCCCACAGCAGGCATTCCCCTGCTCCCTGCTCCGCTGGTGGGAAGTGAGGTCAAAGATTCCCCCAATAGCCTAACCGGAAGTCCCAGAACTAGATGCTCTGTGCCGGAGTTCTGTTGTTGTAGCCTTACAGACCTCCAGCACAGAGTGTCTACACTACATTACAGCAAATGTTTTATCCTCGGCTACTGCACCTGACCATGCAGGCGCCGAGGATGAAATGTGCTACTCAGCATGCGGCCCCAGACTTTTCTGTATGAGGCCTCCTGTGGCCTCGTGTCATCGAAAATAGCTACATATGTCAGTACTGACAAGTGTGCCATAGGTTCGCCATCACAGTGATAGAACCTGGAGGTGACTGTTAACAACAGGGTTAAGGTTAGGGTTTAGGGCTAGGTTTAACTCTGAACATGGTTCAAGAGAATTGCCATGTTGGGCTAAATTGTATGGGAAGACAATTGGAAAAAGAAATGCTATGTAGAAAAATTCATTTTTGATGCAGTGATAGGAGCAAATGTGGGTAACTGCAGGTATGATTTCAGATCACAAGAGAGCTGAGAAGATGCCCAGCTGGATTTCCCTAGGAAGAAACTTCTGTATTATACCTTGCAGGTTCTATCTGTGGCTGTGTATCATTGCCAATATTATATCTATTTCAAATTAGGGGAGCATTTCTCCCTCATTTTAAGTTACTTCCCACATTTCTCCTATTATGGCAAGTTTTCTGAAATTCTATAATGTAGGAAGCCTTAGAGAGGCAAAACCTGAAAAATCCTGGCCCATTTGATTGGACTCCACTTGTGAGATTTGTTATTGGGGAAACTTATTGTTAGAATAAGATAGCTTTAGATAGATTTATAGAAATTAGAGTTTAAGATTACTTGTAATAATTCTCCTAACCCCTTTTCCTTCCTCCCCTTCCTAACCAATAAATCTGGATTTTTATATTTCCCTCTTGTTCATTCCCCAACCAAATTCTTATTATAACAGTTTATGGCAGAGCCAGCTAGGTTTATTGCATGTTTATTGTATGTATAGTATTTCTGAAGTATATTTAAGTAGCCAACATTCTAAACCATCTCTAGGCTGTTAGACGCTGAGGGGTGTGGAAGAGAGAAATTATAAGGCATGCAGCAAGACAAGAACCAGTGGCTAGAGGTTGATAAGCTGTTGATCAAAGGAAGATTCCATCTGGCATGTTACTGGGAAACAGTTGAAGGCAAGAGCCAACTGCTTACTGATTTCTGGGCTTTTGGGCTGATTATGGTGACTTTGAAGGAAGAATCTGAGTTTATCTCTGGGACTTGTGATAATCAAGTTGGAAGTGGCCTGGCTGATTTGAAGGCAGAAGAAGGACAATAGTCCATATATCTCCCTCTGACGTGCTGTTTCATGGTAGTGACTGAATTTCCATTTCTCTCAATATTCTCCAACCTAAGATTCACTGTAGATAACAAGGAAACCTCCAACCCTCTTCCCTCCATTCTCTACCCTTTCCTGTCTTCCCCAATAGACCCCTTACTTGAGATAAAAGAAGATAAAGACTGTGTCCTATGAAACATCATAGCTCACCCTGAGTGACTTAGAAGGAGACTGAAGAAGAAGGGGGAAGGGGAAGAAGAGAGAGGCTTAAGAAGAGGCTGGAAGAGAGAGGAAGGGAGATATAGAGGGAGGAGGGTAGGCAAAAGAAGATAACTACCTGATCCATTAGTTATCACTTACCCATCAAATATACCCCCTCCAATATTAGCTATTACAGGGGGAAAGCCAAATAGAATTCTGAGGGCTTGCCTTATGCAGGGTATTATTTTGACTGTATCACAGACCCCCAGCCGTCATCTTGGAGCAGCCATCTTGGGAAAATGTTTTTTTTTTTAAATTTGAAAAAAAATTGTAATATATTATTTATTGTATGTATAAAATACATTGTAAGAATATTATTTTGAATTCTACTATAACTATGGAAGCTAACATGTCATCAGGCATGTTTAGTACTATGCTAATGTTATTATGTGAATATGTAATGTGTATTCCTTATTTTGTATTTGTATCTTCCCTAATTATTGTCACTATATATTGAAAATGTACTGTATGAAGCCTGTAATGGATATGAAATTATGTGATGTAATGTCTTATGTACCCCTTATCTGTGGGTGTATTGTGTACAAGTCTCGTGCCTCTCTGTGCCTTTGTATAAGTCGTCTAAAAGCTCTAGTAGCTTGGTTTAGAAGGGATTATGACTTAAAAATTATGGTTGTGCACATGAAACAACAAATGGATACACTGGAGCAATTTATAAATAACATTAATATGAACCTGGGATGTGTAAATGATAACAACATAAACAATAAAGGAAAAAGACTAAATAGGCTGGAGCAGGAAGAAGCAGCAGGAATGGTGAATTCATGTCCCTAAGAGATATGCCAGTGGTTACACAGAACGAGGTGCATAAGATTCGAACTCACAAGATTTTCCCCAGAGGACCTCGAATCCATCAAAAGGAAAACTCTAAATTTTAGTGACAAGCAAAATAAAGTGATTAAGGAAATGCATGGGGCAATTAATTATATGATCTGGGTTTTAATGATTTTGCCCTATTAATGAAAGAGATCCTAACTAAGAGAGAGAGAAATCAGTTTATAGAGGAGACAAGATCAGATCCTGTGTTACAATCTTGGCCAGAGAACTTAAAGCTGGATACTGCAGATGATGGGGTTTACGATATACTAATTGAAGCAAGAGATGCAATCCTAGATGTTATGGGGAGATATACTAAAAGGCCCAATGCTTGGTCAAAGTTTGAGGCCACACATACACACACACAAAAGGTTTCTGAAGCTCCTGCAGTTTTCCTGGAAAGGATAACCGAGGCAGCTGAAACTCTATTAGGGATGGATGCACTTGAAGAAAGCACCATTGCCCACATCAAACAGGTCTTTGTGAAGAATGCAGTCCCAAGGGTCAGACAATTTTTTAAGTCAAATTACTCTGATTGGGAAGAACTCAATCTGGACGAATTAAGGAGAAAGGCTACTTATATGACAAATGATCCAGATGAAAGCTGGTGATAAGGATTCCATTGTTGAGGATTTGAAAAGAAAATTAAGGGAAGCTGAAACAAAGGCTAAGGAAAGTGAAATTAAGGAAATAAAGGCTGTGGCTGCTTTGAGATCTGTGCAGCCAAAGTATAATAATAACAATAAGCCTAGCAAAAGGAGATCAGGATTTAGGCACTGTTTCATTTGTGATCAGGTCGGTCATCTGTAGAAAACTGCAGATTCAGAAATCAAGTCAGAAGGCAACTAAATAGGAATAATGATTTTAATAGACAATACAATAATTGGAGTAATAATTATAATTATAATAATAACAACAGATGGAACAATAACAATAATAATCAAAGCAGATATGCTAATCAATGCCAAAATGCCTGTTGCCAGGGACAACAAGCCCCAGACCTCAATATTATGCAATCATGGGTAAATTCTGGAGCTTGGTAGTAAAAATTGATCAAAACAAGGATGCAAGTGCTTTATGAAGGTTTCTCACAAGGACATATAAAAATGAATCAAAAAATGAGTGTGGTATAAATGAAAATGAGTTGAGGATAAATGAAATTGAGAGTAATTAAAACAAGGTAGAAGGTGATATGAATGAATTAATTGAATCAAAGAAGGATATAATTAGTGTAAATAATTGTACAGAGAAAGAATATTGTACTATAAATTTAATAGAAAATCTTAATGAATATAGAATAAGAGAAATTAATGAAGAATATAAATTAAATAATAATAATGAAATTTTAAATGGGAACAATGATACTAAGATGGAGAATTTAAGGTCCAATGAGAGTAATATAAAAGCTGATGATACAAAATCCTGGGAAAGTCATTTAATTCAAGCAGATGTTGACTTCAATGGACAGGAAATGACTGAGCTGTGTACTGATGTTACTGTGCTAGCACCAATTCTTGAAACCTTCCAACCTTCAAATAGTACTGAACCCTTTGTTTCTGTAACTATAGGGGATCAGATATATGATCTTTTGGTGGATAGTCTTTTAGCGCTCTTTGGGCATAGTTCCAAATTGCCCTCCAGAATAGTTGGATCAATTCATAACTCCACCAGCAATGCATTAATGTCCCGACTTTGCCACATCCCCTCCAGCATTCATTACTTTCCATTGCTGTCATGTTAACTAATCTGCTAGTTGTGAGGTGATACCTCAGAGTTGTTTTGATCTGCATCTCTCTGATTATAAGAGATTTAGAACACTTTTTCATGTACTTATTAATAGTTTTGATTTCTGTGATTGAAAATTGCCTATTCATGTCCCTTGCCCATTTATCAATTAGAGAATGGCTTGATTTTTTTGTACAATTGATTTAGCTCTTTGTAAATTAGAATAATTAGACCTTTGTCAGAGGTTTTTGTTATGAAGATTGTTTCCCAATTTGTTACATCCCTTCTGATTTTGGTTATCTTGGTTTTGTTTGTACAAAAACTTATTAATTTGATGTAATCAAAATTATTGTACATTTTGTGACTTTTTTTTAAGTCTTGCTTGGTTTTAAAGTCTTTACTTTTGCAAAGGTCTGACATTTATACTATTCTGTGTTCACCTAATTTACTTATAGTTACCTTCTTTATGTTCAAGTCATTCACCCATTCTGAGTTTATCTTGGTGTAGGGTGTGAGGTGTTGATGCAAACCTAATCTCTCCCACACTGTCTTCTAATTTTCCCAGCAGTTTTTATCAAATAGTGGATTTTTGGCCCAAAAGCTGGGATATTTGGGTTTATCATAGACTATTTTGCTGAGGTCATTTACCTCTATTCTATTCTAGTCTATTCTCTAGTCTATTCCACTGATTCTCCTTTCTATCTCTTAGCCATACTGTGAACTTTAGATTACTCCACCCTACTTAGTCTAACAAAATCAGGAATGTATACACCCATACTTAAGGATTAAGTATCTAGGAGGATGGCCTATGATAGACATGTGCTAGCAAATGACAAATCAGAAAAAGCTGACAGACCCCTGGCCTGTCCTAAGCCAAGCTTAAGCTACCATTGGTACATGTGAGATGCAGGAAAATGACGTAAAACCAGCTATATATTTCACGTCACTTCCTCTATCCAGCCTCTTGTGTGGTGGAGAGGTGACAGGCGGCATCTTGCTGAGTGTGCTAAGCGTTCTGGCATCTAGACATGGTGGCAGCAATTGTCTGGTTTTGTGGTGAGTTTACCTTGATACTATACTGGGAGAAGCTGAGTAGCCTAGTTCAGGTGGGGCATCTTATTGAGCTCTATCAGAGTTTAGGCTGATTCTTTCTCCTTTTCCTTCCAAACACTATCCTCTTAGAAAACCACTAATCTTCAGAGACCTTGTGGTGGAGGAGTTTGAACTTTCCCTGGCATAGGCCATGCAGGAGAAATCCTACACCCTTTCCATCTCCCTTCTCCTTTATTCCTTTCCTCTATATTAATTAAAGCACCATAAATTTACTAACTGACTTGGGTATTTTATTTGGGATATTCCTTGATGACCAAAATTAATTTAGATTAGATTACAACACAAAAATTATCCTTACAGTCTGACTAATCCATGAAGATTGTGACAAGGACCCCCAAATTTCTGTGAAATCTCTTTCCTTTCTCTTTTTATTACTTCCTGAACTCAGCTTTTAATAGCTTATTTTGATCAGCTGTAGAGGTAAGTACATTTGTATTTTTCCCCTCGCTCCTTAAATTAGATAGAACACAACTGTTTTAATCTTAACCTTCTATGCAAACTCAGAGTCACAATAACTTGCTCCCCAAATGGTTCCTTATCATTGGAAGTACCTGAGGAATCTTTTTAAAGATTACTCCCTGTACTTCTCTCAGAGAGTCAAGAAGAGAAAGAGCATCCCACCTTTGTAATACCTGAAGATATACCACAGTCTCTTTGGGCCACATTTTCTTCCAATGTAGGTTTACTTAAGTTAGCTGCTCCTGTGCAGGTAAAAATTAAATCTAGTCCACCTCCTTCCATTCCTCAGTATTCCCTCTCAAAAGAGGCAATTGAGGGTATTACCCCAGTAATAAACTCATTAATTGACCAGGGAATCATAATTCCTTGTAAATTTGAATACAATTTGCCCATCCTGTCCATTAAAAAACCAAAAATAGGGCCTGATGGCAAGCATCTCTATAGATTCATACAGGATTTGAGGGCTGTGAACAATAACGTTATAAAGAGATACTCTGTAGTTTCCATCATACATATGATTATTTCTTCTATTCCTAGCACAGCTACATACTTTACAGTAGTGGACTTGTGCTCAGTCTTTTTTTCCATACCCATACATGAGAATTCCAGGCATATCTTTGCTTTCACCTGGAAGGGCTCTAAATTTACATGGATTCATTTGCCACAAGTGTATGTGGAAAGCCCGAGGTTATATTTGCACAAATTTTGAGCCAAGACACAGATAATATAACATTTAAAAGTAATAAATTAATAAAATATGTAGATGATCTACTCTTGGCTTCAACAGATGCAGAAGCATGTCAGGAAGTTAGTAAACACTTTCTTTTTGAACTACACAAAAGAGGGCATAAAATCTCAAAGAATAAAGTTCAGTGGTATCTCCCTAAAGTAGAATATTTGGGGTTCATCCTGATTGTGGGTGCCCGCTCTATTTCTCCCAAACAAATTAAAAGTATTCAAAATGTAAGAGCTCCTACCACTAAGAAACAGTTGAGAGCAATTTTAGGAACAACAGGATTTTGTAGACAATGGATTCCTTGCTATGGGGCAATTATTAAACCTCTTATAGCACTAACAAGGTATTCTGTCCCTGAACCACTTAAATTAGAGCCAGAAAACCTGTCAGCTCTATCAGATCTAAAACGGGCTATCCTGTGTGCCCCTGCTCTAGGCATCCCAGATTACAACAAGCCATTTACTTTGTATGTACGTGGGTGAAGAGGGGGTAGCTTCAGGTGTTTTAACTGAGACTTCGGGGCCTTATCAGCACCCAAGTGCTTATTATTCTGTCCAACTGGACCCAGTAGCATCAGGAGTACCACCATGTCATAGAGGAGTAGCTGCTACAGCCTTACTAGTGACAAAAACTGTTGGTCTAGTATTGGGATGCCCATTAACAATTATGTTCCCACATGAGGTAAAAGCATTGTTGCTAAGGCATAGAACACAGGTATTCTCAGATCAGCGAATTACAAGGTATAAAATAACCTTGTTAAATAGCGAAAACATTACCTTGAAATGTGGTACAACTCTTAGCCCTGCCACCTTGCTTCCAAATTTACCAGCTTCAGGAGAACCATTACACAGTTTTGAAACACTAGAATCCATGGCAGAAAAGCCTTGAGATAATCTCTTGGACATTCCTTTAGACGATCCAGATCTGGTCTTATTTACTGATGGTTTCTCATTTATGAGGGATGGCATAAACTACACTGGAGCAGCTGTAATAGACAAATTCTGTGTCACAGAATTTGCCACTGAGTGGTCAGCTTCACTGCCCTCTAATATTAGCACTCAAGGTGCAGAACTCATAGCTCTGAAACACACCGATATAAATACCAAGGGCAAAAAGACAACAATTTATATGGCTTCTAAATATGCTTTAGGCATTTGTCACTCAGTTGGGATGTTATGGCTCCAGAGAGGATTTTTAACCTCAGCTAGAAAATCTATAGCTAATGCAGCTGCCTGAAGCCTTAGCTGTAGTTCATTGCTCTACCCATACAGGTGGCACTGATCTTGTCTCTAGGGGAAATGATCGAGCAGATGTCACTGCAAAGCTAGCAGCCATAGAAGGGCCTGAATTAATTTTAACATTAACAACCATTGATGACTTAAATTTATCACTTTCCTGTAATGAAAAAGAAGTGGGAAAATGGAAGCAGAAATTCCATTGGAGTATTGGTATCATCTGAAGGAAAATCCCTGCTCCCTAGAAGTTTCTATCACCAAATTTGCCAATCTATTCACAAAAATGGTCACTTTGGTACCCAGGGCATCCTGGACTCTGTTAAGAGAGTATGGATAGCCCCATGGTATAACTACTATAGCCTCTAAAATGTGTACAGCCTGCTCTACCTGTCAAGCATATAACCAACATGCATTTTGTGGCAAAGCCTTTGGTGGGTGTCCTCTGGCTTACACACCATTTGATCATCTACAGATAGATTTCATAACAATGCTAAAGGCTGGACATTATAAATTTTGTCTAGTCATAGTAGATCAACTGACCAGATGGCCAGAAGCATTTCCTGTGACCCGAGCCACAGCAGCTTTTGTTGCTAAGGTACTTTTAAAAGAGATTATTCCTTGCTTTGGCCTGCCAGCATGTATTGATCCAGATAGAGGAAGTCATTTTACTGATTCTGTCCTAAATCAAATATATTCTTGCTTGGAGATAACTCCAAAATTTCATGTACCATATCGTCCCCAGAGCTCAGGACAAGTTGAAAGAATGAACAAAGAACTTAAAACTATGATTGGAAAATTATGCACTGAGACCCATTTAAAATGGCCTGAAATTCTCCCTCTGGCCCTCTTTCATCTTAGAAGCAGGCCTAGAGGAGACCTACACAACTCACCATTTGAGATGCTTTTTTGGACATCTACCTATAAAGGCTAAGCCTTTCTCCCCCACATATACATCGATATTAGGGGGAGATAATACTATTGCTTCCTATATACAGGAATTACAGCACAAACTGCATGAACTCCATAAATCTGGACCTGCAACACAATCTGGAGCACTAGACTTTCCTCTTCATGACCTGAACCCAGGAGACAAGGTGTATATTAAGAATTTCCAGTGTGCTGGAGAAACTCAGCCTTGCTGGGAAGGACCATTCTAAATATTGTTAAATACTCCAAGATCTATAAAGATCGGAGAGAAGGACTCTTGGATTCATTGCTCACGTGTAAAGAGAGCATCTTCTGTTGAGACTGATTGACTATCCTATCACATTCATTGGAAATAATAATCCATAGACAAGTGAATACTGTTTTCAGGAACACATTGAATTACTGATTCCCCCCACCCCCTAATTTTTATTATTGCTTTTCTTTTATTTTGATTAGAATATTTTATTTTCCCCTTTTTTCTCATTTCTTGTACTAAAATTAATTTTATTATTAATTTTTTTATTTATATATATTTTATTTATATAAAATTTATATAAAAATAATAATTAATATTATTTTTTTCTCTGCAGTAATATGAGACTAGGGAATGACACTTCCCTATCAAAACAAAATTCTAGTTCTTTTTGTTTCTTATAGTATGGCAACTTCCTGTAGTCTTGGCTGCAAATGGATAAGTGAAATATTACTGCATTCTATCCTACAGATTTGTGATTAGAAATTACTTTAATTGTACCCTAATACAAGGGCCTATTAGAAATTTATTAAACCTAAATAAGAGCCTATTTTGAATTTTTTTCTCCTTTATCCCAAACGTTTAACTTTCTTCCATTTTTTCTCTTTTTTATGTTTTTGTTTTTTGTTTTTCTCTTCTTTTGATAATTAACTCATTCACCCCCATAACTCAACCATGCATCCTGAGCTGAACTGAATGTTTCTTCACACCCAATTCAGGGAGGGGGGTTTGTATTTGAATAAAAATCCAAGATTTTGAAATTTTGTTTGAGAAAAAATCTTCAAGGAAAGAAGCTTGCTAACTCCTAAATCCAGAGAATGAACTGTTGCCAGAAAACCTACACTACACCAAGAAGAGCCAGAACAAACTTTGGGTGTGGTTGATTGAACATTTATTTATTTATTTATACCCTTATGCCAAAAGGGGACTGCCCCCTAATTGGTTTTTGTCAATGTACCCAGCAAATGTTGGTTTTGCTGTCTGTCTTTCTTCTATTTCCTTCTTCTGTCTAACTATTGTAATTTTCTCTTAGAAGGTGAAATTATGTATGCATCTGCAGTTAGAAAATTTGGAGGTACAGGATGATTATGTTTAGTGATCAATTGGGGAGACTAGTCTCCCAATAATCATCAGGGAGGATTGTGAATTTAAGATTACTCCACCCTACTTAGTCTAACAAAAACAGGAATGTCTACACCTATAATTAAGGATTAAATATTTAGGAGGATGGCCTATGACAGATGTGTGCTAGCAAATTACAAATCAGAAACAACTGACAGACCCCTGGGCTGTCATAAGCCAAGCTTAAGCTACCATTGGTACATGTGAGATGCAGGAAAGTGATGTAAAAACTGTCTATGTATTTGGTGTCACTTCCTCTTTCCAGTCTCTTTCTTCGGAGAGGTGGCTTCAGAGAGGTGGTAGCTTGTTGAGCGTTTCAGCATCTTGGTGAGGTGGCAGCAATTGTCCGGGGTTAGAAGTGAGTTTTCCTTGATACTATACTGGGAGAAGCTTATTAGCCTAGTTCAGGTGAGGCATCTTATTGAGCTCTCTCGGAGTTTAGGCTGATTTTTTTCTCCTTTACCTTCCAAACACTATCCTCTTAGAAAAGCCTCTAATCTTCTTCAAAGATCTCGTGGCAGAGGTCTTTGAGCTTCCCCTGGCACAGGCCAGGCAGGAGAAATTCTGTACCCTCCTATATTCCTTCCCTCTATATTAATTAAAATCACCATAAATTTCCAAACCGACTTGGGTATTTTATTTGGGATTTTCTCTGGCGACCAAATTAATTTAGATTAGGTCACAACCATAAAATTATTCTTACACTTTGAAATACTCACAGACAAGTACGGAAGTTTGGCTATCATCCTGGCTCTCCTATACCTGAGAGTGAAGGTAAAATCAGACCAGGGAATGATACTTTCCTATCACAAAAAAATCTAATCCTTTTCTCTCTTATGGTATGGTAACTTTCTGTAGTCCTGGCTACTGATTGGGTAAGTGTTTAATTGCTTAACTCAATTTAATTGGGCCCTGATTCAAGGACCTGCTATAGTTTTATTTTCCATTACTTAGACTTTTTACACATGACTTTAATGCTTTATATTTAATCCAGAAGTTAAATTTTTTCTTTTATTTGGATATTTTGATGTTTTTAAATTTTTCTTGCCAATTGAATCATATACCTCATAACTCAGTCAGTCATGCATTCCTAATTAATCCCTGTGTTTTTCAATACCATCTTCGGGGGAGGGGGGGATGTATTATTATTCTAAAATGCAAAGTTTAAATTCCTTTGAGAGTAATTTTAGGTTATGAAACATGCTACCTCTCCAAAAGCAGTCCTAGGCCCCAAACAATGCAACCACCAGGACTGGTTCGACGAGAACAACACTGCTATTGAAGACCTATTGAGCAAGAAGAACAAAGCCTTTATGGAGTGGCAAAATAACTCAAACTCTGCTCCTAAAAAGGACAGATTCAAGTCTCTCCAAGCCACGGCGCAGCGTGAGATCAGGAAGTTGCAAGACTGATGGTGGGGAAAAAAGGCAGAAGAAATCCAGCGCTTTGCTGATACGAAAAGCTACAAATAATTTTTCAGTGCCTTCAAGACTGTCTATGGGCCATTAAAACCCACCACCACTCCCTTGCTATCCTCTGATGGTGGCACTCTCATTAAAGATAAAAAGGCATCAGCAACAGGTGGAAAGAACACTTCAGTCAGCTTCTCAACCGACCCTCTTCAGTCGACCAAAATGCCCTTGACCAGATCCCCCAAAACTGCACTATTGAACACTATTGAACTTATGTTCCTCCTTCAATAGAGGAAGTCCAAAAAGTCATTCAACAAATGAGTGCAGGCAAGGCACCCGGTAAAGATGGGATCCCAACCGAGGTGTACAAGGCCTTAAATGGAAAGGTGCTCCAGGCATTCCACATAGTGCTGACCAGCATATGGGAAGAGGAAGACATGCCCCCAGAATTCAGAGATGCCTCCATCGTAGCCCTATACAAGAACAAAGGCTCACAAGCAGCCTGTGACAACTACAGGGGCATCTCACTACTCTCCACTGCTGGAAAGATCCTTGCCCGTGTTATACTCAAAAGACTCCTGTCATCTGTTTCAGAGCAGAACCTGCCTGAATCACAATATGGCTTCCAACCAGATCGTAGCACCATCGACATGGTCTTCATGGTGAGGCAAATGCAGGAAAAATGCCTTGAGCAGAAACTGAGTCTCTACATTGTCTTCATAGACCTGACAAAGGCGTTCGACACAGTGAACAGGGACGCATTGTGGGTGATCCTCAGCAAGCTCGGTTGCCCAGCAAAATTCATCAAACTAATCCAGCTCTTTCATGTTGACATGACAGGGGAAGTCTTATCTGGTGGAGAGACTTCTGATCGCTTCAACATCTCCAATGGTGTGAAACAAGGCTGTGTCCTCGCTCCGGTACTATTCAACCTATTTTTCACCCAAATATTACGACATGCTGTGATGGATCTAAATCTGGGCGTCTATATCAAATACCGACTGGATGGCTCACTATTCGACCTTTGCCGCCTGACTGCCAAAACAAAGACAACAGAAAGACTCATCCTGAAAGCTCTCTTCACAGATTACTGTGCTCTCATGGCCCACCAAGAAAATCATCTTCAAACAATTGTGGACAGGTTCTCCACTGCAACAAAACTGTTTGGCCTGACTATCAGCCTCAGCAAAACAGAGGTACTGTTCCAACCTGCACCAGGGAGGCCAACGAACCAGCTGTGCATTACAATCGATGGCATGCAGCTCCCTAACGTCAACACTTTCAAGTACCTGGGCAGCACCATCGCCAACAACGGGTCCCTAGACCACGAGATTAATGCCAGGATCCAAAAGGCCAGCCAGGTACTTGGGTGGCTGGGCTCCAAAGTCCTCCAACACAGTGGTGTAAGCACTGAGACGAAGCTCAAAGTGTATAATGCAGTGGTCCTCCATTTGCTCCTGTACGGTGTGAGACATGGACACTGTACCGGAAGCACATGAAATAGCTGGAGCAATTCCACCAATGCTCCCTCCGGTCAGTCATGAGGATCTGATGGCAGGACCGAATCACCAATCAGGAAGTCCTCGACAGAGCCAACTCCACCAGCATCGAAGTAATGGTCCTCAAAGCCCAGCTACGATGGTCTGGACACGTCATCCGCATGGACCCACAGCGAATACCAAGACAGGTATTCTATGGTGAACGGTCAGCTGGACTCAGGAAACAAGATTGACCAAAGAAAAGATTCAAGGATCAGCTAAAGTCAAACTTGAAGTGGGCTGGCATGACACCAAAGCAACTAAACTTGCTGCCTCTGACAGAAGCAGCTGGTGAACCCACATTAACCATGCCAGCACCACCTTTGAAGATGAACGACGTCGATGTCTTGCCGTTGAGGGTGAACGCTGACACCAGGCCACAACTGCACCTCCTGTAACAACTGGCGTTCCATGCCCCATATGCCACAAACTTTGCACCTCAGTCTTTGGACTTCATAGCCACATGAGGGTACATCAATAGATGATAATGCACAAAGACAATTATCATTCTCGGTCACCGAGAGACTACCACTACTACTACCTCTCCAAATTCAGAAGGGTTTGTAGAAGGCACCATGAAGATGCCTCCACAGACCACACTGCACCAGAAGATCCAGAGTAAACTTTGGGATGTGGTGATTTGGACTGTGTAGTGTTGAATGCATTTGTTTTGTATGTATATTCTTATGCTGAAGGGGACTGCCCCAACTGGCTTTTTTTCAATGTGTCTAGCAATCATTGGTTTTGTTCTCTTTTCTCTTTATCCTCAAATTATTGTCATTTCAAAGCCAGTTATGTTTACAAGACCCATTGGAGAGACTAGTCTTCCACAGATCTCAGGGGGATATGTATAATTGGAAATCTGTTACCCTAAAAAAGAACTACATTTCCTGGAAGCCCACCACCTTCCTGTCATTACATACTTCCTGTAGACAGGGGATATTAGGTGGGGATATAGAGGGTCCCGCCTCTTTACTTCCTGTCCTGAGTTTGGTGGTGGTAAGGTGGGCATTTGAACTGGTTGATCGTCCATGGGAATGTGGTCTTTATTGTATATCTTTTTTATCCTTGATTTCTAATGATCAATTAATAAATCCCTTAAAATATAATTTTTTAATTATTGAGATTTAATTTTAACTTTTACAAACTGCAGGCTATGTTGCATCTCCCTCTCAATGCTAAGTGAATGGTAATTAGTTTACAAATCATTGTATTGCTGAGAGGAGCAAAGTCTATCACAGTTGATCATTCCACAGTATTGCTGTCCTATGTCTGGTGTTCTCCTGTTCTTTCCAACTCTTTCCCAAATCATCCTATTCATCATTTCTTAGAACACAATAGTACTCCATAACCATAATTTACCACAATTTGTTCAGTCATTCCTCAATGGATGTACATCCCTTCAATTTCCAATCCTTTGCCACCACAAAGAGCAGCTAAAAAAATTTCTGTATATGTAGGTCCTGTTCCCATCCCCTTTTTATCTCTTTGAGATGCAGACTAAATAGTAGTATTATTGGATCAAAGGGTGTGCATTATTTCATAGCTCTTTGGGCATAGTTCTAAATTGCCCTCCAGAATGGTTGAATCAGTTCACAACTCCCCCTACAATGTATTAGTGTCCCAATTTTGCCACATTCCCTCCACATTCTTCACTTTCCTTTACTATCATGCTGGCCAGTCTGATAGGGATGAGGTGTTACCCTAGAGTTGTTTTAAATTACATTTCTCTTTTCACAGGGAATTTAGAAAACTTTTTCAGATTGATGGCTTTGATTCCTTCCTCTGAAAATTGCTTATTCATATTTTTTTTTATCATTTGTCACTGGGGAATAACTGGTATTCTTCTAAATTTGTCATTATTTTCTATATATTTGAGCCCTTTATTATCAAAATTTGTTATAAAATATTTCCCCAGATGTCTCTTCTAACTTTTGTTATATCGATTTTATTTGGACAAAACCTTTTCATTTTAATAGTCATAATTATTCATTCTACATCTTGTAATATTCTCTGTTGTGTGGTCATTAGTTTTTCCCTTCTCCATAGATCTTCCAGGTAAAGTATTCTGTGTTCCTCTAATTTATAATCATAATATCAGTCATTATATTTAATTCATATACCATTTCTGACCTTATGGTGTAAGATGTGAGATATTTGTCTATACCTAGGTTCTCCCATACTATTTTCCAGTTTCCCCAGCAGTTTTAATTCTGTGCTCAGGCTCAGAACCCAGTGCACTAGATGGGAGGGTGGCCTGCACTCCTCTATGATTTAAAATTTTTTTTTCTTTTGCTATAATTTTGGTTAGATTACTCTCTAGACATGGTGGTGCATGATAGTGGACAGAAGATCGGGGAATGCATTGTCTTAAAATTTTTATCTCATTCTGGTCCGACTGGCCACTCCCTCTCCTAGTCAATAAGTTTGAGCAGGGAAAGTTTACAAAGGGGAACCTGGAAGCCACCTACACATCAGGACAAAGATCAAAGGAGAATAATTTACAAATTGGATCACATATTTGTTATAATTCACGCCCTAGTGATGTGTGCCAAATTAGGAGAAACCATCTAGGCAGAGCTGGTCAAGGTCTATGACCCTCTGATCTATAAATCCCAGATCCCATCCAGTCAGGAACCATCAACTCAAGACCAGTAGAACACCAAAAGAGGTTCAGGACTTTGGGATGATGACTTGTTTTACCTGTAACTTGGACATGATTTAGATGTCAATGAACTCATCCTAAGGTGACAAAAAAGTAAAAAATGAGACCCAAACTCCTGCCCTGAGCCCTCTCTCATCTCCTTGGGGTCTAGGTTTCCTAGGAATTATAACTCTAGTCCATGGTTCTGAGTGATACTCGCTGCCTGCCCCTTCCTCATCCTCTTCTCCATTCAGACTCCATTCATTATCACATTCTTAGATCTCAGAGGCATACCTCTACCTCCATATCCCTTTCCACTTTTCGGTATTTGTCTCTGGGTTTTATTAAAATGATTGCTGCCACCTTCTGAATACCAATTCTGACCTTTTTTACAGAGTACCCAAAGAATGAGGTATGCCCATCCCCATTTCATAATTATATAAATTAGGAGTTCATAGGTGGCCTGTGATGGAGGCACTATCACCAAACTTCTAAAGGGGAGTCAAGGAGAGAGATATAGCACGTACAGGAGATGTATGAACAGAAAGTATGAGTCTGGTAAAACTGAGGATGGTGCCCTGTGGCATTTGGGGTATGAATGTGAATATGGATAGCTTGTAGCTAGTTCTAGGAGAGAGCCATGTTCCTGATTGCCACAGAAGATGCTCACCATAAGGCAAGAAGAGAATGAGACTCAAAGGAAAGGGGAGCCAGCAAAAGTCTGGTGCCTTCTGGGTTCCTGGTCCAGACTTACCTGAGAACTGTACCTGAAGACCTGGTTTCCAAAAGGTGGAGTGATCTCAGCTCCTCAGGGTCCTGCTGACAGCCAGCCCACTCTGGGTGGGTCTTCCTAGACCTAAGAGCCCCACTGCCCAGCCCCTGAAGCCCCAGGATGGGCCCTTTCCTCCAATGGTATACTGGGTTAGGACCTCAAGATGCCGCTTGCCTCTGCTTTCCAAGTCCTCTTCATCATAGGAAACTCCCCAACCACCTTGCCTCTGCTTTCCAAGTCCTTCTCTTCATCATAGGAAACTACCCAACCACCTTCCAGAGTTTTTTCCCTTTACTCTGATGTGGGCTGATATGTGGAAAGGGAACCCCTTCCTCCCAGAGCCATGAACATTCTACTGGTTTGAGAAGGAACTAGAAGCATGACCTGGAATATGGGGTTAGAAGTCCAGGTCAGAGACTTTCACTGGTTCCTGAAATGTGTTAGAGTAACCCACCATGAAAGGAAGTGACTTGATCATTATTGTTTATCACAAATAGGAACATCCCTGAGAGGGAAAAGAGTTATATTGGAGTTGCCTGTGGCTAATGGAGTCTGGTTTGTTTGGGCTAGAGATAAAGGGGGGGGGGGGGATGGCTGAGAGGTGTGACAAGGAAATCACTTTAAAAGACTGATATATATTAATTTAAGGTCGCCAAGGAATTCAGCTATGTAATTCCTAAATGAAAACTCAAGTCAGCAGACAACCTTTTATGGAGTTTAATTACAAATAGGATGAAGAAAGGTATTAGAGATAGAGAGAGAGAGGGAGAGAGAAAGGGGAGAGAAGAGAATAGGGCTTAAATACCCCTTCTGTTTAGGCTGGGCCAAAAGGCCCAAGCCCTTAGATAGATGAGGCAAAGAAAGGAGATCAGTCCCTATTACTCACGTGACCAAAATGGAGAAACAGTCTCAGGGGCCTCCACCTCCAGCTTCCTTCAGAGCCAACCCTCAAAGCCCCACCTCTCAGACCCCTCTATCTTTAAGGAAACCATCCAAGTTCCCTCCCCTCAGTTCTCACATCTACCAATCACTGTCCATGTCTTCCCTGTGCCAATGGTGGCTCTACCTTAACCCAGGACCACCCAGAGGTCTGTGGCTTTGCACATGTCTGTTGAAGGTCATATTCTCAAATAATTAAATCTTGATCCTTTGCTACAGCCCTTCCTAAATCCTGTTACCCTGAGTAGGGTAGAGATTGGAATAATTAAATTTTGATCTATGCTGCAGCCCTTCCTAAATCCTGTTAGGACTGAGTAGGGTGGAGATTGTAATTTCCAAGACCTGGTTCTATCATTCCAAGTATTTCTATTGTATCAATTCTAAAATCAATCATGACTCAAAGAAATTCCTGTTCTATGCTTAAGCATAGGTCAAAGCCCTTTCCATTGTTTAGCAAAAGGTTTCTGTCCTAAAGTAATCTTAAGAAGGGAGGAGGAGGAACCTCCCATGCCAATGGGGTTCACGTTCCAATAGAGTTCCCACTATCAATAGGAAATTTTTCAAGTATGAAATTTCCCAATGGTGAAATTTCCAACATTTATAAGTCTAAGAAATTTTAAGGTTTACAGAGGTGAGGAGGCAGCCCAAAGGGAGGTTGAGCTGGGAGTGGGGAGGAGAAGTAGGTATGTTGGGTGGGGCTAGTCATGTCCAGGGGAAAGAAATTAAGGAGAAAGGTAGCAGGGAGGGTGTGGGGATAAAGTGTGGAGGGGGAGGAGAGAGAAAAAGAAGGGGGAAGGACCTGAGCCAGTAGGGGAAGGAGAGGTGGGGGAAAAGAGGGGAGGAGTTGAGCAAGGGGTAGGAAAGGGTAGGTCTGGGTAGCGGGCAGGGAAAAGCTGGACAAGGCAAGAGCAATGGAGGGAAGGGCAAGAGCAAGGGAGGGTAGGGGAAGGCAGAGATTGGTAGGCATAGATAGTAAACAAAGGCAGAAAGATAGTACCAAAGGTGAGTTGGGAGGTGAAAGGGAAATAGAGGGGGGAGGGGTGTAAAGAGTCAAATCCTGGCCTGGATCAGGAAGAGCTAAAGGAGTCAAACCAGAATGGCTGGAGGACAGTGAAGGCCACTAGTGTCAGGGTTTTCAGTGAGCCAGACTATTTTTGGGTGGTGGGTTTGGTTGAATTGTCAAGGTGGTATGCCCATAGCCTCTCCTTGTTATCGATGGCCAGTTTTAATTCCTTTAAAAATCAATGAGTCATACCTTGGCCAGCTAAAGGATTTTAGTGTCCAGTCTTGGCACTTTTTTCATCTATGTTTTTAAGAGCCAACCCTCCTTAGGGAAGCCTTGTTCATCCCAACTACATAGTATCTTATGCAATGGAGAACCCTAAGGTACTTTACTAGTTTTCTTGTTTATTCCCCATAATGCAAAAAGGAGTTAGTTGACATTATCTGGCCAGAAACCACTGCTTTTGTTCACTGAATGTAGAAAAATCTCTAGTCTTTCTTCCCCACTGCTGGGAAAATTGCTGGGTCTTTCTACCCGATATATTTGGGGCTTCTGCTCTAGCTGCTGTTGTTGAGGAGCTCAATAGTGCCTGTGGTAGTAGTTTATTACTGCTGAGGAATTTAAATAATCAAAGGATCCCACACCAGTTTCAATACCCCAGTGAAGAAAAAAGTATTGTAAGACACAACATCCTTTGACTTTATTGGAGAATACAACCAAACCATATTAGGATTAAATAAATCTATGCAAGTCAATAGTACTCAATAATGCTAATACTGGATGTATAGCTATAATAGCAATAATACTTTTTTAAAAATAATTTTTTCAAATAGTGGGTATGTACAATTTTTTAGTATTTCATTTAACATTTTAATTCAATTTTATTATTAAAGATATTTGCTTCTATTCAATTGCCTAGTTTTTTTTACTCAGTTAGTGGCATTGCCTTGGCATGCACTGAATGCTGTGCACCTTTAGCCATAGCTGGAAGCAGGGAGCCACAACCTCCTGCTGGGAAGTTAAGGAGGTTTGAGATCAGGGTCCATGAGGTGGTGGGGAAAATCCCTGGTATAAGCAGGAGCTCCAGTCCCCACCCTCAAAGCTGGGAGTGCAGAAGCCCCTCTGGGCTAGTCAGGTGAGTTGGTTGGGCTTGCCGATTGTTGCAGGGCTTGGAAGCAGCCAGTGTAGGTGGAGACCTGAGACCCCTGCTGGGATTTTGTCCCTAGAGATGCTCCATAAGGAAGCTGTCATAGCAAGAGGCTGAATTAGGTTCCTGCTCCGTGGGGTCCCCTGCTGTGAAGGGGCACTTGAGAGCAGCCCTGCTCTGGGCACACTGCTGTGGCTTCATAATGATGCTGATACCAGAGGAGAAAATCTTGCCTGCTACTCCAACATCCCACCCCCACCTAAGCTAAATCTGGGGTTATCTGGGGGCTTAAAACTGGCTCCAAAAAGGATTATCCCCTTTAGAGAAGTAAAATCTCATCTGACCAAGCCTGAGATCGGTGGCAGCTGTGGCCTTTTCTGTTGAGTGGGAGTCAGGGAGGGAGTGGTGGCTGGTGCCCTGAGCTGATCTGCCCTAGTGTCCATTTTAAATTCCTCTGAAAAGCTTAAAGAGAAGAGTCCTCTCTATAGTGGTCTAAATAATATAAAAACTAAAACTAGAACTTTTTGTCCTTATTTTTTCAGGGAAGTGTATTAGAATTTACTTGGATAGGTAGAAGCAGAGAATTAAGTAGAAAAGCCTTTTAGTCATGTGGGTGCTGTCCACAAGGCTCCCTCAGCCACCTTCCTCTTCGCTGATGCCTCCAGGAGTCCCTCCCTCCTTGTCTTCAATAGTTTTTGTACCCTCTCCCTTCAGGGTACCCTTTAATCATATCCTATTTAATCTTGGTCACATGACCCACACTAGATGATGTCACTAGGATTATGGGGAGATGATTCTGGGAGAGTTACCATCACAAAATTGGACATCTTGTTTTAAAGGAAATAATAACTTGTTTCCCCTTTTAACCTTGGTTGTATTGGCTTTGTTTGTACAAACAGTTTTGAATTTAAGATAATAAAAGTTAACCATGATGTTCATGTTATCTATTTCTCATTTGATGAATTCTTCCCTTATCAATGAATTGATCTAAAAGGTAAACTATTCCATGCTCCCTTAATTTGCTTATAGCATCATACTGCAGGTCTAAATCACATTCCCATTTGAACCTTATCTTAGTATAGCTTATGACATATGAGAGCAAATTGTTTGATTTAGAGCAAGGTGAGAGCTCTGTGTGAAAGTCTGGAATTTCGCTGATGTAGAGCAAAAGTGGAGCTCCATGTGAATGCCTTTCCACATTGCATTCAAAAGGTTTCTCCCCAATGTGGATTCTCTGTCATACAAGATAGGATCTCTGGCTGAATATCTTTACACATTGCTTACACTCATAAGGTCTCTACCCAGTGTGGATTCTTTGATGCTGAACAAGTTTGGAGCTCTCTCTGAATGCCTTTCTACATTCCTTGCACTCATAAGGTTTCTCCACGGTGTGGATTCTTTGATGTACAACAAGATAGGATCTCAGGCTGAATGTCTTTCCACACTGATTGCATTCATGAGGTTTCTCCCCAGTGTGGATTCTCTGATGTACAGTTAGGCTGGAGTTCCAACTGAATGTCTTTCCACATTGCTTGCATTCATAAGGTTTCTTCCCAGTGTGGATGCTCTGATGATAAGCAAGACTGGAGCTCTGACTGAATGTCTTTCCACAAAGCTTACACTCATAAGGTTTGTCCCCAGTGTGGATTCTCTGATGTACAGCAAGTTTGGAGCTCTGTCTGAATGTCTTTCCACATTGCTTACACTCATAAGGTTTCTCCCCAGTATGGATGCTCTGATGATAAGCAAGTCCGGAGCTGTGACTGAATGTCTTTCCACATTGCTTGCACTCATAAGGTTTCTCCCCAGTATGGATTCTCTGGTGTATAGCAAGACATGAGTTCCGACTAAATGTCTTTCCACATTGCTTGCACTCAAATGGATGCTCTCCAGTGTGGATGCTCTGATGTACAGCAAAACTGGAGCTATTACTGAATGCCTCTCCACACTGCTTGCATTGATAAGGTTTCTCCCCAGTATGGATTCTCTGATGATAAGAAAGATTAGAGCTCTGACAGAATGTTTTTCCACATTGATTGCACTCATAAGGTTTCTCTCCAGTGTGGATTCTTTCATGTTTAACAAGATGGGTGCTCCGACTGAATGACTTTCCACACTGTTTGCACTCATAAGGTTTCTCCCCAGTGTGGATTCTCTGATGTACAGCAAGATGGGAGCTCCGACTAAATGACTTTCCACATTGCTTACATTCATAAGGTTTCTCCCCAGTGTGGAATCTCTGATGTACAGCAAGTTCATGTCTCTGTCTGAATATCTTTCCACATTGCTTCCATTCTCCAGACTTTTCCTCAGAGTTCATTTTTTGGTGTTCAGTATGGGATGAATGTTGAGATTCAACACAGAATTCTCTCCAAACTATGCCGTTTGGAACCTCACTCATGAGTCTTGGCTGGTCCATTTCTTCCACAGAAGAGCTCATCTGTGTTGAAGTTGCCTTCATTTCCAGTCTGATCTCTCCTAAATGAAACAGTAAAACACACCTGCAGTCACATATACACACATAAAACCATATCTCCTTTCCTACATATCAGAATATATATTGCTTTATGACCTATTTCCTCAGATAAGAAGTCTTTCAATGGAAATGGACATAATCCATTCTTTGAAAAGGCCATTACCTCAAAATTAAAGAATAATTTAATTTAAAAAGAGCCTCCTATATGATTTCAATGTGTCTTCACAATAAACCTGTGATTTTTGGCCAGGCTGTCATTATTACATTCCTATCTCAGACCATGACCTCAGGATGGTGGTGGAGTGACCTGACTCAAATCCTGGCAGCTGAAACCACATCTTCTGACTGGGCATGCTCTGTCCACAGGAATAGACAATTTATTTTCAATCTTTCTTTTTGCTTTCATTTTGTCTACACATTCAATCCTATCTTCATAGGTATGATACCACTGGGTGCATGTACACTAAATATACTTATTAATTCATGATCTAGATTATCTGTAAGCATTATGTAAATTCCTTCATGACTGCTTTCAAATTTATTTTTTTGTTGCAGTATCTGAGATCAGAGGAAGAAAATCTATCCTCTTTTTTGCACTTACCCAATGCATAAAAGATTTTTCCTTTTGCACTCTTCCCATTTAGTGGTTCATGAGCCCATGGGAGATTATAGGGGACCTGAGCTAAACAATATTGCCATCTTAAGCAACAAATAATGGCCCAATTTTGTTATAACCATTTTTCCTCTTGGACAAGTATTTCAAACTTAATAGTTTTTTCCCCCTGCAGTGATTCCAAATGATCCTAACCAGGAATGATACTTTTCAGGTGCATTTATGATGACATCAAACTCTAACTGCTTCAGACTAAGTGTAATATATTCTTTTAATTTCCCAACTTGACATCAAATTATTTACAAGCTTCCAGGAAGGTGGGCCATTCATGCTCACACAGACTCTCCTTGGCTGCCATTATATGTGAATAGCTGTCTCATTCCTGGTGTTACCGTGGAATTGTATCTCATCAAGTTTATGAACACATTATTGAGATGTTCTTTGGGTTTGCATTCTTGCAGCAGAGAGAGCAGTCTTTGCACATCCTGGTCAGTAGACATGCAGAGTAGAGGCTGTTAAGAAATCCTCATTGACCACACAACCTTTTTACAAAAACAGGCCATCACTACCAACTCACTGCAATGCTATGATTTTTTTCTTGTCCTTCTGGCTGGGAGCTTCTTCTTTTTTTTTTTTTGAAATCTTTTGAAATCTTTACGTATTTTCCATAATTACATGATTTATTTTCCCTCCATCCCCTCTTCCCTCCTGGAGATGACAAGCAATTGCACTGAGTTATACTTCTGTTATCCCTTCATAACTATTTCCATATACTTCATTTTTGTAATAATCTTATAAAACCAAAATCCCTAATCACATTCCTATATAAACAAGTGATCAATCATGTTTTTCTTCTATATTTCTACTCCCACAGTTCTTTCTCTTGATGTGGATAGTGTTATTTCTTAAAAGTCCCTCAGGATTGTCCTAGATCATTACATTGCTATTGACAGTAAATTCATATGATAATCCCCAAAAGTTTCAGTCTCTGTGTACAGTGTTCTCATGGTTCTGCTAATTTTACTTGATATTGGTTCATGGAGGTCTTTCTAATGCTTATAGAGATTCATCATTTCTTATAGCATCATAGTACTTTATCACCATCATATACCACAATTTATTCAGTCATTCCTTAGTTGAGGGACAACCTCTCATTTTCCAATTTTTGGCTACCACAAAGTGTAGTTATGAATATTTTTGTACAACCCATTGTTATTATCTCTGGAGTCAAACCTAGTAGTGTAAACAATTTCCAACATTTATAAGTCTAAGGAATTTTAAGGTTTACAGTAGTGGTATTGCTGGGTCATAGGGTATGAATTCTTTGGGCATAATTCTAAATTGTTTCCCACAATGTTTGGATCAATTCACAGGAGTTATATCTTCTTATGTAAATTTTATGTCTTGCCATTTTTTGGACTGTTTTAAATAATGAGGCAGGACCTGAGTCAAAATCAAGCCTCAGACATCTCTTAAATCTTGGACAAGTCACTCAGGATTAATTGCCTGAGAAAAGAATCTGCTGGAAAAGGAAATGGCAAATCACTCTAGTATCCTTGCCAAGAAAACTCTGAGACAGCAGTTGTCCATGAGGTCAGGAAGAATAAGACTTGACTGAGCAACAACATTTTTTAACACAACTGATATTTACCATTTGTTTGCTGAACTGAAGACATTATCGAAACAGAAAGAAATGAGCCAAGAGTCTGAAAACCTGGAACTTGCACCTTGATCTACTTATTCTCTAGGTGTGTAACTTGAATAGGGCCAGTTCCCTCACTTTTAAAATGGGGTTGATGTCCATCCCATAGACTATCTTGTAGCAGTTGCTTCAACAGCAAACATACTAGAATATCTCTTAAAGATTGTTCGGAGGATCATATGAGATGATGAGCATGTATTCTGTGTGGCACAAGTGAGAGGTTTCAGTAGACAACTTGAGACACTAACAAAGTTCTTAGATGCTACCTGATTTAGTGTGAGACAGAGACGGGGGCTAAATGAGATCCCCACCTGTTGTGGGACTGCCATTTTAATCCAGACTGGGAAAACAGAACAATGATCTTTACAAGCACCTAGCTAACATTTAGGATACTACATTCACGCAGAGAAATTGAGCCAGGACATCTGTGGGTTTTCTTCCAGGAACAGGAATGGTAACATTGTAGGAATTTGATTTTCCTCTTTAGATTCAGGCTTCAGAGGAATGACATGAAAGGAGGAGATGTAGTCACTAGTTACTTTCTCAAAGTAGAGGCAGTATTGCTGGGAGTGTAGGCTGTCCGATTCTTTGGTGAGGCAGTGTTGACAGTAAGCCATGAAACCTGGCCAAGGCCATGGCCCTGGAGCAGCAGTCTTGGACTTGACACCAGCACAAGCCATGGCCCTTGCTAGGATCGAGCTTCTTAAAGGCACTGATTGGTAATACAGATTAGTCATTGAGTAGTTTCAGTGAGAGTGTCGCTAATTTGCTAGTGGTGGAATAAATGAAATTCCATCCTTACAAAGGATATGATCACTTGTTCATATGGCTATATGATTTGGGGTTTTGTTTTTAAAGATGACTCTATTACAAAAATGAATAATATGGAAATAGGTATCAAGTGATAACACACATATAACCCAGTGGAATTGCCATCATCAGCTCTGGCAGTGGGGAGGAAAGAGGGGATGGAGATTAAAAAATGAATCATGGAATGATAGAAAAATACTTAAAAAGGTGATATATGCCATTAATATCAAAGTATAATTATCATTGAATACACTATTTGTCATAAGTCAATGGAAAAACAAAAAAAAAACAAAAAACCTGGTAAGTAGCAATTCTTGTTGGCTGATTAGAGTTAAACCAAAAAAGAATTTTCACCCCTCTGCAAGAAATTCTCTATTTTCTACCTCATAGAGATGCTGGCATTTCATGATCTTCTTACAAATAGGGTGGTGCATTCTAATTCTACCTCATAAACTTGCTAGTTTTAACCTTGGGCAATTTACAGGAGCTCTGTCTCAGTCTCCTCACCTATAAAGATGGACATCATAATATCAATTAACCTCCTATGAGGATCAAATGAGAAAATATTTATGAAGCTTCAGACACATAGTAGGGGCCATGTGCAAATGGTAGCTTTTATTTTTTATTATAATTTTGATTATTTCCTCCCTTGATTGCTTTTCTTCTCAAACATCTTCTTTCCTCTATTTCCTTATTCTCCATTTGAATTAAATGCGTTCTATTCCCCAACACTTTTTGCCCTGGATCATCTCAGAGGGAGATTCAGGATCTCATACTTCTTTTTATTTATTTTTTTAAACCCTCATCTTCCATCTTGGAATCAATACTGTGTTTTGGGTCCAAGACAGAAGAGAGGTAAGGGCTAGGTAATAGAGGTTAAGTGATTTGCCCAGAATCACACAGCTAGGAAGTGTCTGAAGGCAGATTTGAACACAGGACCTCCCATCTCTAGGCCTGGGTCTCAATTCACTGAGCTACCCACCTGCCCCCTTCTTGCTTCTTTTTAAAGCATCTCCTTGTTGGGATCCTAGATTGTGAGCTCCAGGACAGCCAAGACTGGGGTTGTCCTTCCTTTGTATGCTCAGGTCTTAGCACAGTTCCTAGAATCTATTTTGTATTTAATCTATGTTTAGTGGCTAGGCCCAGGGCTTATGTCAGGCCCAAGTTCTACCAGGATCCTTGCATTCTGGTGTCTCTCCTGGAAGGCAAATGCATGCTCTGGCCTCAGCCCTGTTTCTATCTTTTTCTGGCCCTTATTTCGCAGGAGTCAACAGTAACTGCTGGAACCTGAGAAGACCCAATCCTGGAGATCCCAGAGGCTTCTCTCTATGCTCTCATCTCATCTGTGAAGATTGGATTTGGCTCTCCCCTGATTGTAACAATGAAGGTACTTAGCTCTTCCTTGATTGTGAAGATTAAATTATAATTCCCTGTCTATTTTTAGATTTTAATACTCAATAATGTAAGCACAGTACTTAAAGTTCAGTATGGAGATCTACCCATTTTGGATTTTAACCACAAAAAGGTATGAATACCCATTTCATACACTGAGTAGGTCTGTGACCCACTTGTGAAAGAGTGGGCAATTCTGGAGTGGAGGCTTGGCTGTGATTGGTAAATGTAAAAATTTAGGGCAAGTAAAAAGAGGAAAAAGGTCTTTAAAAGTGGAAACAAAGACACTTGGAGTGAAGAGACATACTTGGAGTGGAACCTCCTGTAAGAAGCAGTTCAACTAGAGTTGAGGCTGATAAAGAATCTGCTGATTGAACTGATATGTGGTGAGTGTAAAGGTTGACTTTGGTAATTCATTTTGGGGGTTTAGTATTTAAATCCCTGGCAATCAATAAAATATATTCAGTCCAACCATAAATTTAACATCTCCTTAAATGGAGGTGATGTGGTCACCTCATTGTCCAAGAACAGGACAAAGATGGAGCCCCAGAGATCAGGGTCTGGAGCTGAGGATTTCTGCAGAGCTTAGCCTTGGACTGCTTCCAAGGTAGGCAGCGGTCTTCATCCCTACTGAAGTGCTACAGGTGAATGGAGGAGAGGAAAATCAGGAAAACAGCTGACTGGCTCCACTCTACATTGAGGCTCCCTGATCTCAGCTGGGTCCTCACCATGGCAAGGCAATCCTGTGACATCTCCCTCATGGATTCCCTTTGCCACCTACCACAGCAGCCTTCCAAAGATTTCTCTGGTCTCCAGCTCTTCCTTATGGCTTCCTCCCACCCCCTGGCCACACCTTCTGAGCTGAGAAATTGGCCTCATATTTCACTGAACAAAAGCTGGATCTCTCTGCAGAGCTCTCTTATCCTCCTTGTTCTTTCCTTTTCAGTCTTTCCAACACTCAGGGACTAATGACTCTTTTCCTCTGGAAACCAATAAATAATTCCTCCTCCATGTTCCAAACCATCCCTTGATGTCTTCATCCCCTTGAGATACTGACCAACATCTGTCCTCTGGATCAGAGCTAAACTGCTAGAGATGGCCATTTGCAGTGAGTTGTGCCAATGCTCCTCCCTTGTCTTCTCTGCTTTTCTTTGGGCTTACTATCCTCAATCTTGCTGTCCTGGAGCTCAAGCTGAAGCCCATCTTCCATAGTTTTCTTCTCTTTAGAGCCTTGCTTCTCTTGATGCACTGCACTGGATTTAGTATCTAAAGGGCTTTTACAGAGTCATCAGCATGCTGTTTGCTCCAGCAGTTGGTGAGCAGGGGATGTCCACTGAATCCCTTTATATCCCCTAAAACTTATTTTAGGACTTGGCACAGAGGAAGCACTCATACATGTTTCTGGATAATAAAGATCACAGAGGAGATAGGCTAACCCCTTATGACAATTGTAGACTTCCAGGACCTTCAATAACACAAAAAATGACTTCATAGAAGGCAACAGATGAATCTCCTGAAGGGAGCTGAAAAGAAATGGAGTCCAACAGCCTCATCTTACAGATGGGGAAACTGACGTTCAGGAGTGCAGTGACTTGCCCAGGGAGTCCCTGCTAAAACCTCTGAAAAAGAATTCCAAGTTGTGTCTTCCTGCCCCCAAATCTAGCCCTGGCTTCACCACACACAGAAGCCTCTGGTCACCCCAGCTCTCACACATCACTTTTCCCCTCCCTCACCTGGACAGCAGCTCCTCAAGTGTTTCTGCTCCAACATCCATGGACCTTTCCTCTGCTCTAAATAGGAGAGCACATCTTCTAGGGGAGCTGGAAGCCCTGGGAATGGGGAATGAGTCAGGGAGGAGGATGTAGAGAAGGTCATCATTGAGTTCTCTTGAGGGAAACATGGGGTAGTCCACTGCTTCCACTCAAAGATTCTCTCCATGGGATTCCCACAGGAGTCTCCCTCCCTCCTCAGTAACTGTAAAGCAGGAGCCCAGGGTAGGATGTGCCTGTTACCCTGCTGGAGGACCTGGAATGAGCAAAGGCTCCCCCCACCCCCATCTTTATCTGGTCTATTTTGCCAGGAACTCGTAAAGTTCCAAACAAGCTTAAAGTCATTACTCTGGATCAGTCAGAAGCCAGGGACCTCAAGGGATCGACTTTTGTTCCATCATCCTCCCTGTTCCTCACTCCCTGACACCTCTCTAAACCTCAGGGACTGTTCTCTCATGGAATCTCTGCCTCTTCTCCTCGGGAACTCAACAATCTTGATTGGGCCATACTGTCTCTCAGCCAGTCCATTTGTCCTGACAATGAAAGAGCGATGCAAGCAGGGTCTGTGGGAGGCTTATGGGGC
The DNA here is from genome assembly GCF_027887165.1 of Monodelphis domestica. Lineage (NCBI taxonomy): Eukaryota > Metazoa > Chordata > Mammalia > Didelphimorphia > Didelphidae > Monodelphis > Monodelphis domestica. The sequence continues at coordinate 540,277,121 of NC_077228.1, read as the reverse complement.
CTCCTGGAGGAGAGTCTCAACAGCATTTATTGTGGAGAGACGAGGGGGGAGAAAGTCAGTGAACAAGTCTGGAACCAGAACAATTGGTACTGGTGCATTTTTTGTACAGAAGATTGAACTTAGTCAATATTTTTTTCTGTTATCTGGCAGCTAGAAGGGGAGTGGCAGGAAAGCCTCAGTTTAAATCTAACCACAAGCAGCTTCTATATGTGTGCCTCAGATCAAGCCACTTAATCAACTCTATTTCCTCAACTGTAAAATGGGGAGAATTGTGTTACCAAATTTGGAAGATGAAGGTGAGGAAGAAGAGCCATAATATTACAGAGAGAACCCTTGGCAGAGGACCTGGACAAGAGCAGATCGTATTAAGGCTTCTTGCTTTCCCTCCCTTTCTCAGTAAGCTCTGCTGGAGACTTAGGACAATAGGAGGGAAGGCTAAGGATAACCCTGCTCTGCTGGGGACACCCAGGAGGTATGAACTAGAGAACGATATCCCAAATCGTAGATCCAATCTAGAGAGGAAGAGGGTGGATGGAAAACCTTCCCTGATACTTTTCCCAGATAGGTTTGGAAGACACAATTCCAGTCCAGGAAGAGCCAAGATGGAATCAGTTCTGATATTGCATGCACATCTTCCATACAGATTGGATCTCTGACTTCAGGAGCACCAAAGGGAACCTAGAAGGTCCCATTATACAATGTAAAGTCCTTTTCCAGGAGAGCCAGGCAACAGGATGGCTCTGCCTCTGGGACTCAGCAAAGGAACCCTCGTCCCTTCCTCCTGACTGAAAACTACTTCCAACTCTGCCTGCAGCTGAGGATGACATTCCCTTGGATGGTAGACTCAGGCAGCAGGAAGAGGCTCCTTACCCACAGAGAGCAGGTTCTGGGCATTCTCCAGCATCACCTCCCTGTACAGCTCCTTCTGGGGAGGCGACAAGAGGCGCCACTCCTCCCAGGTGAAGTCCACAGCCACATCCTGGAGTGTCACCACCTCCTAGAGCAACCCAAGTCAGAGGACAGAGGGCTGAAAGCTACATCATAATAAAGGGCACACCTCTGGTCAGTTACAGGAGGAAATTGACACATAGAAAAGGGAGGGGCCCAAAGGTCCCACCCTTGGTCAGTGTCTGTCAGCACTAGAAGCTGAGGCTTTAAGAGCCCAATTGAGGTTTGAGAAAAGCAACTCTAGGATGCTCTGGAACAGTGCTGAGGAGTTTCTAACTACTGTGTAAAAGGAAATGTCTAGGGGACCCCCATTGCAACCTTGATGCCAAGGGCCCTAGCAATGGGCTGAAGGTGTCACAGAGTCACATGTCTGCTGCCCTGACCTGGGGAGTCAGTATGAGTGTCCCTAGCATCAATGTGCCACAGCCACAAAGGGGGAACCTAAAGGGCAAGAGAGGGAAAGAAAGGGGGCTTTTATATCTCTCCACTGGAACTAACTGGCTCTCTGAGCTGGGGGGTTTCTCTCTGAGGTTTCCTCATCTCTTGATCTCCTGCAAGCCCAGCCTGACCAAGCTGAATGGAGAAAGAGATCTAGAAAGACTGAGACACCTCTCTCTCTCTGTCTCTGTCTCTCTCTGTCTCTCTCTCTCTGTCTCTCTACTTCTATGAAACTCTCTTTACTAATAAATGCTTATAAACCTAGTAATAAGCCTCCAGATGAATTTTTAATTATAACATTATGGAACGCATCTCCCTGTGAAATCATGACAAAAGTCTGGGTTCTAGCTGGGAGCTGTGTGGATCTGTGGAGGAGAAAAGAGAAGGTGAGGGGAAGTTCTTCCTTCCCAGGACTTAGAAGTGATGTGTCCTCAAGCAAAATCTGTGAAGAGTTTGTCAGAATCTGTCCAGAGCAGTGTATTCAGGAGGGAAGAGACTTCTATGGGATGCCTTCAAAAAGAACAAAGTTAAAGAAAAGATCTAGTTTGTTTTCTACATGATTGAAATCAAGTTAGATCTGGATGAAAACCCGAGGAGCTTTCTAAAGAGATGGTCATTACAATCTGGACTCGAAGGAGTGATCTGGGATGCTTTCCAGCCAAGTGAAGGAGATGTGTCTGTTGTGACATTCAGGGCTTGAGGCTCCCCTTGGTAGGATGGGTCACAGCCAAAGTCTTTACTGTATGATTGCTTTCATTCATATATAGCATATAGTCCTTAATTATACTTCATTTCACAAAAATAACTATGATGGAGAAGGGAGAATTACATTGTTCAATAAATGATTAAACTGGGTTCAATTTAAGCTAATTCAAGAGAAAACGTTCCCACTATCCTTATGTAGAAGAAATAATCTAAACAGACACCTAGAACTCTTGAAACTTCAAACAACAAGAGTCAAGATAACCAATTAAAGAGGCCTACATCGGACAGCCCATATAAAGGGGAGGTTGGCCAGATCTGAACATACCCTGATACTCTGGAGGGACCACTTATACTTCCTACCTGTTCTATACATAACATGTGTTTGGCCAGTGATCCTGGAATTAGATGTTTTTCTATTTCACTTCTTTTATTCTAGGATTTGACTTCTGAACAAATGAGGAATTTCTGACTCTTTCTTATGCTTTTCCAGATTCCCAAAAATTTATAAATCTTTTCTTTCCATCTAGGATCTCTTGAGTTATTCTTCTTCACTGTATGGGTTCTGAGCAAAGAAAGGCAGTCCTCTTAGGGATGGATAACTGGCCTTTAGTTGACTCACACTCAACAGATGCTATTCCAAACATCTTTCCTGCTCATACCTCCCACACCCATCCATCATGACCAGGGGATAAGGTCATGACCTCCAAACTTCCTTTCCAATAGAAAGTGAATCTCAAATATTTTGATTCTCACCTTCATCTACTTTTTTGGGTCTCCTCTGACCAATTTCTCCACCATTCCCCTTATATGAGCACCTTCTCTCCTCCCAAAACCCTTTTCATTTCTGTGTGTGTGTATCTTCTTCCTCTGTTAGGTTGTTAGAACCTTGGGATGAAGAGAATAGAAACCCTAGAATCTACCATGGCAAGACTCCGCAGAGACAACAAGAGAGATAAGAGATTTGCAATGGAGATCCATGGAAGGGAAGGACAACCTAGAAGAAAAGTCAACAAAGGTAAAACAAATCTTCCCACTTCCAAAGCCAAAAATCCTGATCTCAAAGATTGGATGAACACAGACAACCTAAAGTTCAGAGACCATCCAGAAGAACAAACCGATAAAAACAATGAAGACAATAATGACAATAACAATCAAAGAGCACTGGCCAGAACTTCAGGACCATAGAAAATGAAATTGGAATGGAAAGAATTTACAGATGGCCTTCAGAAAGAAACCAACCCAAGGTTGCCAATTCCAAGATTGGAAGTGGTTCCATGGAACAATTCAAGTCAGAAACAAAAAGTGCTACAAGCCCTCAGAAGAAAGACCTTCAAAAGCAATGGAAAGGATACTGGAATAATACAAGACTATGCCAAACCCATGAAAGGAAAGAAGATGTACCAGAGAACATTGAAACTCAGGATGCAGCCCAGGGTGACCTATCCTCTGAGAAGTCTCAGCTGACCTTGTATCATTTATTTAGGGATCCTATTTACCATTAACTGCTTTTGCCTGGTAACTGCCCAAGTCATGGTTCTCTGTCTCCTGACTGGGCACAATATTCTTCTGACCTGTAAAAAGTGAAGGGCAAAATCCAGCTCTTGGGCATCACCATTCTAGCTTCATTTCAAGGTATTGGATGACCCTGGAAGAGTCTGGTGAGGCCCAGGGAGTTGGGTCTAGTATTTCTACATGACTGACCCATCTCTCAGAGATGCCTGGTTTGCTGTCCAAAGTCAGGGCCTTAACCTTGCACTTGCACTCACACAAGAATCACTTCTTTGTCTGAGGAAAGAAGGAGGGGTGGGTCATTGCTGGTCCCTCATTATTGATTATTCCAATCAATCCCAGATTATCCCACCCCATAAACAATCACGTTGCCCTCAATTCTATGATCTTGGTTACCCTGTCTGTTCCTTGCTCTGCCCATTAATAGTGGCAATCCCCTGACCCATTTTACTGACAAGCAGCACTCCCCTGCTTGTCTTCCTTGGAAAACTGCCTCAGTTTACTCTTTGGTCCAATTCCACTCCCGACACTTGCAAATGTGAGCTTCCCAACATTGGACAGAACATTAGATGTCCACTAATGAAGAGGAGTCTGAAATATTTTGAGAAAGAAAATGTGAAGGGAAGAGATCATTTGCTTCTTGAACAGGCCGAGCAGCAGAAAAGCAGGAGGAGTGAATACTTGAAGCCAGCAGTGGCAGCAGAGGAACATCAGAGAGAGCAGAAAGAGGCTTCCTTTAAAAACTAAAAGCCCTTAGCGTAGAGGTGAAGACAAAGAGAGGGGATCATGGGAAGAACCTTATGGCGTCCCATCTCCTCCAGGAGGATGCTTCTTGGAGTGGACTTCACAGGACCACAGGGGAGAAGAGCAGGTGTATACAGAGAAGACGGGGACATGCCCAGGGCATCTCAAGCACCACAAATGTTCTATTCCATTCCCTCTACATTCAGCACCTGTTCTACCCCAGGCCCTGTGCTAAGCTCTGGGGATTCCCCAAAAGGCAAAAAACAATCCTTGTCCTCAAGGAGCTTACAATCAAGTGGTGGAAGGAGACAGTATACAAAGATGGACACCCAGCAAGCTCTGTCTAGGAGTAATAGGGAAGAATGAAAAGAATGAAGGCTCTCTGACTAAGAGGGATGAGGGAAGGTTTTCCTGAAGAACCTTTGTAGTTGGGACACATAGGAAGCTCAAAGGCGTCAGTGTTCTGAACTGTGGAGGAGAAGTATTCCAGGCATGCAGTAAAGCCATCAAAAATGCCTGAAGTAAGAGCCAGTCAGGTCCCATAGTGGATAGAGTACTAGATCTGGAGGCAGGAGGCCCTGGGTTCCAATGTGACCTCAGACACTTCCTAGCTGCATGATCCTGGGCATCTTAGCTTAACTTAATCCTGATTGCCTAGCCCTTGTCCCTCTTCTGTCTTAGAACTGATTCTAAGATGGGAGATATGGATGAAAAAACCCCACAACTTTTCCATTTGGGGGCAGTTAAGTGACTGTGAATAAAGAACTATAACTGGAGACAGGAGCTCCTGGGTTTGAATCTGACCTCAGATACTTCCTACCTATGTGACCTTGGGGAAGCCATTTATCCCCAAATGCCTACCTCTAACCCATTTTCTGCCTTGCGACAGATGCTGAGCATCAATTCTAAGACAGAAGGGAAGGGATTTTTTTAAAAGTCTGCAGTTGAAGGAATGTAGGAGGGCACTGTCCCTGGATCCAAGAATACAGATTGGAGATTATCATATAGGAAGACTGGAAAGAAGGGCTTTGAACACCAAACAGAATGTTTTGTAGATGATCCTAAAGGGAATATGGAGCCATCGGGGTGTATTGGGTAGATGAGTGAAAGAATCAGAACTGGGCTGTAGTAAAATCACTCTAGTCACTGGATAGAGGAGGCCTTGGTATGGGGAGAGCCTTTTAGCAGAAAGAGCCTGCAGCAGGCTGTCTTTATAGTCCAGGAGGGAGGTGATGGCGGTCTCCAGTGGGAGGACGGCAGTGACACAGGACAGAAGGGGAGTACTGGAGAGATGATGCAAAGGTGAAAGTGAAGGTGCCATATTGGATAGGTAAGGGACAGGGAGGAGTCAAAGTGGGGCTCTTAGGCTTTTAGCTTGAGGCATGAGGAGGATATAGCTATAGAGAAGGTGGGGGTTCTATCTAGGTGAGAGAGAACAATGTCTGTGTTGGACACACTGAGATCAAGATGTCTGCTGGTCCTCTAGTGTGAAATCCCTGTAAGGAAAGGAGAGATGCAAGACTGGAGGTCAGCACAGACCATGCAGATCTGAGACTCATCAGCAGAGAGATGGCGATGGCATCTCTGGTAGCTGATGAGATCACCAAGTAAAGAAGTCCAAAAAGAGAAGAGTAGAGGGCCTAAGACAGGGCTGGGGGAGCTCCATCACCCAAACCCTATCCCTGCTGTTACCAGGTCTAAAGGAGGAGCCAGAAAAGACAGAGAATCACAGGTCAGAGAGGTAGGAGCTAAACCAGGAGAGAGAGAGAGAGCCACGTCCTAAAAACCAAGAGAGAAGAGAATATCCAGGAGGAGAGAGTGGGCCAAAAGCATCAAAGGCTGCAGACAGGCTTGGGAGGAGGAGGACTGAGGAGGTGGTCTTTGTTGTCTTAGAAAGAGAAGAGCAGACAGGGCAGGAGGTATGGTGGAGGGGGCAAAGCCTGAAGAGATGGAGCAAGGAAGGAGGCCTTACCCTGGAAGTGGAAGCTGGTTCCACTCATGCATGGTCTTATGGGTATGAAGACGGGATTAACTCTCCCTTAGCTATTTTTTGATTCATTCACTAGAAGTGCCCACAACCACCGATCCTTAGTTAGGGGGAAGACCTGTGTACTATAGTGGGTGACAAATTGGTCACCACTGACTGCCCTCAGGGCAATCTAAAGCAAAGCTAAAGCTACAATTGGCCCACACATAGTGGAAGGAATACACAGGAAGGAACACAAGGAAGCATCTTTAAAAACAGTTGCAACTTCCTGTGAAGAGGGGGCTGCACAGTTCTTGGGCAGAGAGAACAAACAATCCTTAGACACCAAAGGAGGAGTTAATAGTCATCCTTGGGGCTCATTGGTGCCCAGGGAGAAATCCAACATGGCAGGCAGCACCCGGGGGGAGCTGTTGGGATCTGAGCTGCCCAAGGGCCAAGGAATCACTCACAAACCCCAAGAAGAAAGTCAGGAAGTTCTGTTCCTCCTGCCTTGGTTGTGGGAACAGAATTGGCCCAGCAGGAAGGAGGCAGCAGCTTCCAGGCCCATCTTGTGGCAGAGCCAGGGAAGGGCCTCCCTGGCTGATGGGGCTCCCATCTGGGGCTGGAATGCACTTACCTGGGCTTGGAGTCTGTAACTCTCATAGGCCATCTGGTGGATTCCAGTCTCCCTGTAGAGACAGCAAAGTAGCCCCAGTGAATCCATCTGGTGAAGCTCCTCCATCTTTTCCCAGCCTTGTCTCCCCACTCAGGGTCCTGCCCCCCCCAAACCTTCTCCCAGTTTATGACCCCAGAATGGAGCTCCAGCCAAAGCTCTTCCCAACAGACCTCTCTTGGTCCAGGAAATGTCTGACTTCTCTCCCCTTCTGAGGAGCAGGAGCTGGCCTGGAGCCCCCAGGGTATTCCCTCCCCTATTTCCCCCAGTGTAGAAAAGCTCATCTGCCGCTCAGCCTTTGGGCTCACTCTCTGGGCCAATGGCTCTTGGTGGAACCTGAGAAGAAAGCTGCCCTGACCTCCCTCCCAGCTCAGGATCTGGCTCAGCCCCGACCCTCCTGGGGCCAGGCCTGGGCCTTGGCACCCTGAGCTGGGGAGGGAGAAGGGACCCAGAGGGCAGAGGTTTTCCCTTTTCTTCCCAGGTCTGCACTCAGGGGTATAAAAGAGAATTCTTAACCCCTTTCAGTAACTTAACTGAGGAAAGAGCTGGTTGGGTCAGTGAACAGAGTCAGGTCCAAAGAGAAGAGGTGCTGTTACCATGGAGACCAGCCCACAGGAAAGGAAATAGAAACTGCTCTCAGAGAGGAAGTGATGTAAGAAGGACAGTTGGACTGGGAGAGGCCAAAGCCAGCCTGAGGTGTGAGGAGGGGCCTTTGGCTCTCAGCTTTCTTGAGGGGAGGGGCTATTGGCTGTTGGGGAAGGGGGAGCTGTCCCTTGTGGAGGGAGGGAGTTAGAATCTATATAAATAGGGTAGATTCAGCCTGGTTAGTGAGGCTGAAGAGTTATTAGTGAGACACTCTCAAAGACAGTTTTTAGGTAGGTTAGAGGTTGATAGAAGAAGATTGAGCTAGGTTTTAGGTACTTCTAGGGTAGATCATTCACTCTCTCTGTCTCCCATCTTTCAGACTTTACTATTTTTTCTTAAATAAAATAAAAATGTGTTAAACTGCCCTCCTGTTTTTGTCAAGCTCCTGATTTTATCCCCTAACCGAATGCTCTTTGGCCTCCCAAGCCCCTCACAGCCTCTCCCCTTCCTCTCCTGACAGCCCTCTCACACCTTCCTCCCTGATACATACTCCAGAAGGCAGTGTTACTAGCCTGGATGTTCCAAGAACAGGCTGCAGACAGACCTCTCTGGCTTCTCTAAAGGCCCAACTAAAGGCAGTGTCAAGATGCTGGCACAGCAAGCTGGAACTACCTCTGAGAATTCTCTGAAATCAGCCTTCAAAGAGCACTTCACAGACGGAATACTGGAGTCTCAGAAGCAAAAGGGGACACAGAAAAGAACTGGAAAGGTTGGAAGAGAGGGTCTGTTTCATGGGGTGAGGAAGGGAAAAGGAAGTAAAACTGCACAGGGGAGTAAAGGCCACCCACCCTGGACCTACTGCACCAGGCTCCAAACCAGGGCACGAGCCAACTTTGAGACCCAGGACCCTGCCTGAGCCAACAGCAGAGCACCCCAAGCCCCCTCCTTGAAGGTCCAAGCCCTGGCACAAGCCTGCAGGGAAGCTCCTAGTCCCAGGACAAAGTGGCTCACAGGACTCTGAATCCTGCAGGCATCCGCAGCTACCGGGGGAGACTCAATCAGCAGCTTCCAGAGCTAGAAGTAGTGAAAGGTGCAGAAACTCAGAAGTAAAGCTGAGGATAGGAGCAGAGAAAAACTAAATTTTAAGAGAGTTCTTCCCCCTTACCCCCATCCCATGCTGAAAATAGAGCCACCTTTAAAGTAAAAGGGGGAAAAAAGGCAGGGAAATGAGCAAACAGCAAAGGAAACACCTAACCTGAGCAAATTATCATGGAGACAAAGATCAAGACCCAGACTGAGAAACAGATAGTGAGATGAAACAGCCACGTATAAAACTTTAAAAAAGGGGGAGCGGGGACTGGTCTCAGGGACTGGAAGAGCTCAAAAAGAAATTTTAAAAAATCAAAGAAGAGAGGTGGACAAAAAGTGGGGAAGATAATTGAAAGTAATGCAAAAAAGAAAATAGCAGCTTAAAGGGTAGAATTGGAAAATTGGAAAAAGAGGCATGAAAATCCAATGAAGAAAAGAGTTCCATGAAAATAGAATTGAATAAATGGAAAAGAAAGTTGAAAAGGTCATTGGAGAAAATCATTCGTTAAAAATTAGAATTGGTCAAATAGCAACTAATAATTTCATGAGACATAAAGAAACATCAAACAAAATTAAAAGAATGAAAAAACAGATGAAAATGTGAAGTGTCTCATGTTATAACTGACCTGCAAAGAGATGCAGAAGAGACATCTAAGAATTTATTGGACTACCTGAATGCCATGATCAAAGTAAAAGCTGAGACATCATACTACAAAAAATTATCAAAGGAAACTGCATTGATATTATTGAACAAGAAGGTAAAATAGAAATGGAAAGAATCTACAAATCATCTCCTGCAATAAATCCCCAAATGATAACTCCCAATTTATAGCCAAATTGAAGAGTTCCCAGGCCAAGGAGAAAATACTTCAAACTGCTAGAAACGATTCAAATATCATGGATCCATAGTCAAGTTTACACAAGATTGATCAGTTTCTACATTAAAGGATAGGAAGGCTTGGAATCTGATATTCCTGAAGGCAAAGGAACTAGGTTTTCAACCAAGATTCACCTACACATCACAATTATGTTCTTTCAGGGGAAGAATGGCCATTTAATAAAATAAAAGATTTCCCAGAAGTTCTGATAAAAAGACCAGACCTAAATAATAACTCTGATGTCCAAATAGATTCAAGAGAAGCATAAAAAGGCAAATGAAGGATTTAAGTCATGACAAATTATGAAGGTATTAAAGATGTATTCAAAAGCTGATGCCAATGAGCAAAGTGTTCAAGGATCAGACTTATCTGGACATGTTTCAAATATTTCACTTGAATGATTTTACCGCATCCCTCTAATTTGTTAAAAATTGCCTTTGACTAAAACTTATAATTTTTAACCAGGGTTTCCAGGAAGAAGGTTTGACTTGAGTCAAGAAGGTCTTTCAAATGAACTTCTTTCCTGGGTTACCACCTGTTCATTGTTTGACACTGGACTAAAACCTTTGCTGCTTCCTTTGTTCAACGGATACCCTGAAAACCACTAAAGTTAAAAAAGGTATAATAAATCGGTCAAGGACAAACTCTCTGACTTGTCTCCTGACAGGCTCCACATTGCAGATTTCTCTGTGTCTCATGTGTGTTATGTTCTGCATGTGTCTCCTTCCCTAGTCCTAAAATCCTTTTTCCATTGTTTTCCAGTCTTTGGCTTCCCTCTAGGGTGACTATGATCCACTCATGGACTTTTGGAGAGATTGGACCTCTTCAGCAAATAAGAAAGAGAAAACTGAAGGGGCTCAATCAGGTCAAATTATTTATACTCTTACATGGAACAATGACATTTGGAACTCTTAAAATTGTTATCATTATCAGAGTAGTTAGAAGCAGTATATATTGACAGGTTGTGGAAGTAACTGTTTAGAATGATATGAATAAAAATCAAGGAGTAAAAAAAGAGAATTGCATTGAGAGAAAAGGGAAGACAGAGGTAAAATGTGGCACATTATATCACTTAAAAAGGCACCCAAAATATCCTCAAAAGTAATGCAGTGGAGGGGAGATGAGGGTGCTGGTGGGAAATGCTTAAACTGTATTCTCCTCGGAACTGGAAATAAAAGAGAATAATAACCTGACTCATTGGGACATAGAATCCTATCTTATGCTACAATGAACTTGAAGGTGAATAAGAAGGATGGCACTGGAGAGACAATATAAATTAGGGGAAACTAGAAGGGGTGATTAAAGCAAAAGACTTGTATGGAAGGATAGAGTAAAAGGAGAAAGTGCAGGATCAAAGGGGAAACCAAGATGGATGTGTATTCAAAGATGGTAATTACAACTGTGAATGTAAATGGAACGGACTCACCCATAAAATGGAAACTGATAGTTGACTGGATTAAAAACCAGAATCCTATGACATGTTATTTACAAAAAAACACATTTGAGGCATAGAGACATACATAGAGTAAAGGTAAGGGGGAGGGAGCAGAATCTCATGGGCTTCAACTGAGAGGAAAAAAAGTGAGGACTAGCAATCCTGATCTCAGACAAAACTAAAGCAACTAAAAGAGATAAGGAAGGAAATGACATCTTGATAAAAGGTCCTATAGACAATGAAGTAATAACACACATGCACCAAATGGGATAGCCTCCAAATTTTTAAAGGAAAACTGAAGGGATCTGGGGGAGGAAATAGATAGTAAAACCAAAATAACGGGGGATCTCAACTTTCAGAACTAGATAAATCTGACCCAAAAATAAATGAGAAAGAATTAAAGGAAGTGAATGAAATCCTAAAAAAGTTAGATTTAATAGATCAATGGAAAAAACTGAATGGGGATAAAAAAGAATATACCTTTTTTCCCCATCAGCTCATGGTACATATATAAAAAGTGACCACATACTGGGGCATAAAAACTTCACAGTCAAATGTAGAAAAGCAGAAATACTGAATGCATCTTTTTTCATATCACAAATTAAAAAGAATTGGAAATGAAATAATCTAACTAAAAAAAGGAGGGGTTAAAGAACAAAGTATAGAATGAAGGATTTCATTAAAGAGAATGCCAGGGAATAGAGAACATATTTAAATTGATTGGATATATCCAAAGTACTACATGGGGTCAAATGTATATCCCTGAATGGTTATATCAATAAAATACAGAAAGAGCAGTTCAATGAATTGGGCATGCAATTTTTAAAAATAGAAAAAGAACAAAATTAAAATCCCCAATTCAAGACTGAATTGGAAATCCTAAAAATCAAAGGGGAAATTGGTAAAAATGAAAGTAAGGGAACTAGTGAACTAGTCATAAGACTAGGATTCTATTTTGTGAAACAACAAATAAAATAGAGCATTGATTAATTTAATTAAAAAAGTAGAGAATCAAATGACCAGCATCAAAAATGAAAAGGTGACTTTACCTCTAATGCCCAAGAAATTAAAGGAATTCTTGGAGGCTATTTTGCCCAATTATATGGCAATACATCTGAAAATCTAGGTGAAAGGGATGACTACTTACAAAAGTATACATTTCCCAGATGAACACAGCAGGAGACAGAACACTTCAATCTCAGAAAAAAGACATTGAAGAAGCCATCAAAGACCTTCCTGAGAAGAAATTCCCAGGGTCTGATGGATTCCCACATAGATTCTATCAGACATTTGAAGAACAATGAATCCCAGCAGTACATAAACTATTTGGCAAAACGGGCAAAGAAGGAGTCCTACCAATTGTTTTTTAGGACACATATAGGACGCTGAGAGCCAAGTCAGGGGAAACAGAGAAAGAAAATGACAGTCCAATTCCCTTGATGAACGTTGATGCAAAACTAAAATCAAAGACTACCAAAGAGACTACAGCAAAAGGTCAGAAGCATTATTCACTATGACCAGGTGAGATTCCTAGCAGGAATGCAAGGCTGGTCTAAGGGTAGGAACACCACCAGCAAAATGGAGCCCTTCAATAACCAAACTGCCAGAAACCCCACAATTCTCTCAAGAGATGCAGAAAACAGCTTTGGCCCAAGATAACAGCCGTTCTACCCTAGCAAGCAGAGGCATAAAAGGACGTTTCCACAGAAGGAGCCGCAGGACTTCCACCCAAGGGGGACAAGGTAGAAGCCTTCGCATGACATCAGGAGGGAAGCAAGGATGCCCATTATCACCTCTATGGCTCCATACTGCCCTGGAAAGGCCAGCTTTACCCATCAGAGAAGAAAAAGAAGGGAAGGAGCCAAAGTCAACACTGAGGAAACTAAACCTTCAGTCTGGGTGGATGCCGCGATGGCAAACTTAGAGAATCAACTCAAAAACTCGTTGAAAGAATGAATACCTTCAGCAAACTTGCAGGACACGAAATACAACTAGGGATGGCTGAAGGCAGACGCCCGCTTTGGGGATCAGAACTCACTCTGCCACAAGCCTGCTGGGAAAACTGGAAAGCAGGCGGCCAGAAGCTGGGCAGAAGCTGGGCAGAGCCTGCGCTCTCCGGGCCTGTTCTGGGGAAGGGCAAAGTGAGCCAGATCTAAGGCGGTCTGTGGAGAAGGTTAGACTTAGAAGGACTCCTTTGGACCACGTGACAATAAAAAGGGCGGGGACCAATGCGGAGGAAGGTCTCTTTCCTCAGAGGTAGAGAACGAAGTCAAATTTGTAATACCAGCCTGAGGCTCCCGCCAGTGGTCAGGGGACTCCGGAAGCACTGAGAGCAGGGGAGCGGGGCTCTGGGTGTCCGCGGGCAGAGAGGCAGGGCTCCCGGAGCTCCCCGAAGTGGGTGAAATTATATCTCGTTCCGGTGGGAAAGAAGGTCCCGGAGGGGAGCCTGCACTGCCGACCTCACTCTCACGGAGCCTAAAGCAGCCAACGGGATACAACGTATCACAGGATCCTACAGCCTCTTCCCGGGCTTTTCCCGGCTCTGCCCAGCTACAGAGCCGCAGGACGACCCCGGAAGCACCAGACTTTGAGGCAGGAGTGGGTCCCTCCCCCAAAAGGCGACCAAAGGAGGCCCCGCCTCTGCCGACACTGGGGTCCTCACAGCTGGATGCTCACCCTCCAACTCAGAGAATGGGGCGGCCGCTCCAGCACCTCCCTCCCTCCTCTCTGGCTCCACTCAGCTCGGGGAACCACAAGCTCTATCTCCCTCGGAGTCCCTCCCACGTCCGGCCTCCAGCCTCCGGGACTGCCGCCCCCTTTGCACCATTTCGCAAACCCATTACCCCTTGGCGGGCAGCAGGACCCTAGGCGGGGGCTGGAGACAAAAACGGCTATGAGCTGGGAGGGGTAGCAAGAGGTGTGGCCAGAGGTGCTCCTGACTTCCCATTTCCCAGAGGCCTCTGCGCCGCCTGCTGTCCCGGGGCTGGGCCGCTTCCTCCCCTCCCCATCCGGCGTGGGCTGACCGCCCCCCCTCCCGCCCTGCCCCGCCTCTTTCCCCGCGGAGCCGGGATTCCAGGGCCTGCACTCTCTACTTTCGCCTAGTTTCGGGACTCTGGGTCCTCAGGTCCAAGCTGCGTTTGGCCTTAGACACTTTGGTGAACGCAAAAAGATTCTCTTCTACCCTTGTCCCCGCCTCCACAGAAAACGAGGGGAAAGAATCCGGGCGGGGCCAGGCTCCCCGAGACCCCCAAGAGCCAGCCGGGTAGCGAGAAAAGAGCTACAGGGAGAAGACAAAAGAAGAAAGACCCCCTCCGCCCGCTGGGGTGGGTCTCAGGAGAAACCAGGATATTTCTCCCGCCCAGGATATCCGGCAGCAGAGGCCTGGAATGGATTCGGGTCTCCCAGGAGCCCTTGGCCAGGAAGGAGTCCCTGGGGAATATACCGAGGTCTTAGTGGGCGGGGTCGGGGGGAGGTGACGGCACACCCTGGGCGCTGCCTGTCCCCCCTTCCCCACCCTCACCCCGCTTCAAAGCCCCGCCCCAGCTGTGGAGGAGGGCGGAGCTCCGGCTGGGCGCGGTCCCATTTCCCTGCTCCAGTTGGTGGAGGGGAGGAGAGGATTCCCTCACTTATTCCTGCCTTGGGGCTGTCTGCTCTTGCACTTCTCCCTGGAGCCCGAGGCCTGGGAACCAGGCTGCTGTGAATGTCTTCCTTCTTGTTCCCTTCTGGCTTATTCTCTGCCCCAGCCCAGGCCCAAAGACCCCAGATGCCCCGCCCCCCATGTCCCGGGTCCCAGTCACTTCCTCCCTCTTGGCCATCAGGCTGGAGGCCAAGTTTGCTGACTGCCCTGGCCAGGGTCACTTCTGCAGGAGATGGAAAGAGGTCCCCCCGGCTCTGGCAGCCAGCCGGAGAGAGGCCAAACGGGGAGAGGATGGCTGGAAGGCCGCCCAACCACGCTGCAGGCGTCCGTGTAGCTGCTTGGAGGGGAGGCCCAGAGAAGGCTGCTCCTTGGGGGCTGCCTCAGTCCTGTTGGGCAAATGGAAGGGAAGGCCCCAAAGCCATCCGAGGCCTGAGTGGACCAGGGGCGGGGATCACGCCTCGGGGAGGTCCGCTCCTCTCCAGGAGAGTTCACAGTCGGACCTGAGGAGCAGAAAAGACAGCTTATTTCTCTTTCAGGAAAGCGGCGCCGGCCCTAACCACCAGCCCCCCTTCTCCATCTCCTCCCCCGGCTGACCCCCAGAAACTGGGGAGCCCGAACTCCCAGGCTAAAGGTTTCCCGCACCCCCGACTTTAACAGGGAGAGCTTCAGCAGAGAAGGTTGGCTCAGTTAGCGGATGGCTAGAGCAGACTCTCCCGGCTGTGGCTGCGGGCATGGGCTCAGCGGAGCCGCCAGACAGAAGCCGGGGGCTTCTGGTTCGATTTGGAGTTTTCGGGGATATTTCCGGGCTAGTGGAGAACCTATTCCCAGGGCAGCACACATAGTCCACTCCTCAATTCCCCGCTTTCTGCCTTCCCAATCTGTGTTGCACTCATCCCATTGGCCACAGCTAGCTCGAAGCATCCTCCTCCCTCCTCCCCCTCAGAGCTCTTCTACCTCCTCCGGATCAGTAGCTTTGGGGGTCCTTCAGCAATAGACCTTCCAAGTCCTCATTCCTTCAGCAGTTCTTCGTTTCCTCCCAAGAACAAGGTGATGGGATTCCCAGCAGGCCCCCTCCTGTCCCTGGGGACTTATCCATCCCAGGGTTCCTTTTTAGCTCTTTGGAAAGGGCTGGCCACCCTTGAAGGGCCTGAGTTCCAAACAGAGCTCTTTATCTAAGGCGGCCCCTGCATTCTAACTGCCCTTCGTGCCTTGTCCTCAGGAGGGTTGCCCGGGCCCTCCCAGTTCAGGGGGAGGGGATAGCACAGTGAGCAGGCACCCAGGGTCTCCTGACTCAGCCCTGAGGTCTAAGTCCTGACCTGCAGAGCCTAAAGATCCCACTCTTCTGATGAACTTGATTTGTTTAACCATTATCTGCATATTCTCAACTGTTCCTGGAGTAAGTTCTACAAAGCAAAGTAGTTAAGCAAGCACTTATTAGCAAAGTCCCTGATAGATACAAGAAATCTACAGTAGCAATGAACAACATGGATTAAACATTAGACTTCCTTGTGCTTGGATAGAAATCATCTCCAGACAGTTTGTGGATGGGTCTTCTCAGGAAACTTGCTTCCTTTGTTCCAAGTTGCTTGGAGAGACCCTTAAGATGGTCCTGCTGAAATCCTTGGGAAGGCAGGCCTCCATACATATTAGTATGGTTTTTATGAACCCATAAGTAGCCCAAGACCCAAACAACTGTGGACAATCAAAACTGGAGGTCTCCTTTCACAATGGTTTTACAAGACCTACCTTCCATGACTGCCTCACTTGGTTGTTTGGGATATGGAATGTAGTCACACTTTCATTTTATAACTTGGTCCTCAGTAGTGTAATCCCATTATCTGGAAATTCCATCACCCATACAACCTTTGGTTTTTACAGGGCTGATTACTTCATCCACCCTAATGACTACTTAAAGTGAAGTGGTACACTTGAAAAATGAGTTCAAACACCTAGAATTTCAATTATTGGAACTGTAATTTATTAATAAGAGAGAGAAATAAAGACTCTACCAGCTGGGACAGAATTCCCTAATGGAAAACTGTGCCAGTTTGACATTAAGGAACAGATTATATAGGGTTACAAGATACAGGTTATTACTCTTCACATACAGGGTCTTATCTGATAACAGATTTTAACAAAGGAATGTGGGGTCCCGGACGAGGAGGAGGCAACCCTTAGATTTATGAGGGGGCTGTTATCCAAAGAGTGTTTATCTTCACTTAGCCAAATGTTAGTTCGCTGACCCTGAAATTCGTCTTTGTCTCCTGCCACCCAAGCTAAGCAGAAACCAGTTCATTATCTCCATAAACAGCTTGATCTCCTATGAGAAGGGAAACCAGGTCTATCCCTGGACAGGGGTCCATCTGCTTTATCTCTTTTTAATTTTTCCATCTGGTCTTTTTGGGGCTACTTCAAAAGCCTTACATGTTTACAGATAAAATGATTTTCTCTTTAATTTTTCTATACCAAGTCTGTATTTTTAAAATTATTTTTCTCAGTTTTTTAGTTCTCATAGACATTCATGACTCTCCCCAGCTATTACAATTTATTTACTTCTTTGAAAAGTCTCCTTTTTGCAATGAGGAAACAAAATAGCTCTTGAATTCCAATGAGAATAATTATGGACTTAGGAGACTCATATACCTTGACTAGATACTCAATTTAAACTTCAGTATTATTTTCTTGTCTCCCAATTCATACACCTTCTCCTTTCCTTTAGCCTGGAAAAAGTTAGGAAACCTGCAGATAGTTTAACTTCTTGGTAGCACTCTCTCAAAATCTGTCTTTCTATTATTCCTTTGATTCATTCATGATTTGCTGCCCTGGGAGATGAGGGGAAATGTTCTTAGCTGCTCCAAACACTGACTACAGCTTTAAAACATCTGCTCTCTTTCTCTTCAAACCCTGTGCTTAAGGCAAATTACAACTTCCTTTTTTGCTCTCCTCACATTTCTACACACCTAAAACTTAGGTATTAAGTCCCTCCCAATGGACTTTAATTAACAGTCCCCATCCCATAATCAAAATCCTTTTTCTTTGACATTCTAATTCAACATCCCTCATTCCCTACTTCTACCTTTTTTTTACCATCATCATTATTCAAACAAACTTCACCAAGTATTATTTTTACCTGCTAATTTGTAGCCCAAAACAATCCAGATTATTCTTCTTAGAGATGGCATCACTTAAGCAATATATCTTAGCACACTGTCCCATCCAAATCACCTGAGACATTCATTTAGTCCCTAGTAACATGAGTCATTTATGATTAAACAAACACCTATGATACATTGTAAACCTCAAAATTTCTCAGACTTATGAATGTTAGGGGTTTCCCCCATTGGGGAATCTTCTACTTAAAAAAATTCCCCAGCAGATGGTGAGAACTCTACTTGAGTGTGGGGGCTCCTAGCTATGGGAGTGTCCCTGCTCCACCCTACTTAAGACTGCTTTAGGACAGAAAATGGCTTGCTAAACAATGAAAGTACTTTGATCCATGCTTATGGAAGGGACAGGAAGTTCTTTGAGTCATGACTGTTTTAGAATTGATACAATGGGATACTAAGTACCTATAAAGGTGGGGCAACTTGTAAACTACTTAAACCTAAAAGGGTGATAACTTATTCAGAGGTTTTTTCTTAATGAAATTTGTTGACACAGCAGCATTTTTTCCTGATTTACTAAAGAGATTAAAACTACTCAGCTGTGAATTCAAAATGGGCGGTCCTTTAGAAACATCTACAGTGATTGGTAGATGTAAGGACTTAGGGGAGGTGACAGAGGAGATTTTGCCCTTAAAAATAAGAGCTCAGAGAAGAGCAAAGGATCTTGATTTCTGACTCTCATTCTGAAGGACAGCTCCTTGAGGAGCTCCTCTGAGGGGCTCTGTCCCTCTGGGGTAGGAGCTCTGGAGGCTCTTGAGAGAGGCCCTTTGAAACAATCTCTGGCTGGAAGACTCTTTGAGGAAGGACGCTGGCCTGGTGTCATTAGTATCCTTGTTTAAAAAACTGACTGATTTCTCTTTTAAGACTCAGGTCTAGGCCATATTGGCTTGAGGCCCTTCATACTTATTCCTTTCTTACTCTCCCTCTCTTTCTCTGATTACTCATTGTATTGTTAATTAAAAATCTCTATAAAACCCAATTGACTTGGGTATTTGAATAATTGGGAATATTTCCCTGGCGACCACCTTATATTTGATTTTAAACCCAAGACACTGTAGTGAAACATATTTCTGCGGTCAAATTTACTCACCCTCTCTTATATCTATCACAATTTATATGTTCCACTATTTTAATCACTACAGTTTAACACCTCAACCATTTTAAACCTCACAACATGCAGATTTCTTACTTTTAAGAATGATTTCATAAAGCATTATTCCAAACCACTGAAGTATGTTCCATTTGAAATCTACAGATTTGACACTTTTCTTACCCAATGCTCACAGTAGCATTTTCACTTGTAAGTACTTTCCTATATTGCACAAAAGCTTAGTGCTTCATCACCTCTTTCTTTTATAAAGCTTGCACTAAATTTTTTACCCCATACTTTACGGAATCATTGTATTTCATTAAACAGCCAGTGATTATTATGAGTTTGCTTAAAGCAAGCTCTTTCTGACAAGTAGGCTGGCTACCCATTTTCAAGATTAGGAAAGACACTAGTCAATTATCAATTTAATTTACAAAGATGAAAACCACTGATGATATGTGTAGGATCATTTAACCATTTTGTCCACCTTGAATCTCAATGATTTCCCACCGGTAGACTGGTACACCATAACAATGATTTGAGAAAACTTGCTGTCATCCCATGAACCTGATAGATAATTTTCAGGACTGAAATTCTGAAACGTCACTTAGTTCAACAAGCACAATTGAGAAGGAGGGTGTTTTTCTTCAAAGTTGGATGGAGGTTTTGAACAGATCTCTTTCCCAGAACAGAGGGGGAAACCCATTGAACAATTCCTTTTTTTACTTGTTAAGCCATCCTAGAGTGGAAATAACTCAAAATTTACCCCGAAGTTCTTTTTAACCTCTTAACCCACTCTGGTCCTCCAAACATCCTGGGTTTTCAGGAATGCAGGGAATGACAGACAATGAAAATATGAAGCACATGAATGCATAGAATTGCAAAGACAAACAGTTCAAGAAACTTTGCTTCGTGTTTCAAGTACTACCAGGGTCCCTTTCACACACATGCACACACACACCATTTTGAGTCTGCTTATCTCTGACCCCACTACTCCCAGATTTGCAGGAGGGGGAGATGGGGTTTAGGTTTTTCTTGCAACGATGGCCATTTGGTGGAACAACAGGAAAATCATTTATTTCTCATTTATATTCCTGCACTTTGGCAGGTCATTCCAGTTTGCTCTCTCTAGGTAAGTCAGATCATTTCTCCAATTCAGCCTGCTTGTGGCTTTTAGAACCTTCCTGATACATTTCAGGTCTTTTACCTGCTCCAAAATCAAGATGTCTAGAAGGCTGTTCAATTCCTGCTGGCAGGAGTTAGCTGCTCAGTCCTAAGGCTTTCCAGCCCCAGATGTCTTGCAAGCTAATTTCTCCCTGATTCACTCATTTCCAGATTCACCAGGTCTTTCCCTGTGTCTTGTCTGAGACATCTTGCAAAACCAGAGAAAACGAGTTGCTCACCCCTGGGCTTCCCAGCCCAAATTATCTTATGATCTAGCCAGGGCCTTTGAATCTTGCAAAATCTCAACAAGAATGCCTAATGGGGATTATGTTTCCTAGGAATTGCAACTCTAGTCCATGGTTCTGTGAGTGATACTCTCCTCAGCTTGCCCCTTCCTCATCCTCTTCTCTATTCAGTCTGTGTTCACTGTTACATTCTTCTATGTAAGAGGCATACATCTACCTCCATATCCCTTTCACTTTTCTCTACTTGTCTCTGCATCTTATTAAAATGATTGCTGCCATCTTCTGAATACCAATCCTGATCTTTTCTATAGAGTGTCCAAAGAATGAGACATGGCCATCCCCATTTCATAATTTCATAAATTAGGAATTCATAGGTGGCCTATGATGGAGGCAGTATCACCAAGGGTCTAACTAACCAAGAGACAGGTGTAGGGATATAGGACACCTGAGGAGGTATAGGGGATGGGTGAAGGGAAAGTGTGACTCATTGGTAGAACAGGGGATGGTGCCCTGTGGAATTTTGGATGTAAATGTGAGTGTGGATAGCCAGTAGCTAGTTCTAGGAGTGCCATGTTCCTGATTGCAACAGAAGACACTCACCATGAAGAAGGGGATAGTAAGGCTCAAAGGAATGGGAAGCCAGCAGAAGTCTGGTGATTTCTCGTTCCTGCCCCAGACTTACCTGGGCCCTACACCTGAAGAGCTGGTTTCCAAAAGGCAGAGTGATCTCAGCTCCTCTAGGTCCTGCTTATGATCAGCCCACTGTGGGTGGGTCTTCAGAGGCCCAAGAGCCCCACTCTGCCCAGCCCCTAAAGATGGAGATGGGCCCTTTCCTCCAATGATTCCCTGGGTCCATATCTCAAGATTCTGCCTGCATCTACTTGTCAAGCTCTGCCCTTCACTAGAGGGAGTTTCTCAACCCCCTTCCAGACTTTTTATACTTACTCTGATGTGAACTGAGAACAGGCAGTGAGGGCTTAGTAATACGGGACCCTCAGGCTCAGAAATTTGGTATTTCTTAGTAGTTAGCACTGTTTAAATATCACCTGCCCACTCTTATCTTGTACATCACTAGTCTAGGCATCACAGCCCCCTCCTCCTTCATATCAATCAAGTGACTTAAGTGATGGTCAAAATATTTCTTTTACCAAATAAGGGGTATACCTTAGGGGCCCTAACCAATGAATGTTGCTTGTTAATCTGGGCAATTTATATTTTTATAAGTATTCATCCATTTTACTTAAGATTGTCAGATTTATCATCATAAATTAGGCAAAATAATTCCTAATGATTGCTTTAATTTCCTTTTCATCAGAGGTGCATTTTCATTTTTGATGCAGGTATTTTGATTTTCTTCTTTCCTTTTTGAAAAATTGCATTAACCAATATTCTATTTTGTTTTTTTTTTCTCATTAAACGAACCCCTTATCTTATTTAGTTCAATAATTCTCTTACTTTCAATTTTATTCATTTTTCCTTTGATTTTTAGGATTTCCAATTTAGACTTTAGTTGGGGTTTTTATTTTGTTCCTTTTCTAGTTTTTAAAGTTGTATGTCCAATTCACTAGTCTGCTTTTTTTCTATATTATTGATATAAGCATTCAATAGTGTGTGAAAGAAATTTACCACCACCTCCCTCCTGTGTTGCAGATGTGACATCATCCCGTCAACTGCCTGCATATCTGACATTCCCTTGCACGTCATTGTGAATCCCCAGTATGGTGGGAAGGGAATTAGGAGGGTTTATGAATGGTGAAGGAGGAAGGACTCTCCCTCACTCTGTACTTATTTCATGCTGGTGCTACCCTGGAAGATGCTGGAGAAGCAGCAGCTGAAATGGAGACTAGTGTGAAGGTCAAGTTCTTGGTTCTCTGTCTATTCTGAGTTTACACTTGTGAAAAGGCATACTTTATTCTCTTTGCCTAGTTTGAGATAACACTTTGGTTAATAATAACTTAAGTGCCCCTGCTTAGTACCTCACTAGATTGTGAGGACAGGATTAACTATCCTTTGTCTATGTTTTGATTGAATCAACAAAAACTTTAACTAGGTGGAGGAGCTGGAAAACCACTTACAGAATTTGCACCTTCAGAAACTTAATCATCCAGGAATCTTTGAATGCTTTTAATGAGAATTTACTCCTCCAAGGAATGAGAATCTGATCTCACAGACACTGCCCTCTGGGCAGTGCTAGACAATTTGAAAACTGATTGGCCCCTGTGAAGAGGGGAAGGGACAGGAAGCTACCATAAACCCCAGGAAATCCTTAGGCTGGGGGAGTCTCTCATGAAGTCTAATCTTGTGGAGACTGTCTCCTAGAGAAAGTCTTTGAGGGAGCTTAGCTTTGGCTTGGAGCTCAGCTTCAACTTAGACACTGACTCCTGGACTATTTCTTTAGATGAGTGAAAAGGCTGACTCCTTTTCTAGTTTCTGAAGAGACTAGCTTCCATCTTGAAGGAGGCCCTGTGGTTACTCAATACCAGCCTTCCTGGTTGAGAACTAATTAATCTCTGCCTAGATTATTATACAGGCCCAGAGCTAAATATTTAGGTTGATAGGACAGAATAACTTCTCTAACCTCTTTACATTTCCCTTTGTTGTTTCCTCTCTATTTTGTAACTATTTATAAATAAATTTCTGACTCAAGATATAATATTGGGGACCACATAATTTCATATAATTATTGTCCAACCATTAATTTTAACCCTTACACTAGATAAGAGTAGTACTTTTCTAAGACCTCTCTCTGCCTTTCTCTTTTGTTCCCTTCCCCATCTCTCCTTCCCTTTTTTCTCTTCTATCAATAAATCATTATGAAACAATTCTGTCACCATGCTCCCATGTTAATTGAGACCCTTGGCTAACCACAAAGATTCAAAGGACTTTTATATTTGCCTACTCTCTTCTCTCCATTCAGAAGAGCAGGTCACACTTACCCAAAGACCCAAACTCCTGCCCCCAGTCCTCTCATCTCTTTGGGATCTAGGCTTCCAAATAATTCCCACTCTAGTCCATGGTTCTGTGAGTGATACTCTCTGCTTGCCCCTTCCTCATCTTCTTCTCTATTCAGAATTCCTTCACTATCACATTCTCCCATCTAAGAAGCACACTTCCACCTCTTTATCCCTTTCCAGTTTTTACTACTTTTCTCTGGGTCTTATTAAAATGATTGCTGCCACCTTCTGAATACCAACCCTGATATTTCTACAGAATACCCAAAGAATGTGGCATGGCCATAACCATTTCATAAACAAGGAATCCATAGGTGTCAATGAAGGCATTACAACCAAATCTCTAATAAAGAGCTGGGAGTAGAGATATAGGACACCTGAGAAGGTAGAGGGGATAGGTGAAGGGAAAGTGTGACTCAATGGTAAAACTGGGGATGGTCCCCTGTAACATTTGGGATGTGAATGTGAGTGTGGATAACTAGTAACTAATTCAAAGAGCCATGTTCCTGATTGCCACAGAAAATACTCACCATGAGGTAAGAAGGGGAGAATAAGGCTCAAAGGAAAGGGGAGCCAGCAGAAATCTGGTGCCTTCTGGGTTCCTGGTCCAGACTTACCTGGGATCTGCATATGAAGAGCTGGTTTCCAAAAGGTGGAGTGATCTCTACTCCTCAGGGTCCTGCTGACAGTCATCCCAGGGTCCAGATGACAGACGTCTAGGTGGGTCTTTCCAGACCTAAAAGCTCCACTTCCCAGCTTCTGAAGCCTCAGTATTGGCCCTTTCCTCCAATGATACCGAGTTAGGATCTCACGATTCTGCCTGCCTCTACTTTCCAAACTCTGCCCTTCATCATTGGGAATCCCCCAACCATCTATCAGACTTTTTTTTTCCTTCACTCTGATGTGGGTCTTCCCAGGGCTGACAACTAACATAGGGTTACATGTCCTGGTCACAGAGACTTTTTTTAGTCTTGATTAGTCCCTGAGATGTGTTAGAGCTGTTAAAGGAAATGATTTTATCATTGTTGTTTATCTTAAGTAGGAACATCCCTGAGAGGGAAAAGGAATGGATTGGAGTTGCCTGTGGTTACTGGATTCCCGTTTGTTGTTTGAGCTGGAGCTGAATTGGGGGGAGGGGGCTGGCTGAGAGGTAAGGAGGCAGCCTAAAGGGAGGTTAAGTTGGGGGCTGGCAGTAGAGAAGACTAGGTAGGTTGGGTGGGGCTAATCATGATCAGGGGAAAGAAGGTGGGGAGAAAGAGAGTATGGAGGGGGAGGGAAGAGAAAAAGAAAGGAGAGGGACTGAGCCAGTAGGGGAAGGAGAGGTGGGTGAGGTAAGGGGAGGAGTTGAGAAAGGGGTAGGAAAGTGTGGGTTTGGGCAGTAGGCGGGGAAAGCTGGGCAAAGCAAGAGCAAAGGAGGGCAAGGCAAGAGCAAGGGAGGGCAGGGGAAGGCAGAGACTGGGTAGGCTTAGATAGTAAGCAGGGGTAGAGAGATGGTACCAAAGGTGGGCTAGGCGGTGAGAGGAGCATGGGGGGATGGATGGGTTATAAAGAGTCAAATCCTGGCCTGGATCAGGAGGAGCTGAAGGAGTCAAGCCAGAATAACCAGGTCTAGGCAATGAACAGCCTCATGGCTAGAAAATAGTGAAGGCAGTGTGTTAGGGTTTTCAGTCAGCCAGACTATTTTGGGGGGTGGTGGGCTTGAATTGTCAAGGTGAGGTGCCCATAGCCTCTCCTTGTTATCACTAGTTAAAAATTTTAAAATCAAAAGAGCCACACCTTGGTCACCTAAAAGATTTTAGTGTCCAGGCTTGGCAATTTTTTCATTTCCTTTTTTGAGATCCTACCCTCCTTAGGGAAGTCTTGTTCCTCCCAACTACATAGTACCTTATGCAATGGAGAACCCTCAGGCATTTTATTGTTTTATTCTGTATTCCCCATAATGAAAAAAGGACTTAGTTGACATTATCTGGTCAGAAACTACTGTTTTTGTTCACAGAATATAGAGAAATCTTTAGTCTTTCTACCCTATCTGTTTGGGGCTTCTGCTATAGCTTCTGTTGTTGAGGAGGAGCTCAGCAGTGCTTCTGGTAGTGGTCTATTACTGCTGAGGAATTTAAATAATTAAAGGATTCCACAAGTTTCATTACCCTAGAGAAGAAAAAAATATAAGACACAGCATCCTTTGATTTTATTGTAAAAAGCAACCAAACTATATTAGTATTAAATAAGCAATCAACGTAAGGCAATAGTAATAAATGGTACTAATACTGAATATATATTTATAATAGCAAGAATAATTTTTAAAAATAATTATTTTTTGAAATAGTGGATCAATGTAGTATGTCCAATTATTTAATTTCATTTAATTAATTTTTATTTTAATTCAATTTTGTTAATAATTTAAAAACTATGTACTTCTATTAAATTGGATTTAACTTATGTAATTACATTTAATTGTATTCCATATATATATCTGTGTGTATATAAATATATACACACAATCAATTGCCTGAAGTTTTTTGCCCTATTCATGGTGTTGCCCTGAATGCAGTACAAGTTTAGTCACAGCTGGAAGCAGGGAGTCTCAACCCACTGCTCTGATCTAGGGAGGTCTGAGGTTAGGGTCCAGGGAGTGGTGGGGGATATCCATGTTGCAGGCTGGAGTTCCAGTTGGAAATCTCAAATCTGGGAGAATGGAAGGTCCCCTGGGCTAGTCATGTGGGTTGGCTGGGCTTGCTGGTTGTTGAAGGGCTTGGAAGCTGACGCCAGTGTGGGGAAAATATGGGTGGAGACCTGGGACTCCTGCTGGGATTTTGCCCCTAGTGATACTCCATAGGGAGCTGACAGCAAGAGGCTGAATTAGAATTCAGCCCTGTGGGGCTCCCTGCTGTGAAGCCAGGAGTAGGGGCACTTGAGAGCAGCCCTGCTATGGGCACACTGGCTGTGGCTGCACTGAGATACTAGTCTGGGGTGGGGGGGGGAGTCTTCCTGCTATTCTCTCCAACATCCCACCCCCACCTAGGCAAAAGTTGGGGCCACCTGGGGGCTTCAAACTGGCTCTAAGAAGGATTATCCTCTTTAGAGAAGAAAAAGATTTTATCTGACCAAGCCTGAGATCTGTGGCAGCTGTGTGGCCTTTTCTGGTTAAGTGGGAGTCAGGTAGGGAGTGGTGGTGGGTGCCCTGAGTGGTGATCTGCCCTAGTGTCTATTTTAAACTCCTCTGAAAAGCTTAAAGAGGAAAAGTGCGCCTCCTCTCCATAATGTAAGAACTAAAACTAGGACTATGGTCCTTATTTTTCATAACGTCTGTTATAATTTACTTGGCTATGTGGAGGCAGAGAATTAAATAGAAAAGTCTTTTAGCCATTTGGGAGCTCTCCACATTACTTCCACAGACACCTTCCTCTTTGCAGGTTCCTCCAGAAAGAGCACCTATTTCCTCGTCATCAACCTTTTTTCCTTTCTCTCCCTTCCTGGTCCTCTTCAATTGTGTCTTATTCAAACTCTGTCACTTGACGCACACTAGATGACATCAATAGGATAATGGGTATGCAGGTAAGACCTCGTGTGTGATCCTGGGAGAGTGTTACCTTCACAAAATTGGACATCTTGTTTTAAAGCAAATGATAACTTCTTGTTTCCACTTTTAACCTTGATTGTATTGGTTTTCTTTACACAGTTTTAAATTTAAGATGTGATTTAGCTCATGTTATCTATTTCTTATTTGGTCATAAATTCTCCCCTCATCAGTAAATTGATCTAAAGGCAAGGTATTTTATGCTTCCTTAATTTGCTCATGGCATCATACTTTAGGTCTAAATCATATTCCCATTTAGAACTAATCTGTGTAGATTTTGTGACATACTAGAGTGGATTGTTTAATTTAGAGCAAGGTGAGAGCTCTGTGCAAGTCTGAGGTTTCTCTGATTCTCTGGTCCACAAGAGTGGACCACCATGTGTCTTTCCGCATTGATTGCATTCAAAAGGTTTCTACCCAGCGTGGATTCTCTGATGTACAAGATGGGATCTCAGGCTGAATGTGTCTTTCCACATTGCTTGCATTCATAAGGTCTCTACCCATTGTGGATTTTCTTATGCTGAACAAGTTTGGAGTTGGATCTTAATGTCTTTGCACATTCCTGGCATTCATAAGGTTTCTCCCGAGTGTAGGTTCAATGATGTACAAGATGTGATCTCAGACTGAATTGCTTACATTCATAAGGTATCTACCCATTGTGGATTTTCAGATGCTGAAGACGTTTAGAGCTGTATCTTAAGGTCTTTCCATACTGTTTGCACTCATAAGGTTTCTCCCCAGTGTGGATTCTCTGATATACACCAAGACCAGAGCAGTGACTGAATGACTTTCCACATTGCTTGCATTCATGAGGTTCCCTCCCAACCCCCGTGTGAATTCTCTGATGTACAAGATGGGATTTCAGCCTGAATATCTTTATATATTGCTTACACATAAGATCTCTATCCATTGCATATTTTCACATGATGAACATGTTTGTAGACATTCATAAGGTTTCTCAGCAGTGTGGATTCCCTGATGATAAACAACACTGGAGTTCATACTGAATCTCTTTCCAAATTGCTTATACTCATAATGTTTCTCTGCAGTGTGGATTCTCTCATGTACAGCAAGACTAGAGCTCTGACTGAATTTCCACATTGCTTGCATTCATACTGTTTCCCCCTAGTGTGGATTCTCTGATGTACAAGATATGATCTCAGGCTGAATGTCTTTATACGTTGTTTACACATGAGGTCTCTACCCATTGTGGATTTTTCAGATGCTGAACAAGTTTGGAGCTGTATCTTAATGTCTTTCCACATTGCTTACACTCATAAGGTTTCTCCCCAGTGTGGATTCTCTCATCTACAGCAAGACTGGAGCTCTGATTGAAAATCTTTCCACATTGCTTACATTCAAAAGGTTTTTCTCCAGTGTGGATTTTCTGATGTTGAGCAAGAGCAACATTCTGACTGAATGTCTTCCCACATTGCTTGCATTTATAAGGTTCTCCAGTGTGGATTCTCTGATGATAAGAAAGACTGGAGCTCCGACTGAATGTCTTTCCACATTGCTTGCATTCATAAGGTTTCTCCCCAGTGTGCATTCTGTCATGTACAGCAAGAGCAGAGCTGTAACTGAATGCCTTTCCACATTTTTTGCATTCAAAAAATTTGTCCCCAGTGTGGATTCTTTGATGATAAGCAAGACTGGAGCTCCGACTGAATGACTTTCCACATTGCTTGCATTCATAAGGCTTCTCTCCAGTATGGACTCTCTGATGTATAGCAAGATCGGATCTCAATCTGAATGTCTTTCCACATTGCTTGCATTCATAAGGTTTCTCCCCAATGTGGATTCTCTGATGATAAGCAAGACTGGAGCTCCGACTGAATGACTTTCCACATTGCTTGCATTCATAGGGTTTCTCTCCAGTGTGGACTCTCTGATGTATAGCCAGATGGGAGATCAGACTGAATGTCTTTCCACATTGCTTACAATCATAAGGTTTCTCCCCAGTGTGGATTCTTTGATGTTTAACAAGGTGGGAACTCCAACTGAATGACTTTCCACATTGCTTGCATTCATGAGGTTTCTCCCCAGTGTGGATTCTCTGATGATAAGCAAGACTGGAGTTCTGACTGAATGTCTTTCCACATTGATTGCATTCATAAGGTTTCTCTCCAGTGTGGACTCTCTGATGTACAGCAAGATGAGACCTCTGACTGAATGACTTTCCACACTGGTTGCATTCATAAGGTTTCTCCCCAGTGTGGATTCTCTGATGTCTAGCAAGAGCAAAGTTCTTACTGAATGTCTTTCCACATTGCTGGCATTCATAAGGTTTCTCCCCAGTGTGGATTCTCTGCTGTACAGCAAGTGTGTGTCTCTGTCTGAATATTTTTCCACTTTGCTTCCATTCACCAGACTTTTCCTCAGAGTTCATTTTTTGATGTTCAGTAAGGGATGAATGTTGAGGTTCAACACAGAATACTCTCCAAGCTATATTATTAGTAACATAACTCATGAGGCTTTGATGGTCTGTTTCTTCCACAGAATGGCTCATCTCTATTGGAGTTGCCTTCATTTCTGGTCTGATCTCTCCTTCAAAAAACAAACAAACAGTAGAATATACCTGGATTTTCACATATACATACAAATAACCACATCTCCTTTCCTCCATGTCAGAACATAAACTGATTTATATCCTATTTCCTCAGGTAAGAAGAAAAGTCTTCCAATTTAAATGGACACAACCCATCCTTTGAAAATGCCATTACGTCAAAGCTAAAGAACAATTTAATTTTTTTAAGTGCCTTCTATATCATTTCATTGTGTCTTCATAACAAACCTGTGATTTTGGCCAGGTTATCATTATTACATTCCTGTCTCAGATCATGACATCAGAATTGTGGTGGAATGACTTGACCCAAATCCTGGTAGCTGAAACCAAATCTTGTGGTTGGGCATGCTGTCTACAGTACTAGACAATTCATTTTCTTTCTTTTTGCATTCATTTTCATTGTCTACATGTTCAATTCTATCTTCATAAGCATGATACCACTAGGTGTATATACACTAAATATTCATTTTCTTTCATAATCTAGCTTATCTGTAAGCATTATGTAAATTCCTTCATGACTACTTTTAACATTTTTTTTGTTGCAGTATCTGAGACCAGAGGAAGAAAATCTACCCTCTTTTTTGAATTTACCCAAGGCATAAAATATTTTATTCTATTCTCTACTTCTTGAGCATAGCTATTACTTTTAATTAAATGCTTCTTTTCACTACCATCAATTCCTTCTATTAAATACAATTGAAACAAAGACATGGAATTTTCCATGTTTCAAAATATGTCTCATACAGTAACTTGAGTCCATCATCCTTTTGTCAGGAAATGGGCTACAGGTTCCATTATTGTCCTTCTGTACACTTCCATTTAGTGGTTCATAAACCCTTGAGAGATTTTAGGGGACATGAGCTAAACATTAGTTACTGTAACGTTAAAGAGTAAATAATGGCCCAATTTTGTTATAACTTTTTCCTCTTCAAAAACAAGTATTTCAAACATAATGTTTTTTTTTTCTTCTCCCTGAAGTGATTCCAAATGATCCTAACCGGAAAGATGATGCTTTTCAGGTACAATTATGATATCAAACTCTGACCACACGTAACATTCTTTTAGTTTCTCAACTTGACATCAAATTATTTCCAAGCTTCCAGGAAGGTTGGCCATACATGATCACATGATCACAGATAAGCACAGACTCTCCTTGGCTGCCCTAATATGTGAATAGTTGCCTAATTAATGGGTTACCCTGGAA
Organism: Monodelphis domestica; assembly: GCF_027887165.1. NCBI lineage: Eukaryota > Metazoa > Chordata > Mammalia > Didelphimorphia > Didelphidae > Monodelphis > Monodelphis domestica. The sequence continues at coordinate 540,246,553 of NC_077228.1, read as the reverse complement.
TTGCATCTCATAAAGTTTATAAGCAAATCATTGAGATGTTATTTGGGTTTTCAGTCTTACAGCAGAGAGAGCAGAGTCTTTACAAACCTTGGTAAATGAACCTGCAAAGTAGAGGCTGTTATAAAACCCTCATTGACCATAACCTTTTTACAAAAATAGTTCTTCACTGACCACTCACTGCAATGTGATGACTGTTGTCTTGCTCTTCTGGCTGGGAGTTTTTTTTTTAAATTTATTTTTAAGTATTTTTCCATGATTACATGATTCATCTTCTCTCTATCCTCTCTTCCCTCCTCCCTCCTGGAGCTGACAAGCAATTCCTCTGGGTTATACATGTGTTATTCCTTGACAACTATTGCCATATTATTCATTTTTATAATAGAGTAACCTTTAAAAAACAAAGCCCCCAATCATATTGCTATATAAACAAGTGATCAATCATATGTTTTTCTTCTATATTTCTACTCCCACCTTTCTTTCTCTTGATGTGGATAGCATTCTTTCTCAAAAGTCTCTCAGGATTTTCCTGGATCATTGCATTGCTATTGGCAGCAAAATTGATTACATGTAATCATCCTACAAAGTTTCAGTCTCTGTATACAGTGTTCTCATGGTTCTGCTTATTTCACTTGATATTGGCTCATGGAGGTCTTTCCAATTCTTATCAAAATCCATTGATTCATCACTCCTTATAGCATCATAGTATTCCATCACCATCATATACCACAATTTGTTCAGCCATTCCCTAGCAGAGGGACCCCTTCACATTTTAAAATTTTTTGCTATCACAGTGTATCTATGAATATTTTTGTACAAACCTTTGTTATTATCTCTTTGGGGAACCTAGTAGTGGTATTCCTGGATCAAAGGGCATGCATTCTTTGGACATAATTCTAAATTGCCTTCCAGAATGGTTGGATCAATTCATAGGAGTTCTATCTTCTTATTTAAATTTTATATCTCCCCATTCTTTGACTTTTGTAAATGAGGCAGGACCTGAGTCCAAATCAAGCCTGAGACATCTCTTAGATCTCGGGCAAGTCACTTAGCCTCTAATTGCCTGAGAAAAGAATCTGCTGGAGAAGGAAATGACTAATTACTCTAGAATCCTTGCCAAGAAAACTCTTGGATAGCAGTAGTCCATGAGGTAAGGAAGAATCACACATAATTGAACAACATTTTTTTAACACACAACTGATATTTAGTATGTGTTTGTTGAACTGAAGATGTTATTGAAACAGAAAAGAAATGAGCCAAGAGTCTGAAAAACCTGGAACTTGGACCTTGATCTACTCATTCTCTAGCTGTGTTACCTTGGACAAACCACTTGAATGGAGCCAGTTCCCTCACCTTTAAAATGTGGTTAGTGTCCATCTCATACTATCTCTTAATGCTTGCTTCAGCAGTATACATAATAGAATATTTTTCCTTAAGATTGTTCGGAGGATCATTTGAGCTGATAAGTATGTATTTTGTGTGACACAAATATGAGGTATTATTAGACAAGTTGAGACACCTATAAAGTTCTCAGATGCTATCCGATTTAGTGTGAGACAGAGAAGCAAGTTAAATGAAGTCCCCATCTATTGTGGGACTGCCATTTTAATCCAGCCTGAAAAAAAGAGTTCAGTGGTATTTACAAGCACATAACATTTAGGATTCTACATTCATGCAGGGAATTTGAGCCAGGACATCTGTGGGTTTCCTTTTAAGAACAGGAATGATAAACAGTTGGTGTTCAAAATATGTTGCTTCCAAGCTTTCCCTAAGAACTTAACATGGCAACAAGCAGGCTGTATTTTGAGGAAATACTCAGAATTTGGGAATCCAGTGTTTATTGGAATATGGTTTATCATGAGCCATTTTAAAGAAGAAAAGTTCATGATGGAGGCAGTAATTCTTGTGAGAACTTGTCTGCCCTATATATTTCCATTACTTCTTAATGAAATGCCACTTGTGAATATCTTTATCTTCTTTGGAATCAAAATCTTCATCCACAGAAGCTGATGTCTTCTGCACTAAGGAAGTGGCTTCCTCTTTGGTTTTCTTCTTTCCTTTTTTTTCTTTTCGTTAGATTGACCAGTACTTTGTCTATTTTTTCCCTTCAAAATACCAGCTTCTAGTCTTATTTATTAACTCAATAGTTTTTTTCACTTTCGATTTTATTAATTTCTCCTTTAATTTTTTAGGATCTCCAACTTAAGTTTTCATCTGGGGATTTTTAATTTGTTCCTTTACAAGTTTTTTAATTTGCATGCCCAATTCCTTGACCTTTGCCCTTCCTAATTTGTTAATATATGAACTAAAAGATATAAATTTCCCCAAGTACTGCTTTGGTTGCATCCCAAAGATTTTGAAAGGATGTCTCATCATTGTCATTTTCTTCAATGAAATTATTGTTTCTATTATTTGTTCTTTAACTAAACGATTCTAGAGAACCATATTAGTTAATTTCCAATTAATTTTTGTTTTGGCTCTCCATGTACACTTACTAATTATTTTTATTGAATTGTGATCTAAAAGGTTTGCATTTATTATTTCTGCTTTTTTTGTACTTGTTTTCCATGTTTTTATGCCCTAGTACATGGTCAATCTTTGTGAATGTAACATGTGCTGCTGAAAAGGTGTATTCCTTTTGGTACCTAATTTATTTTTCTCCACATATCTATTAATTCTAGTTTTTCTAAGATTTCATTCACTTCTCTTACCTCTTTCTTCTTTATTTTTTGGTTTGATTTATCTTGATCTGATAGAGGAAGGTTCGGGTCTCCCACTAGTATAATTTGACTCTTTCTTTCTTGATCTCCACCAATTTCTCCTTTAGATATTTGGGTGCGATATCATTTAGTGCATACATATTAAGTATTGATATTTCCTCATTGTCTATACTGCCTTTTATCAGGATGTAATTGCCATCCTCATCTCTTTTAACTAGATCTATTTTTATTTTGGCTTTGTCACCTAGCATGATTGCAATTCCTGCCTTCTTTTTCTCAGTTGATGCCTAATAGATTTTGCTCCAGCCTTCAATCCTTACCCTTTTGGAGTCTACCTGCCTCATATGTATTTCTTGTAGACAACATATGGTAGGATTTTGGTTTCTAATCCACTCTGCTATTTGCTTTTGTTTTGTGGGTGAGTTAATTCCATTCACATTCAGAGTTACGATTGCCACTTGTTTATTCCCCAACATTTTGATATCCTCTCCTAGTTCTGCACTTTCTTCATTCACTATATACTTTCAAACCCGTGGTTTGCTTTTAATCAGTTCCTCAAACTCCACCTTTATTATACTTCCCTTTCTGCCCCCTTTTTTATTCCCATTTTTTTAGGATCTTAATACTACGTCCTCTCTTCCCACTCTTTCCTTCTTTTTTGTACTCCCTGCTCCACTCCCCCCCACCTTAGTTTTTCCCTTTTTACTTTACCTGTAGGGTAAGATAGAATTCGATACTCCAATAGATCTAGATGCTTTTCCCTCTCAGAATTGATTTCACTGAGAGTAAGGTTTAAGTATTACTTATTAGCACTCTCTTCTTCTCCTACGTATAATAGTATTCTTCCTCTCCCCTTCCTATTCACCAATTAGCATGATATAGATTATCCTATTTAACTTATTCCTTCAAGTTTCTCTTGGTGGTATCTTCTATTCCCACCTCCTTTTTTCATTTTCTTTTTTGCATATCATCTTAGACCATTTATAATACCAATCTCTACCTATGAATGATTCTTCTAATTACTAAATGGTGAATATTATTTTTGAAAGTTACAAATAACAGTTTCCATATATTAACATAAGCAATTTGATCTTATTGAAGCCCTTAAAGAAGAAATTTTAAATAACAAAACACATTTTCCCTTTCCCCTCTCTTTCTTATTTACCCTTTTCATGTTTCTCTTGATTTTTATGTTTGGATATCAAACTTTCTACTTAGTTCTGGTCTTTTCTTTACAAATACTTGGAAATCTATTTTGTTGAATGCCCAAACTTTCCCCTGGAAGCATATAGTCAGTTTTGATGGGTAGGTGGTCCTTAGTTGAAGACCCAATTCCCTTCCCTTTCTGAATATCATATTCTAAGCTTTGTGATCCTTTAGTGTGGAAGCAGCCAGATGTTGTGTAATCCTGATTGACGCTCCTTGATATCTGAATTGTCTCTGCTAGGCTTCTTGTAAAATGTTCTCCTTCGCTTGGAAGCTCTTGAATTTGGATAATACATTCCTGGGGGTTGTTTTCTGAGGATTTAGTGTAGAGGGTGTTCTATGAACTATTTCAATGTCTATTTTGCCCTCTTGTTCAAGAACATCAGGGCAGTTTTCTTGGGTAATTTCTTATAACATAATGTCAAGATTCTTGTTTATTTCTGGGTTTTCAGGTAGACCAATGATTCTCAAATTGTCTCTTAGAGACCAGTTCTCATGTTCTATCATCTTGTCAGTGAGATATTTTATGTTTCCTTCTATTTTGTCAGTGTTTTGATCTTGCTTTATTAATTCTTGCTGTTTTGGGATATCATTGGCTTCCAATTACCCAATTCTGGTCTTTAAAGACTGGTTTTCCACTATAATCTCTTGATTTTCCTCAATAATCTTTTGATTTTCCTCTATAATGTTTTGATTTTCCTTTTTGGTTTTGTTTATCCTGTTTTTCATGGCTTCCAGCTGTTTAATATTGGTCTACAATTGGGAGTTCCTGTCTATTAAACTGTTATTTTCTTTTTGAAATATTTCCTACTTTTCTTCCCAAAATTTATCCATCTTTCTCACAAGCTTTGATTTAAAATTTTCAAGAGCTTGTGGCCAATTTCCATTAAAAAAAAAAGGTTTGGATGCACTTCTTTTTTGGTCCTCTTCTGCTATTTCCTCTATAGTCTGGATTTTTCCTCCATAAAAATTATCTAGGGTCAATGCCTTCTTGGTGTTGGGAAGTTGTTTTTCCTGGGCATTTTTTGCCATCACTATGGTGGTTTTTTCTTCCCTTTCCAGTCAGAAGTCTGAGTGAGCAGGGAAGGTTGTGTATGGAGCTAAGGAGTGTGGGTTTTACCTGAGGCCACCTCTCAAGTCTCCACAGCTTCTACTGTTTGTCACCCTTGTCTTTGCTATCTCTGAGCCCAAGGTCTGTGCTCTTCAGCCTGCTGGGGTCTCATGTCTAGCTGCTCTCAGGGGTAGGTCTTTGGTGGTCTTAGATGCCAAGGACCTAGAGGTGCCCCTTGCTTGCTCTACAGGTGCCCCTTGCTCGCTCACTGATTCAGTCTTGAGCACTGGCTCTGACTCTAGCGCACTGGCTCAGTGTGTGTGGGGTGGAGGAGGGTTGATCATTTCTCTTTTTTGTGGAAGCTATTGTAAACCTTAAAATTTCTTAGACTTATAAATGTTGGAAATTTCACCATTGGGAAATTTCATACTTGAAAAATTTCCTATTGATAGAGGGAACTCTATTGGAATGTGAACCCCATTGGCATGGGAGGTTCCTCCTCCTCCCTTCTTAAGATTACTTTAGGACAGAAACCTTTTGCTGAACAATGGAAAGGGCTTTGACCTATGCTTAAGCATAGAACAGGAAGTTCTTTGAGTCATGATTGATTTTAGAATTGATACAATAGAGATACTTGGAATGACAGAAGCAGGTCTTAGAACTTACAATCTCCACCCTACTCAGCCTAACAGGATTTAGGAAGGGCTGCAGCATAGATCAAAATTTGATTATTTGAAAATATGACCTTCAACAGACATGTACAAAGGGGGGCAGACCTCTGGGCGGTCCTGGGTTAAGCTAGAGCCACCATTGGCACAGGGGAGACATGGACAGTGATTGGTAGATGTGAGAACTGAGGGGAGGGGACTTAGATGGTTTCCTTAAAGATAGCAGGGTCTGAGGACAGGGGGAAGTGCCAGAGGAGGTTTTGCTCTGAGTGAGGTGGCTCTGAAGGAGGACTGAGGAGGTTGCTCTGTGGGAGGACCAGGAGAGAAGGCTGGCTCTGAAGGAGGAGAATTCTCTGGAAACATTTCTTGGATGGAGGCTCTCTTGAAGGTGGAGCCTGAGGTTGGCATGAGAAGCCTTACCTAGAGAGATCTTTGGTGAGTGATAAAACCAACTGACTGATTTATTCATTCTTATTCCTTTCTTACTTTCTCTCTTTTTCTATTGATTAATCAGTGTATTATAAATTAAATTTCTCTATAAAACCCAGTTGGCTTGGGCATATTCATAAATTGGGAATATATTCCCTGGCGACCATCTTATATTTATATAAAACCAAGACACAGTAGAAAACATATTTCAGCGGTCATAATTGATATATATATTTCCCTTGCTCCCAAACATTTTAATTATCACAGTTTATGGCTCCCACTCTCTTATCTACAACTATTTAACGCTCAAAACTATTTTAAATCTAACATGAGGAAAGTGTTTTGTTGTTGTCCTCATATAGTTCCTGTGTTTGTCTTGGCAGATAGATTCCTAAGTATTTTATATTGTCTAGGGTGATTTTGAATGGAATTTTTCTAACTCTTGCTGCTGAGATGTGTTGGAGATAGATAGAAATGCTGATGACTTATGTCGGTTTATTTTGTATCCTGCAACTTTGCTAAAGCTGTTGATTATTTCAACTAGCTTTTTGGTTGATTCTCTAGGATTCTTTAAGTAGACCATCATATCATCCACAAAGATATCCACATATCAACAACAAAAGTAGGTTGGTCTCTTCATTGCCAATTTGAATACCCTCAATTTCTTTTTCTTCTTTAGTGGCTACTGCTAGTGTTTTATTACAGTGTTACATAACAGAGGTGATAATGGGCATCCTTGTTTCACTCCTGATCTTATTGGGAAGGCTTTTAGTTTATCCACATTGCAGATAATGTTTGCTGATGGTTTTAGATAGATTCTGTTTATTATTTTTAGGAAAGGCCCTTCTATTCCTATACTTTCTAGTGTTTTCAATTGGAATGAGTGTTGTATTTTGTCAAAGGTGTTTTCTGCATCTATTGCGATAATGATGTGCTTGCTAGTACTTTTAACCCTGTGCAATTCACAGTTCTGTCTCAGTCTTCTCAACTATAAATGTGGACAACATAATATCAATTAACTCATAGGCTTCCTATTAGAATCAAATGAGAAAATATTTATAGTGTGGGACACATAGTACAGGCCATGTGCAAATGGTAGCTTTCATTATTCATTATAATTTTGATTATTTACTCCTTTGATTACTTTTCTTCTCAAATGTCTTCTTTCCTGTATTTCCTTATTCCCTATTTTAATTAAAAGCATTTTTATTCCCCAACACTCTTTTTACCCTGGATCATCTCAGAGGTAGATTCAGGATCTCATACTTCTTTTTATTTATTTTTTTAAACCCTCATCTTCCATCTTGGAATCAATACTGTGTTTTGGGTCCAAGACAGAAGAGTGGTAAGGGCTAGGTAATAGAGGTTAAGTGACTTGCCCAGAATCACTGGGAAGTGTCTGAAGGCAGATTTGAACACAGGACCTCCCATCTCTAGGCCTGGGTCTCAATTCACTGAGCTACCCAGCTGCCCCCTTCTTGCTTCTTTTTAAACCATCTCCTTATTGGGATCCTAGATTGTGAGCTCCAGGACAGCCCAGACTGGGGTTGTCCTTCCTCTGTATGCTCAGGTCTTAGCACAGTTCCTAGAATCTATTTTGTATTTAATCCATGTTTAGTGGCTGGGCCAAGGGCTTATGTCAGGCCCAAGTTCTGCCAGCATCCTTACATTCTGGTCTCTCTCCTGGAAGGCAAATGCATACTCTGACCTCAGCCCTGTTTCTCTCTCTGTCTGGCCCTTATTTCTTAGCAGTCAACAGTAACCCTGTTGGAACCTGAGCAGACCCAATCCTGGAGATCCCAGAAGCTTCTGTCTAGGCTCTCATCTCCCTAAACTGAGGTGGTGTGGTCACCTCATTGTCCAAGAGCAGCACAAAGATGGAGTCCCAGAAAGCAGGGCCTGGAGCTGAGGATTTCTGTAGAGTTTAGCCTTGGATTGCTTCCAAAGTAGGTAGCTGTTTTCATCTCTACTTATATGCTGCAGATGAATGGAGAAGGGGGAAAATCAGGAAACCAGTTGCCTGGCTCCACTCTACATTGAGGATCCTTGATCTCAGCTGGGTCCTCACCATGGTAAGGCAATCCTGTGACATCTCCCTCATGGATTCCCTTTGCCACCTACCACAGCAGCCTTTCAAAGATTTCTCTGGTCTCCAGCTCTTCATTATGCTCCCACCCCATGGCCATACCTTCTGAGCTAAGAAATTGGCCTCATATTTCACTGAACAAAAGCTGGGCCTCTCTGTAGAGCTCTTATCTGCCTTGTTCTTTCCTTTTCAGTCTTTCCAACACTCATGGTCTAATGAATGTCCCTCTGGAAACCAATAAATAATTCTTCCCCAATGTTGCAAACCTTCCCTTGATATCTTCATTCTCCTGAGATACTGTCCAACGTCTGTCTTCTGGATCAGAGCTAAACTGCTAGAGCTGGCCATTTGCAGTGAGTTGTGTCAATGCTTTTCCCTCGACTTCTCTGCTTATCTTTGGGCTTACTATCCTCAATCTTGCTGTCCTGGAGCTCAAGCTGAAGCCCATATTCCATAGTTTTCTTCTCTTTACAGCCTTCCTTCTCTTGATGCTCTGCACTGGATTTAGTATCTAAAGGCATCCTACAGAATCATCAGCATGCTGTTTGCTCCAGCAGCTGGTGAGCTCCATGAGAGCAGGGGATGTCCACTGAATCCCTTTATATTCCCTATAACTTATTTCAGGACTTGGCACAGAGGAAGCACTCATACATGTTTCTGGATAATAAAAGATCTCAGAGGGGCTAAGCTAACCCCTTTTGACACTTGTAGGAGACTTCCAGGCCCTTCAATCCCCAAAAAATGACTTCATAGAGGGTCAGAGACAGATGCTCAAAAGGAAGTTGATAGGAAATGGAGTCCAAAAGTCTCATCGTACAGATGAGAAAACTGGAGCTCAGGGGTGCAGTGACTTGCCCAGGGAGTTCCTCCTAAAACCTCTGAAAAAGAATTCCCAGTCAAGTCCTCCTGTCTCCAAATTTAGCTCTGGCTTCACCAGACACAGAAGCCTCTGGTCACCCCAGTTTTCACACACCTCTTTGCTCCTCCTTCACCTGGGCAATAACTCCTCAGGCCTTCTTGCTCCAGCATCCACGGAGCTTCTCTCTCCTCTAAATAAGAGAGCACATCTTCTGGGGGAGATGTAAGCCCTTGGCATGGGGAATCAGTCAGGGAGGAGGATGTAGAGAAGGTCAACATTGACTTCTTTTGAGGGTGTAAAAATTAAAATTAATCTCAAATACTAAAAGTGTTATATTTGAAGAGATTTATTAATAATCATTAGAAGTAAAGGAATAAAAGAGAAACAAAATGAAAACTACATGTCCATGGCTAATCAGTCTTTTCAAAATCCCCTCTTATCACCACAGTCACCAACAGGAAGCCAAAGAGAGCCAGAGCAAGAACGCCCACTGAATTTAACCCCTGTCTAAAGGAAGTACTTAACAAGAGGAAGTCAGTAGAATCCTGGAAAGTAGTTTTTTAGGGTAATAGATTTCTAATTATACAAAGGAAAAGTGGGGGGAGTATAGTCACTCTGTTCAGAGACTCTGTCCATGGGGTTCCCACAAGAGTCTGCCCTGCCCCCTAAGAGACTGTAATGCAGGAAGCTAGGGTAGGATGTGCCCATTACCCTGCTGAGGGACCTAGAATGAGCAACAGCATTTCTCCCACCCCTGCCCATCTTTTTCTGGTCTAAGTATGAGGGTCATATGCTGGATCAGTCTAAAGCCCCAAACGCAGGGAACTCAAGGGACAGGCTTTTGTTCCATCATCATCCCTATTTCTCACTCCCTGCTACCTCTATGAGCCTCAGATAATATTCCCTAGGGCAGTCTCTGTCTCTACTCCTGGGGAACTCAACAATCCTCATTGGACCCAATACTGTCTCTCACCAGTCCACGCATTCTGACTATGACAGAGGGATGCAAGCAGGACCTGTGGGAAGCTTATGGGGCCTCCTGGAGGAGATTCTCCACAGCATTTAGTGTAGGGAGATGAGGGGGGAGAAAGTCAGGAAACCAGTTTGGAACCAGAACAATTGACTCTAGTGCATTTTTTGTAGAGAAGGCAAAACTCAATGGGTAGTTTTTTCTGATATCTGGCAGCTAGATGGGGAGTGGCAGAAAAGCCTCAGTTTAAATCTGGCCCCAAGCAGCTTCTATATGTGTGCCTCAGATCAAGTCACTTAATCAACTCTATTTCCTCAACTGTAAAATGGGGATAATTCTGTCACCAAATTTGGAAGATGAAGGTGAGGAAGAAGAGCCATAATATTACAGAGAGAACCCTTGGCAGAGCACTTGGCCAAGAGCAGGTCATTATTAAGGCTTCTTGCCTTGCCTCCCTCCCTTTCTCACCAAGCTCTGCTGGAAGCTTAGGACAATAGGAGGGAAGACTAAGGTCAACCCTGCTCTGCTGGGGACACCTAGGAGGTATGAACTAGAGAACGATATCCCAAATAGTAGATCCAATCTAGAGATGAAGAGGGTGGATAGAAAACCTACCCTAATACTTTTCCCAGATGAGTTTGGGAGACACAATTCCAGGTCAGGGAGAGGAGAGACAGAATTAGCTCTGAGATTACATCCACCTCTGAGATTCGTCCATTCAGATTTGATCTCTCACTTCAAGAGCACCAAAGGGAACCCAGAAGGTCCCATTACACAATGTAAAGTCCTTTTGTAGGAGAACTAGGTAGAAGGAGTGCTCTGGCTCTGGGACTCAGCAAAGGAGCCCTCTTCCCTTCCTCATGACTGAAAACTGCTCCCAACCCTGCTTGTTGCTGAGGGCGATATTACCTTGGATGGCAGACTTGGGCAGCAGGAAGAGACTCCTTACCTACAGAGAGCAGGTTCCAGGCATTCTCCAGCATCACCTCCTTGTACAGCTCCTTCTGGGGAGGCGACAAGAGGCGCCACTCCTCCCAGGTGAAGTCCACAGCCACATCCTGGAGTGTCACCACCTCCTAGAGCAACCCAAGTCAGAGGACAGAGGGCTGAAAGCTACATCATAATAAAGGGCCCACCTCTGGTCAGTTACAGGAGGAAATTGACACATAGAAAAGGGAGGGGCCCAAACGTCCCACCCTTGGTCAGTGTCTGTCAGCACTAGAAGCTGAGGCTTTAAGAGTCCAATTGAGGATTGAGAAAAGCAACTCTAGGATGCTCTGGAACAGTGCTGAGGAGTTTCTAACTACTGTGTAAAAGGAAATGTCTAGGGGACCCCCATTGCAACCTTGATGCCAAGGGACCTAGCAATAGGCTGAAGGTGTCACAGAGTCACATGTCTGCTGCCCTGACCTGGGGAGTCAGTATGAGTGTCCCTAGCATCAATGTGCCACAGCCACAAAGGGGGAACCTAAAGGGCAATAGAGGGAAAGAAAGGGGGCTTTTATACCTCTCCACTGGAACTAACTGGCTCTCTGAGCTGGGGGGTTTCTCTCTGAGGTTTCCTTATCTCTTGATCTCCTGCAAGCCCAGCCTGACCAAGCTGAATGGAGAAAGAGATCTAGAAAGACTGAGACACCTCTCTCTCTCTTTCTCTCTCTCTCTTTCTCTGTCTCTCTCTCTCTGTCTCTCTACTTCTATGAAACTCTCTTTACTAATAAATGCTTATGAACCTAGTAATAAGCCCCCAGATGAATTTTTAATTATAACATTATGGAACGCATCTCCCTGTGAAATCATGACAAAAGTCTGAGTTCTAGCTGGGAGCTGTGTGGATCTGTGGAGGAGAAAAGAGAAGGTGAGGGGAAAGTTCTTCCTTCCCGGGACTTAGAAGTGATATGTCCTCAAGCAAAATCTGTGAAGAGTTTGTCAGAATCTGTCCAGAGCAGTGTATTCTGGAGGGAAGAGAGTTCTATGAGATGCCTTCAAAAAGAACAAAGTTAAAGAAAAGATCTAGTTTGTTTTCTACATGATTGAAATCAAGTTAGATCTGGATGAAAACCCGAGGAGCGTTCTAAAGAGATGGTCATTACAATCTGGACTCGAAGGAGTGATCTGGGATGCTTTCCAGCCAAGTGAAGGAGATGTGTCTGTTGTGACATTCAGGGCTTGAGGCTCCCCTTGGTAGGATGGGTCACAGCCAAAGTCTTTACTGTATGATTGCTTTCATTCATATATAGCATATAGTCCTTAATTATACTTCATTACACAAAAATAACTATGATGGAGAAGGGAGAATTACATTGTTCAATAAATAATTAATTTGGGTTCAATTTGAGCTAATTCATGAGAAAACGTTCCCACTATATTTATAAGGAAGAAATAATCTAAACAGACACCTAGAACTCTTGAAACTTCAAACAAGAGTCAAGATAACCAGTTAAAGAGGCCTACATTGGACAGCCCATATAAAGGGGAGGTTGGCCAGATCTGAACATACCCTCATACTCTGGAGGGGCCACTTATACTTCCTACCTGTTCTATACATATACATACATGTGTTTGGCCAGTGATCCTGGAATTAGATGTTTTTCTATTTCACTTCTTTTATTCTAGGATTTGACTTCTGAACAAATGAGGAATTTCTGACTCTTTCTTATGCTTTTCCAGATTCCCAAAAATTTATAAATCTTTTCTTTCCGTCTAGGATCTCTTGAGTTATTCTTCTTCACTGTATGGGTTCTGAGCAAAGAAAGGCAGTCCTCTTAGGGATGGCCTTTAGTTGACTCACACTCAACAGATGCTATTCCAAACATCTTTCCTGCTCATACCTCCCACACCCATCCATCATGACCAGGGGATAAGGTCATGACCTCCAAACTTCCTTTCCAATAGAAAGTGAATCTCAAATATTTTGATTCTCACCTTCATCTACTTTTTTGGGTCTCCTCTGACCAATTTCTCCACCATTCCCCTTATATGAGCACCTTCTCTCCTCCCAAAACCCTTTTCATTTCTGTGCGTGTGTATCTTCTTCCTCTGTTAGGTTGTTAGAACCTTGGGATGAAGAGAATAGAAACCCAAGAATCTACCATGGCAAGACTCCGCAGAGACAACAAGAGAGAATAAGAGATTTGCAATAGAGATCCATAGAAGGGAAGGACAACCTAGAAGAAAAGTCAACAAAGGTAAAACAAATCTTCCCACTTCCAAAGCCAAACATCCTGATCTCAAAGATTGGAGGAACACAGACAACCTAAAGTTCAGAGGCCACCCAGAAGAACAAACCGATAAAAACAATGAAGACAATAATGACAATAACAATCAAAGAGCACTGGCCAGAACTTCAGGACCATAGAAAATGAAATTGGAATGGAAAGAATTTACAGATGGCCTTCAGAACGAAACCAACCCAAGGTTGCCAATTCCAAGATTGGAAGTGGTTCCATGGAACAATTCAAGTCAGAAACAAAAAGTGCTACAAGCCCTCAGAAGAAAGACCTTCAAAAGCAATGGAAAGGATACTGGAATAATACAAGACTATGCCAAACCCATGAAAGGAAAGAAGATGTACCAGAGAACATTGAAACTCAGGATGCAGCCCAGGGTGACCTATCCTCTGAGAAGTCTCAGCTGACCTTGTATCATTTATTTATGGATCCTATTTACCATTAACTGCTTTTGCCTGGTAACTGCCCAAGTCATGGTTCTCTGTCTCCTGACTGGGCACAATATTCTTCTGACCTGTAAAAAGTGAAGGGCAAAATCCAGCTCTTGGGCATCACCATTCTAGCTTCATTTCAAGGTATTGGATGACCCTGGAAGAGTCTGGTGAGGCCCAGGGAGTCGGGTCTAGTATTTCTACATGACTGACCCATCTCTCAGAGATGCCGGTTTGCTGTCCAAAGTCAGGGCCTTGACTTTGCACTTGCACTCACACAAGAATCACTTCTTTGTCTGAGGAAAGAAGGAGGGGTGGGTCATTGCTGGTCCCTCATTATTGATTATTCCAATCAATCACAGATTATCCCACCCCATAAACAATCACATTGCCCTCAATTCTATGATCTTGGTTACCCTGTCTGTTCCTTGCTCTGCCCATTAATAGTGGCAATCCCCTGACCCATTTTACTGACAAGCAGCATTCCCCTGCTTGTCTTCCTTGGAAAACTGCCTCAGTTTACTCTTTGGTTAAATTCCACTCCCAACATTTGCAAATGTGAGCTCCCCAACATTGGACAGAACATTAGATGTCCACTAATGAAGAGGAGTCTGAAATATTTTGAGAAAGAAAATGTGAAGGGAAGAGATCATTTGCTTCTTGAACAGGCCGAGCAGCAGAAAAGCAGGAGGAGTGAATACTTGAAGCCAGCAGTGGCAGCAGAGGAACATCAGAGAGAGCAGAAAGAGGCTTCCTTTAAAAACTAAAAGCCCTTAGCGTAGAGGTGAAGACAAAGAGAGGGGATCATGGGAAGAACCTTATGGCGTCCCATCTCCTCCAGGAGGATGCTTCTTGGGGTGGACTTCACAGGACCACAGGGGAGAAGAGCAGGTGTATACAGAGAAGACGGGGACATGCCCAGGGCATCTCAAGCACCACAAATGTTCTATTCCATTCCCTCTACATTCAGCACCTGTTCTGCCCCAGGCCCTGTGCTAAGCTCTGGGGATTCCCCAAAAGGCAAAAAACAATCCTTGTCCTCAAGGAGCTTACAATCAAGTGGTGGAAGGAGACAGTATACAAAGATGGACACCCAGCAAGCTCTGTCTAGGAGTAATAGGGAAGAATGAAAAGAATGAAGGCTCTCTGACTAAGAGGGATGAGGGAAGGTTTTCCTGAAGAACCTTTGTAGTTGGGACACATAGGAAGCTCAAAGGGGTCAGTGTTCTGAACTGTGGAGGAGAAGTATTCCAGGCATGCAGTAAAGCCATCAAAAATGCCTGAAGTAAGAGCCAGTCAGGTCCCATAGTGGATAGAGTACTAGATCTGGAGGCAGGAGGCCCTGGGTTCCAATGTGACCTCAGACACTTCCTAGCTGCATGATCCTGGGCATCTTAGCTTAACTTAATCCTGATTGCCTAGCCCTTGTCCCTCTTCTGTCTTAGAACTGATTCTAAGATGGGAGATATGGATGAAAAAAACCCACAACTTTTCCATTTGGGGGCAGTTAGGTGACTGTGAATAAAGAACTATAACTGGAGACAGGAGCTCCTGGGTTTGAATCTGACCTCAGATACTTCCTACCTATGTGACCTTGGGGAAGCCATTTATCCCCAAATGCCTTCCTCCAACGGATCTTCTGCCTTGCGACAGATGCTGAGCATCAATTCTAAGACAGAAGGGAAGGGATTTTTTTAAAAGTCTGCAGTTGAAGGAATGTAGGAGGGCACTGTCCCTGGATCCAAGAATACAGATTGGAGATTAACATATAGGAAGACTGGAAAGAAGGGCTTTGAACACCAAACAGAATGTTTTGTATATGATCCTAAAGGGAATATGGAGCCATCGGGGTGTATTGGGTAGATGAGTGAAAGAATCAGAACTGGGCTGTAGGAAAGTCACTCTAGTCACTGAATAGAGGAGGCCTTGGTATGGGGAGAGCCTTTTAGCAGAAAGAGCCTGCAGCAGGCTGTCTTTATAGTCCAGGAGGGAGGTGATGGCGGTCTCCAGTGGGAGGACGGCAGTGACACAGGACAGAAGGGGAGTACTGGAGAGATGATGCAAAGGTGAAAGTGAAGGTGCCATATTGGATAGGTAAGGGACAGGGAGGAGTCAAAGTGGGGCTCTCAGGCTTTTAGCTTGAGGCATGAGGAGGATATAGCTATAGAGAAGGTGGGGGTTCTATCTAGGTGAGAGAGAACAATGTCTGTGTTGGACACACTGAGATCAAGATGTCTGCGGGTCCTCTAGTGTGAAATCCCTGTAAGGAAAGGAGAGATGCAAGACTGGAGGTCAGCACAGACAATGCAGATCTGAGACTCATCAGCAGAAAGATGGCGATGGCATCTCTGGTAGCTGATGAGATCACCAAGTAAAGAAGTCCAAAAAGAGAAGAGTAGAGGGTCTAAGACAGGGCTGGGGGAGCTCCATCACCCAAACCCTATCCCTGCTGTTAACAGATCTAGAGGGGGAGCCAGAAAAGACAGAGAATCACAGGTCAGAGAGGTAGGAGCTAAACCAGGAGAGAGAGAGCCATGTCCTAAAAACCAAGAGAGAAGAGAATATCCAGGAGGAGAGAGTGGGCCAAAAGCATCAAAGGCTGCAGACAGGCCTGGGAGGAGGAGGACTGAGGAGGTGGTCCTTGTTGTCTTAGAAAGAGAAGAGCAGACAGGGCAGGAGGTATGGTGGAGGGGGCAAAGCCTGAAGAGATGGGACAAGGAAGGAGGCCTTACCCTGGAAGTGGAAGCTGGTTCCACTCATGCAAGCAAGCAATCTGATCTATACTTTACATGTGCAATCATTTAAAATGTTTTTCCATATTAGTCATCTTGTGGAAGAAATTTCAAAAGAAGAAGAAGAAGGGAAGAAGAAGGAGGAAGAAGGAAGGAGGATGGAGGAAGAGGAGGAGGACAAGGAGGAGGGGGGGAAGAGAGGGAGGAGAGGGAGGAGGGGGAGGAGGGGGAGGAGGAGGAGGAAGAGGGAGAGGAGTAGGAGGTGAGCAGAGGGGGTGGAATGGGAGGGGAGCAGAGGGGGAGGAGGAGGAGGAGGAGGAAATATGTTTTGGTCTGAATTCAATCCATTAGTTCTTTCTCTGGAAGCAGATGGTTTTTCTCATCAAGAGTCCTTTGGGATTGTCTTAGAACACTGAATTGTTGAGAATAGCTGAGACGTTCACAACTACTGCCCAAACAATATTACTCCTATCATATAAAATGTTCTCCTGGTTCTGCTCATACTTGCATTAGTTTGTGGAAATCTTCCCCGGTTTCTCTGAAATGATTCTTCTTGTTATTTCTCATAGCCCAACAGGGTTACACAACTTGTTGGGCCATTCCCCAATTAAGGAATATCCTTCCATTTCCAATTCTTTACTATCACAAAAAGATCTGCTATATAAATATCTTTCTCCCTCTTTGGGGATCTTTTTGGGACACGTAAGTAGATCAAACGGGATACATGGTTTGTTTTAAAGTCCTTTGGGCAGAATTCTGAATTGCTCTCCCAGATGGTAGTAGATCAATTCACAACTCCACCAACAGTGCATGAGTGTCCAATGTTTTCACACATTTTTTCTGTCTTAATTGACAGGTGTGAGATGGTGCCTCTGACTTGTTTTACTTTGCAGTTCCAGGACACAAATTTGAGATAGAGGCAATTATGGGGGAAAAAAAAAACTTAAAGTTTGATAACCTGAAGCTGAAAAACTTCCTGCATAGACAACATTCAGGCATCCAGGATAAGACAGAAATTGGGTGAAGGAGAACAACTTTGGAATCCAATTTCTCTGAAATGGGTCTGGTATCCAAGAGAATTGGAAACGCAGGACCCAGAGACATTCTCCAGCAGACAAAGGATCTGAACAAAGTGTTTTCCAAAGAAATGCCAAGGATTCACAACCATGTGGAATATGGTCTAAGTCACTAATCAAGAGAAAAAGGAACCAAAACAGGGCTGAGGCTTTATCTCATAGTCTGCAAAATGCCAAAAAGAAAAACATTGGGAAACAATCAGTGTTATAAGGGATTGTGGGAAGATGGACACACAAAGGCAATATTAGTGGTTACAAAATGGAAGAAATTCATGAAGATCTGATTTCCAATCCCACCTCAGACACTTACATATTACGTGATTCTGAAAAGTCACTTAATCTCTGTTTGCCTGAGTTTCCTCAACTGTGAAATAATGAGAATAAGAACATTAACCTCAGAGGGTTGTTATGCAGATTGCTGAAAGCAGAATTTATGAATATAGAGCACTCTCGTCTGTCTGTAACCCATTCTTTGCCACTGAACTCATGCTCAATGTCTCCTTCAGGGCTTCCCTACGCCATATTGGAAAAAAAAAAAAGCTCCAAGGCCTTCCAGAAACTCTCCCCTTTCTCTTCAGCCTGTCCAACAAGGGAAGGACTGGACCATCATTTAATTCTACTAAACAGAGAAGGAATGTACCCAGCTGCTGGCTCTGGTACAAAGAGCTCTGCTCAAGAACACTCAAAGCTCCTTTTCTGAGAACAAGGCCCCATTTCTATGTGAGGCCCTTCCTGGGCTCACCCCAAACTCCTCTGACTCTCTCTGGGTCAGGGAGCTCAGCAGCAGAAAGGTAGTGATGGGGTCACACTGTGGAGAGGATACAAAAGCTACAGGGGAGCTCTCTGGGGGCATCCCCAGCTACTGATTCTGGCTGTCACTAGGAAGGACCATGGTGATTTCCACAACAGACTCCAATGGCATATAATGACCTTCCAGCCCCTTCCTATATCCTCACACCCTTCCTCCTCCTTCTCCTCCTCCTCCTCTGACCCAGGGACACTAGTCTCCTGGCTGATTCTTGACCAAGTCTTTTCATGGTCTGATTTTGGGCCTTTCCAGGATCTGTCTGTCTCCCTGCAGGGAAGGTTCTCCCTTCTCCCTCTGGCTTCTGAGCTTCTTTCAAGTCCCAACTAAATCCTCCCCTGGGGAACCAGTGATTACTGTGGTCCCCAGAACCCTTAGGGCCTTCCCTCTAAGAAATCTATTGTGAGAGAAATCTATTCTCTTACAATAAACAAGATTGAGAATGAAATATGGATGGAGTTCCAAATAATTTAGAAATAAGATGTGTTCTCCAATTGTCTTTGCCTGAAGAAAACTCTTTCCCTAATTTTTAGAAAACATTTTGTTGTTTATACAGTCCACACTATAAGAGTTTAGTTATATCTGTATTAAAGGACTAACTAATAAAGGACTGAGGGATATGATACATATAAAATGGGTATCTGGGAAAGTACTGCATACCAAACTCTTCCCAAGACAAGATGGACTATAGCTCCAGGGGCGCTGCATCCAAAATCAAAGTAAAATAAATTGCTCCTTTTACTGATGTCATCTTAACAATCTCTTAGCCAAAGGTAAACCTGTCCTTAGGCCTGGCTCTCAATCCACTGAGCCACCTAGCTGCCCCTAAAAGGAGGTTTGTAAGGAGACATTTTTGCCAACTCAATTTGCCATTCAATTATCATTTTTCTCTCCAAAATGGAAGAACTAAAATTGTTTTGTCAAACTATTATGCAAAGAGCAACCTTTTTATCCACAAGATGTGAGAATGGCTTTATACTTAAGAAAAGGGCTAGGGGAAGAGGGAGAAAAACTATTAACATCAGCCAAGGCAGGGCGATGTTCTCAAACGTACCTTAACATTATCAGATTTCATCTCAGAATCTGAGTAGAGCCCCTTCAGGAAACCAGTCGTTCTAATTACCTTCAAAACATAAAGAAAAGGTCAATTATTAATATCACGTCAGAATACATCATCAGTCTGTATCCAGTAAGAGGTTTAAGTGGAATCCCCATAAGCTTTAGATCTTTCCTTTATTATTTGCAATTGGGTTGTATATATAAGCAATACTTGAAACAGGCTCATTACTACTAGATCAGCATTCAGATCTGAATGAAGATGCCGGGCCAACTCCAAGGCTTGACCTGTAGCTACCAAGCCATGGCAAATATATAATATCATTCCACAGGTAGATACAATGACTAGGAATCAGACCGACAGAAGATGAGAACGGAAGAAACACCAGGGTCAACAGTTCTTTCCTGTGATTCCCCCATCTTCCATCACACCTGTGAATTTCTAAACTACTCTACCCTATTCAGACCATTCTTTAGAAGATCGTAGAATAACAGAATCAGGTCTTGGAAACTACATTCTCCACCCTACTCAGTGTAACAAGATTAGGAAGGGCTGCAGCAAACTCAAGATTTAATTATTTGAGAATATGGCCTTCAACAGACATGTGCCAAAAGGACAGACCTCTGGGCGGTCCTAGGTCAAGCTAGAGCCACCATTGGCACACGTGAGACACAGGAAGTGAGGTGGAGAACAGTCTCTGGAGTTCTCGGGACTTCCTGTGAGGAGGGCTAGAGTCAGTTTGAGGCTGATGCTTGGAATTGGAGGAGCCCCGCCAACTGTTTTCCTTCAGATTGGTCACATGAGGGATAAGGATTGATCCCTTTTCTCTGTCTTGGCTATACAAGGCCTTAAAGCCCGCTTTGGCTCAGCCTGAGCCAGAGTGGGGTCTGAGTTAAACCTCTTTCCTTCTCTCCCTTTCCCTTCTCTCTCTCTCCCTCTAATACTTTCTTCCTCCTGTTTGTAACTAAAACACCATAAAAAGTTGGCAGCTGACTTGAGTGTTTCATTTTGGAATTACATAAGTGAATTCCTTGGTGACCTTAAATTAATATATATCAGTCTTTTAAAGTGATTTCAATATCACACACCACAGAGCTGTCTTGCTTCCCCATGAACACTCAAATCCTTTTGCTCATTTCCATGACTTCAACCAATGAGCCCACGAAGGTCAGACCAGAAGCAGGAGCCCTCAGAGGATCTTAGAGGTCAGCTAATCACCTCCTAAGCAAGACTGTCTCCACTATGTAATATATCCCCATACCAACACCTAATTCTTGCTTGAAGATACTCCCCCTTCTCGTCCGGAGGCAACCTGGAGAAAGCTCCAGTTGTTAGCAACTTTGTCCTCACACCCAATCCCAAATCTCCTCAGGGTCCCGCTCTTACGCGGGTCCCTGTGCTACCCTCTGGGAGAATCAGGACAAGGCTAAGCCTTTCGATAGGCCAGAGTCCTCCTCCCCAGCCAGCTTTACAGAGGGGCACTCCAGGCTCAGGGAGTTCGGCTCAATAGCATAAAGACTTCATAGCCCAGGCAGAGCTCTCGATCAATAAGCGATGAAGAAGGGCTGAACGCAGGAGCCACTGACAATACACTCACAGCATTCAGAGCTGGCTGAAGGGTGGAGGACGCCAGACTATGACTGTAAGGGCCCAGAGGAAGTATCAAAGGGGACTCAAACAGGAGGGACTGGGTGGATAACGGTAGCATTAGTGGAAATAAGGAAGTCGGAAAGGGACGGTATATTCAAATACATGTGAGTGGTCTTATGAAGTAGTGAATTGGGTGGACTTTGTCGTGCATTTTTTCCGCCCAGAGTAACAATATGACGCGTCTGGATGCTTTTTCTCTTCAAAGGGGTCCATGCTGGAAAAGGTTGGGCATCCTCAGGCTATACCACAGTGCAGTGAACTGGGGTTCATTCACGGACTGAAGGAACCAAACTAGAATCAATGAATGGACAGACCCCTGCAGGCTTTCGGGAGGCCTCTAGGTGGAGCTGAAGGGCTCCGCACGTGACTCTGGGCCACTGGCCTTCTGATGACTTCCATGAATCACAACTAACTGGAGAGAACATGAAGCCGGGCCATGCTGCCGGGCAGTGCCAGGCGCTCCTAAACCTCCATCACAGCCAAAGCTGCCATCCCGAACCGAATGCTAAACGTCAGTGACTAGCCTTAAGCGGTACACAATGGCCCACTCTTGTTTTCCCTCTCGGACAAGCATTTCGAACATAAGGGTCCCCCCCTCCCCCACCATTCCAAAGGATCCTAAGCAGGAATAGGATACTTTTCGGGTGTTTTCCGGATGACATCAAATTCTGGGTGCTGCTGAGTAAGTGAAATACAGTCTTTGAGTTGCTCAACTTGACCTCAACCCCCCCAAAGCAAAGGGCTTGAGCTGCCATTGGCTGCAGCTGGAAATCCAGAGGAATCCAAGAGCTCCCAGGTCAGCACTCAGTAATAAAACGGGCCCCTGCTGGGATGTGAGAAAGGAAACCTGGTGGAAGAGGCCTGGCCGGCCCTGTGTGGCTCCACTGGGGCAGCAGGAAGGCCTGAAGGGAAGTCACTGACACGAGGGGGTGTGGAGCCAGAGAAGGGCCTCCAAAGTGGCCTGCCCTGGGCTCAGCTGAGGGGAAGCTCCTCCCCCCTTCCCCACCCAGCTGTGCCCCTGAGCGCTGGCAGCTGTAGCTCATCCAGGCTGTCCCCCGTAGCCAGTGCAGATGTCAGGGCGGGTTCGGGGGGGCACCGGGGACAGTTAGGGGGGCCGCCCGCAATCTGCTTCGCTCCGCAGCGGCCCCAGGCTTGTCCTTCCTTCTCCAGCGAGTCTGGGACGCTGGGCTGGTAGCTGAGCACTCACAGCAGGTGCCCCCCACCTGCCACCCTCGGCCTGGGCGGGCTACGCTTTCGCGCTGAGGTGCCCGGCCCGGGGGGGGGGGGGGAAGCTCAAGTGTGACCCTTGCACCGACCCCTCCTCCCCACCCCACGGCAGCGTTCAGGAGGCGCCTCTTGGAGGCTCTGCGAGGGCAGCCGGTCCGCGACCCGCTCCCTCCAGGGGCCGGGCGTGGAGGCTGCGATCTGCACTGCAGAGGAAGCTCCCGGGCTCGGGAGGCCCTAGTCGCCCCGAACCCCGCCCCCGAGCCCTCCCGGCCTGGGCCCGCACCTTCGGGATGATGTCGTGCAGGTAGCGGAACGGGGGCTGGCTGAGCAGCTTCTCTGTCAGCGGTGGCTCCTTGACCATTTCCCACAGGGCGTCCTGCGTTCGCTTCAGCACCGAAGCGTTCATGGCGTCTTCGGCCCCTACCCGGCCTCCTTTGGCCGCCGCCGACCCGCTCCACGGATCCCGACGCCCCCGCAGCCCCACCCGAGCCACCTCGGAACAAGCCGGTCCATCCCACAATGCACCGCGGTCGGTAACAACGCAGGTGGGGACTCGCGGGGTTCTGTTGCTAGGCGCGTGCCGCCCTAGCAACGGGCAACCAGCCGCCGCAGCTCCTGGCCTCAGGTCCCTCGCTATCCAATCCAGTTTGGGATCTCTGATGTCCCCGCCTCCAGAGGCTCCCGCTGCCCAGCTGCCTGCCTTCACCAGCTGCGCCTTGGACCCTCTCCCACCTAAGGCCTTTAATCTAGTACCCGTCCCACCAAGGGAAGGGGCACCGAGAGGACTGGCCCCACCCAAAACCTTCCCCCGCCCCACCACCTAGACTCTTGCCCCACCCCTCGACAGTGTTCCTGAGCGCTCGGGGCCTTAATGGCTCCGCCCATCCTCAGGCTCCCCAGTTTCCTCAGCCCGCGAAGCAGAAGCCCTATCCCCGCCCACTCCTGCTATCCCCGCCTTTTCCGTCTCCAGCTGCCAGTATCTACCTCCATCCCCGCCCACCTCCCTCCCCACCTCCACATTCAGGCCCTGGGCCCCGCCCCTAGGACCGTGCTGCCAATGAGTTGGACTTCTCTCTTTAGTCCCGCCCCCTCTTTCTTTCCCAGTCTCTTTCCTCAGCCCCTCTGGCTCCGCATCCTTCTCCCTCTATCCTCCCTTCTCTGCTTCCTAGCTTCCTCTTTCTCTCCCTTCTCCTTATTTCTCTTCTCTCTCTTCAGTGGCATTTTCTCATCCTTCTTTCCTCTCCCTTCTCAACTCCTTCCCCTTCTCCCTCCATCCTCCATTCTCTGTCCTCCTCTCTCCTCTTCCTTCCCCTTCTCCCTCCATCCTCCTCCATTGCCTCCTTCCTCCCTCTTTCTCTCGCTTCTCATTTCTCTGTTCTCTCGTCCAGTGGCATTTTCTCATCTTTTCTTCTTTTCTCTCCCTTCTTGTCTCCTTCCCCTTCTCTTTTTCTCTCCTTCCTCACTTTCTCCTCCTCCTTCAGCTTCTCTTTCCATCTTCCCCTCTCCTATCTCCCTTTCCTCCCTCTCTTTTCCCCTCTCTCCATCTTTCCTCATCCTCTGACTCATTCCTTCCTCTTTCTCTCTCTTCTCCTCAACTCTCCTCTCTCTCTTCCAGTGTCATTTTCTCGTCCTTCCTTCTTTTGTTTTCCTTCTCCACCTTTCCTGCCCCTTGCCTCCCCTATCTCCCATCCTCTAGCATAATAGAGAGGAACTACAGAGGAAGACCTGAGGCTAATGTTCCATCTCTGAGGCTTTCTCCCTGTGTGACCCTGGGTATGCCACTGAGCATCCCTGGACTTCAGTGTCCTTCTTTGTAAAATAAGAGGAAAGGACAAGATGGTTCTCGAGTCCTCTTCTTTCTAGGAGATTTCCTCCACCTTACGCCCTCCTTCTAGGATATTTTTCTCTGCTATCGTTTTCCCTTCTCTCTATTCCTCACCTCTTCTTTGTCCATTTCCCTGAATTCTCCCTCATCCTTCTGCCCTTATTTTCTACACTCCTCACCCCTTCCTGCTTTCTTCTACTAAATCTTCTCTATTTTCCTCCTCCCTTTCTCCCCCTTTTCCTTCTGTTCTCCTTCCCTCTTTTTTTTTTTCCAAACCGTTCATTTCTGTCTTAGAATCAATACTGTGTATTGGCTTCAAGGCAGGATAGTGGTAAGGGTAGACAATGGGGGTCAAGTAACTTGCCCAGGGTCACACAGCTAGGAAGTATCTGAGGCCCAATTTGAACCCAGGACCTCCCAACTCCAGGCCTGGCTCTCTATTCCCTGAGCCACCTAGCTGACCCTTTCTGTCTTTTCTTTGTCTTCTTTCCCTTCTCTGCTTTCTTTTTCCTTCCCTCTCTTGTTCTTCTCTTCTCTCTTCTCTTCTTCTCTCTCTCATATTTTCTCAAATTTGCTTCATTCATCCCTTTTCCTTACTGCTCTCTCCTCATTCCTCTCCTAAGACTAGGACTTTACCACTCCCTTACTTGACATATTTGAGGCAGGTGAGGGTGAGGGTCAGATTAGATAATTGCTCCACCACCCTTTAAAGTAAATAATATAATGTTTTGCCCTGACACACATCTCATTTTTTTCTCTGTGTGTAAAAAGGCCAGGTCCAAACAAATCAAAAGAGAAATAAGGGGCAGCTATATGGCACAGTGGAATGAGTGCCAGACCTGCAATCAAGAGGACCTGGGCTGAGAGACACCCTAGCTCTGTGACCCTGGGCAAGTCATTTATCCCTGATTGCCTAGCCCTTGTCATTCTTCTGTCTTAGAACTGACACCAAGACAGAAGGTAAAGGTTTGAGAGAGAGACAGAGATATATAAAGAGAAAGACAGGAAGATAGAGGGAGATAGAGAGAAAGAGAGAAAGAGAGAGAGGGACGGATATGGAGGGAGAGAGAGACAGACAAACAGAGTCAGAGACAGACAGAGAGAGATGAAGGGAGGGAAAAATGCAAGTTTAAAAAATTTTGTTAAAAACAAGTGAGGGCAGCTAATTGGCTTAGTAGAATGAGAGCTAAGCCTAGACATAAGAGTCCTAGGTTTAAATATGGCCTGAGATTCTTCCTAGCTGTGTGACCCTAGGCAATTCACTTAACCCCAATTGCCTAGCCCTTACTCTTCTGCCTTGGAACTAATACACATTATTAATTCTAGGAGGGAAGGTAAGGGTTCAAAAAAAAAAAGCAAAACCAACAACATAACACAAGAAATTATATATAGATATGTGTGTAAAATTATTAAGATTAAAATTCTCTGTAGACTATATTAATTTATAATTATTAAATAGTGAAAAGGACATCAGAGAGAAAAAGACACATAATCACACAACCGGTCACCTTGTTGCTTACTGTATGTCCTCATTCATTCTGACTGCTTGGCCAGAAAAAAGGCCTTCAAGTGTCCTACACCCCTAACTTCTGCACCCCTCGACATCGCTTTTTCTGGGCTACCCTGATTGGACACATAACTTCAGTCCACGTCAAAGGCTAGGCTACAGGGCACCAGGAGGCATGTGGGACAAGAGGGGAGCATCTTCTGGGATGCCAGGGAGACATGAGGCTTCTGTCATTCTCCCATAGTACATATGCTCCTCTCTTATCCAGATAAGCCACAGGCCTTGTTTTTAGTCGAATCAAAGGGTGGGGGCTGAATGGAGCCCCAAATCACCAGAGAAACACCCAAAGACTGATCTTTGAATACCACGAAAAGGGGTGCCAACTGGTTTTCAATTCTTATAACCCCCCTTTTATTCTCTAGAAGATATGCTAGTCTCGCCAATGAATATCTAAACCAATCAGGATTGTCTCACCATGGCACATAAGGGTCCAAAGATATTATACGTTTTGTGGAGGATCTAACTACAATCTGTGTTTCTTAACATATTGAAAATGTTTGATGGACACACTGACAAGGAGCCATTAGGAGAAATAGTGAATTGTCCTTTTTTGGCACAAGAGTTTTATGATTAAGATAAAATATTGGTGCATGGGAAGGACAGAGGTGGGGTCTAACCCCACATAGTTCAGTTCATTATATCCAAAAGGCTTGCTCAGAGTCTCATGAAGTGGTGTCTGATTTTGGGGGACATCCTCTATTTCTGTCATCTTTTTATCCCATTTAAAATCATGATGGTCCTCACAGAATCTTCTCCAGAAGATCTTCATTCCTGGTCCAGATTACTGACAATATCTTTCCCTGAAATTGCTTTTAAAAAATCTTAACCTATGGACTGTTAGGAGAACTTCACAAAAAACTTGCCAGAACTTCTAAGCAAAGTGTCTATCAAGAGAAATTATAGATCACCTCCAGGAGAATAAAATAAAATAAAATAAAACCTCTTTTGCTGGAAACTCCAAGAGTTTCCAGCTTAGCAGTTCTACTGGCAAACAACAGACTTTCCAAGTAGCAAGGGGCAAGACCTGAAAATATAAAGGAAGGGAAAGTTGAATAAAACAAGACTATCCACACTCATGAGAAACTACAACAGGAAAGGGAATAATGTGTTCCAACAAAAAAAGACCCAATTGTATAGTGTGTCTGCCCTGAAATCATAAAGACATCTTAATAGCTGTGTGAACCTGGGAGACTCACTTTATCTTCTTTGTCTTAGTCTCATCTGTCAAATGAGTTGGCAAAGTAAATGTCAAACCACTTCACTATCTGTCAAGAAAACCCCAAATGGCATCAAACAACTGAACAACAATGAGCATAAGAGTTCAAGATGCAGTCCAAGGTGACCTAATCTGTAAACCTGAGACTGATCATTAGTGAAAAAAGATGGATGTTAAAAAAAAAAAAGCCATTCAAAGTGTTCTTGGAAAGAAAACCACACCAGAGGAAATTATTGACTTTTTGGGTATTTGAGACAATAGAAATACAAGAATAGTCAACAGATATAAATAAACAAGGACAACTACCGCCATAAAATGAAAGAAAACAGATCATTATGAGACTTCTTTCTAAATATACATGAGTAGAAATAGGTGGAAGCAGAAGTTAAATAGAAATAATGGTGAAAAAAACAAGCCCAAAACTCAACCCCAAAACAGTTTAACTATGGATGATTCAGTGCTTATTGTTGGATTAAATTACAAAATGAGAGGACTCAAGGGGATAGAGGAGGAAGAAGATAGAGGAGAATGTGTGAAATATCCTAATCAAGTCAAAGTCTAGCCAGAAGACAGAATGACCCTTTTTGTTTCTCAAGAAGAAGAGAGTCTATAGGAGAATGTGTGGGGAGTCAGAGCGAGCAACTAAATGAGATGAAAAGAGAAATGTCTTATTTCAGTGGTAGAAGAGGGCACTACTGAAGTATACTCTCTTAAGTTAAGAGAGTCTATAAAGAGAGATGGGCACCTGTAATGAGTTTAATCTCCAGAGATATACTGTATAGAGAGATCTGTCTCAGAACAAAGGGAATTAATACACCTAGGTTCAAGTAATATCCATGAAAATGGGAGGTCA
Organism: Monodelphis domestica; assembly: GCF_027887165.1. NCBI lineage: Eukaryota > Metazoa > Chordata > Mammalia > Didelphimorphia > Didelphidae > Monodelphis > Monodelphis domestica. Next base: position 540,218,901 of record NC_077228.1, on the reverse strand, counting down.
TGGATCTAGGAAAGAGATTTCAAGGTAAATTGTGGGGAAATGATTAATAGGAGGGGAAAGGTGTAAGGTAAGAGGAGATAGAGTCCAATTTGAGCAGAGAGCAGTCTCTGACAAGAGAGCAACTGCAGAGAGTGGGGTAGGAGCAAGAAGAAAAAACTGAAAATTCCAAGAGAGAATGGGAAGCTGAGAACTCCAACTGGCCACTCACTCACTTCCAGCTGGGAGTCTGAGGGAAGAGGTAGATCTCCTAGGCTGGGAAGAAGGCTGTCTCTCTCTGGAGATCAACTCTTTCTGAAACCCTGGATACCTCTCACTCAACTCTAAATAACTACAACCAAAAGCCATCAGTGGATTTTGTGGACTGGGACTTTGAAGAGAGCCGTTCACAGAGATCCCTTTCAAAGATCTCACTCTCCATCACTCTGCCTTACTTGTCCCTGGACTCCTGTGTTCAAGTAGTTAGCTTAGGCATAGGGACCAACCAGCAGCTGTCAAGGAGAAGGATGGAGGCTGAGAAGCCTTGAACCCCTATACCAGGGATCCCCAAACTTTTTACACATGGGGCCAGTTTACTGTCTCTCAGACTGTTGGAGGGCCAGACTATAAAAACCTAACCCTAACCCTAACCAGGCAGCAGTATACACAATGTGGAATCCCTTCCCCCAGATCACTGCTCACCATGCTGACGTCTTCCATTGTGCAGCCACAAAATCCTTTGCGTGAAGCCTTGTTCTAAGGTGCTACACATAGGATTATGTCACCAGAAGTAGTTCTATATGAGAGTGATGCCATGGTACCTCTGGATGGCTCTGTAGAGGGAGAATTATCCAGGTAGCCTAGTGGCTTCTAGATGATTTTTGTAGTTGTAACTCTTCAATTTACACTACCCTTCCACCAGAATGACCAAAATTCTTTGTGACATTTTAGATCCAAAAGTTTTTCATCAACAGTACAGAGATTTATTGTTGTTGTTGTTGTTGTTTTCTGGGCTTCTCTGCCAAAATTTGGAATGATGGCACTAATAGATTTTGTTAAAAAATATCTCAGCCAAGGTTGAAAGACTGGCCACATCTAGAGAATTTGTGACTCGTGTGAATCCTAATGATAGTGGGTTTGTTTGCTATTGTCATTAACTGGGCTATCATGATTTTTGTGATTTGGGAGAATTTTGGCATTTATTTGAATGTGCATTAACTGTTGTACTATTGTTTTATAAAACTGTTACTTGGCAAAAATAATTTGCACACACACTGTGGATCATGGCCAAGTTAAAAAGAAAATGAATCTCATTTTTGGGTGAATAGCCTTTGTATTGTACTTTTCCTTGGCTGGCACAGTGTGTAAGTGATTGTATATACTTTTGATTTTTTAAAATTTTTGTTGTTTTTCCTTGTATGTGCAATAGAGTATTTGAGTTTTCTTTCCTCTCTCATTTTGCACTAATATAAATTTACAATATCCATTAGCTCTAATATTAATGCATACCCCAAAGCGTTAGACTATGGAAACTTGCCATTGATTATTAAATATTATAGGACTTTGATTAAAGATTTTGTCTGATTCCAGGAGAAGGGATCACAAAAGAGCCATTATACAGTGCCAAGTACACAAGGTCATGAGACCAACAAATCCCAGTGGGATTGATGAGAATCTGTGCCATGACAGAGTACTTTTTTGAGGTTCAAGGTTGCAGCTGTTTGATATAGGTCAGACACAGGTCTTTCCTGTGCCACATTCAGGCAAAGAATCTCAGTTTAATTCTGGTTCCCCTATCCTTGAGAGCAAAGGTAAAATCAGACCAGGGAATGCCATTTCCCATTTACTGTCTAAATCTAGTCCCTTTTTCTGTCTTTCATAAGTGTGGCAATTTTCTGTAGTCCTGGCTGCTGATTGGGTAAGTGCAGATTGCTGGGCTTACTCTTGCTTACTCAGAATTTTTATATACTATTTAATTTTTCTTTTTTTCCTTTTCTTCTATTTCTTTTTTATGTATCTGACTTCCTTTTTACAATTGATTTATATACCTCATAACTCAACCATGTATCCCTGGTTGAACACCCTTCTCAGGGGAATTGTATTATTATCCTATAATACAAAGTGTAAATTCTTTTGAGAGTAACATTAGTATAAGAAACTTGCTACCTCCCAGAATACAGAAAGTGAACTGTTTGGAGAAGGTGCCATGAAGGTGCCTGCAGAAACCACACACTGCACCAAAAGATCCAAAATGAACTTTGGGATGTAGTCAAATTGAATTGTGGAGGGGCTGAAAGCATTTATTTTGAATGTACACTCTTATGCCAAATGGTATTGCCCCCTAATTGGGTTTTTGTCAATGTGCCTAGCAATCACTGGTTTTGTTCCCTTTCTCTTTTATTTCCAAATTATTGTAATTTTCCTTTAGAAACTGCAATATTGTATGTGCCTCTAGTTAAAGATCTTTAGAAATATAAGTTGGTTATGTGTACTGATTCCCTGGGAAAGTTAGGCATGTAAATCTAGGATTTCTACATGCTCATTTTCGATTGGAATCACAGGCAGGATTGTATAATTAGCATTTTGTACCCCAGGACTCCATTTCCCAGAGTCCCACTTTTATCTTCACATTATGTCCTTATGTTTTGGAGATAAAGTTTCTGTAACCCCGCCCCCTTTCACTCTCTCTTCTTGCTAACATTGCCAGGAAAACTCTTTTACTCAGGCTTTTACTTTTGTGTGATTTTTAATACATCTTATAAAATATAATACTTGGAGTTATTGGATATTGATTTAAATCTTACACAAGGTAGGAGCTAAACCAGGAGAGAGAGAGAGAGAGAGAGAGAGAGAGAGAGAGAGAGAGAGAGAGAGAGAGAGAGAGAGAGAGAGAGAGAGCTGTGTCCTAAAAACCTAGAGAGACGAGAATATCAAGGAGAGAATGGGCCAAAAGCATCAAAGGCTGCAGACAGGATTGAGAGAATGAGGACTGAGGAGGTGGCCTCTATTGTCTCAGGAAGAGAAGAGTATACAAGGAGGAGGTATGGAGGTGGGGGCAAAGCTTGAAAAGACTGAGAAAGGAAAGAGGCCCAGCTTGAAGTATAAGGGGGATCCACTGATGAATGTTCTTATGGGTGAAGGGAGATGAGGACTCCCACTGAGGTCAGAGAGATATAGTGCCTGCAGTCTACTTGTTTTTAGTGAGGGGAGACTGAAACCTGGGGTCAGGGGGTTAGAAAGGGTCCAGTGTAGCACTTGGAGGACTCAGATAGCTTTGATCCAGGGACAAGATTTCTAGGCAAATGTAGATGAATATAAAGAGGCCAACTGTAACAAGGGAAAGATGAAATGACTGAGGAACCAAAACTCTCATCTTCTCAGCACACCCATTTATTAAAGCAATGTATGCCAGCCAACTACATGACCACTAAGGACTGGACTTAGGGCTGGACCTCAAAATTGGAGGAAAAGAGACATGTATATGTCTGTTAAAACAGATTAATTAAATAAGACCAATGAATGAAAAGAAAACTATCTAATATTAGATCATCTGTTTTGTAATTAGAGAAAAGTTTAGAGACTTGACAAGTCAGGAGGGGATAGAGTGAAAAGATGAAGTTCTCTGAAAATGGAAACTTTCTAATTTCTAAACACTCCTTTCTAATATCTGTAAGCAAACAAAGAAACAGGGAAACAATAACCGACCGATCAATACGGACCCAGTTTGCACATAAGGCACATTGAATGCCTGAGACATACAATTAGGAGAAAACTCCTTCCATCAGTCTCAGGATCTAACTGTTTCTGCTCAACCTAAACTCAAGCCTCAGGTGAGGGTCTCTAAACAGCAGGTACAAGTAATCCAGTTTCCTAGCTAGGCAGGGCCAGTTTCAAATAATGTAATTCAGCTTTCTCCGAGTTCTTCAGATTGAATAACCTTTCCTCCCCAAACAGATTTTGGACAAGGCACACAAATGAACAGAAAGGGAACCAAGCCAACTCCAGCACTGAGCCTCAATATGGAAAATGTTTCCACAGTTGACCCCCTTGTTGCCCTAATCGTCTGCCTCCCTTCACAAGAGGGAATCAATTCAGGAGATGGCATAAGGTTAAGTTGTCCTAGCTTCTTCACACAACCTAGAAGAAATGCTGAGACCATGTTTCATAAGAATACCGGGAATAGAGTTTTTCTTACAATAGTGGCAATGTCAGCCTTGGCATCACTCCTCAGAGAGAGTGAGCTCCACACTTTACTCCACATAAGTTTCTCCAGTTAAACCTCATAGAAGATGCCTCAACTTGAACAGAATTTTTAAGAGTATCAAATTTAAAAATAAAATCCTAGAGAAAAAAATGTAATACCCTCCCTCATGATATGAGAAAGGGGATATCTGACAGGGCTGAATAAAATCACAACAAATTTCATCTGGAAAATCCAAAGGTCAACCATTCCAAGGAAAATGATGAAAAGAAGCCAGGATAATTGGGTAACAGCACTAGCAGAACTCAGACTAGATTTACAAATCAGCAGTCATCACAAACCTGGGGTATTGGTAAGATTTTAAGGAGATAAACCAATGGAACAGATTAAAGAAAAGAGAGTAAGCAATAGCTCAGTGTCTGAGAAAGTGGAAAACAAGCCATTGGGGGGAAATTCCTTATTTGGTAAAAACTGCTAAGAAAACTGGAATGCAGTCTGGAAGGAAACAAGGCTTAGACCAAAAGCCTACATTATACTCTACAACTGTGTCAAGGAAGTTAATTCCCCTCCCCCCCTCCTGAATAGCTTGATTTGCCCATCAAACATTCCTGATGTAACACAGTTGTGCCAGGTTTGCATCCCTCTACATGTGGTACGTCAATAAAAGTCAAGGCTTTGGGGCTTGTGAGGGAGCGAATGGAGAAGAGAAGGAAGAAGTTGGGAACAGAGCAGGCAGGTGAGAGGAGGAAGAGACTGGCAGGCTAGGGACCATGCGGTCAGGTTAATTATAGGAATGATTGTCTACCCTTCCTAGTAAACTTTATAAAATATACATCTGGGTAGAAATATGATTTCAGTTCTTACAGATGGCAACCACTTTGGTTTAAAAACGAACCCGTAATTTTCTTCTGAGAGAAGTTTTGAGTAAGTACTTAGGTACAGTGAGGTAAGATAAAAAACGGCTTCAGTTTGCTGGCCTGCCTTGATATGTGAAATGAACCTTGGCAGAGAAAGGGAACAGGCTGCTGTTTTTCCCGGATTGGATCACATTGGATTGGTGAGGAAAGCTTCTTCCTTGGTGGCATCCCCCCCCCCCTTTTTTTCCTTTTGGCTTGAATTGGAGTGAAGGGACCTCTTTGCCCATATGGAATTCGGTGGGTTTTAGGACCCAACAGGAACTCTTTTACTTTTACTCTTTTACTTTACACAGCACACAAGATCCTAGTGTTCCTTCCATCAGCCTAGTGAAGTGCAGGGTGGTGGTGGGGGGGGGGAACTTACCCCTTGAATGGATCCTTGGGGGTCCTTCCAGGCTCTGCAGATTTGAGTTAAGGAGCTCCTTGGGGGCAGTAGAGACCAGGGAATAAGTCTTTTGCAGGACCTGGCCTTGTTTTCCCTGACTTGGGAAAACATGGGCTTTTAGCTACCATGAGCATAACTGGGTGCTGAGACTGGGGATACGACCCTTGCAGACTGGTGGAACAGTGCACAAGGATGGCCCATTAGGAATTAGTATAAGACCCCCCATTCCAAATGGGACCGAGTTTTTTTTTTTTTTTAAACCAAGGGGCACAAGAACCCAAAAGGCTGTTCCCAGCCTAGTGTCTGCCTGACATTCCCCAAATGCCACACTGAGCTGGGCCACTGCAGCAGGGACCACCTCAGAGACACCCATTAAATTAATCCTGCTGGTCCTTCCAGGCTGTGGACTAGGGTTAGGAGCTCCCTGCCCCCCACCCACTTTGAAAACACGTGGCTATTTGCTCTGGGGAAGGGAAAGGGATTTAACTCCATTTTTCTCTCCCTTCCTCCTCAGCATGTTTCTTCAAACTGCATTTTTACAAGGAAGTTCTCTTTGAATTTTTCTCTTCCCTCCCCCTCCTCAAACTTTCCTGGCCAACTTCCTGCCTTCTTTAGCATATCAAGAGCCACATTTTTTCTTTCTTTCTCTTCCTTTATCTGGCTGCTTGCTTAGATAGGTCTACCAACAAGTACCTTCCACTCTACATGCATTTATAGTGCCACCTACTGTTGAGAATTAAAACTGCAGAAAAATAAAAAATAATTCCTTTGCTGCTGCTACTAGTCATCTAAAATAATGCTATTATATTGAATATAGTCAAATAAAAGATTATTAATAGGAAATATTAATAACATTGAATTAAAATTAAAACCAAATTTCGAAAATTGAACAAAGTCAACATTAAATACAATTAATTACATGCAATATTAAGGAATAATTTTAGACACACTCGTATTAATAGTATCAATAATAATAATTATTAATTTTAATAAATATTATTAGTAACAATTAATCACTAATAATTATTCTGGATGATTGATACTTGTTTATGGTTTATTGTTGTTAATTATTAATAATGATAATTATAATAAATGCACATTATATAGATAACATTATCTATAATTATAATAAATTCATATTATTATTGATATAATAAATACATGTACATTCATTATTTATGCAATTGCTGTGCAACAATTACTGTTTCCTTGCATTACCCGTTTTGTTTTAAACCTCCTCTCATTGCCTTTCACAATAACATTGAAGAACTTTCTGTCTCCATTTTTTTTTAAGTTTTAGGAACTTTTCATTATTTAAGCTGACCATTTAGCAATACCAAAACTAGCTTAAATAGTCAGATTAAGACATACAGACTAGACAATATGGGAAATACGGCAACACATCAAGGGAAGTTAGGATATATTTCTCCTGATTCACCCCTGCATAAATTTCTAAATTCCTGGAATAATCCTAATTTGCCTAAGGAGAATTGGTTGACAAAGAAAGAAGCTAGAAAGTTTTGTAAGACATGGATGGACATATGTTTTACCTGGCCAAAATATGGCTCTTTTGACTTCAAGATCTTAAAAGATTTGAAGTTAGCTATTAAAAACAAAGATTCCAAAGATTATAAATACTGGCATTTATGGGCATATTATGTTGATAAATCAACCATCCCCTCCAGTGAAGAAACCTTTCTTTCCTTGGAATCAAACCATTCTAGCTTAACTTCTTTAGTGAAATCTAGAAAGGAACATGCTCTATAATCCCACCTGGCCTGTGAGGAGGTTACTCCTCATACTGACCCAAACCAGGACTTGTACCCCCTCATCTCCTCTCCTTGTAAATTGTTGTACATCCCCTACTCCTCCCATCCCCTTTCCCCCCCCCCCAATCTACCTCTCTACCCTCCCTTAACATACTACTACCCAGTGCCCAACCATCTCCCATATCCTCACCCATACCATTCCTACTTCAATCCTTTTCCATACCCTCCTTCTCACCTATCTTACTATGACCCCTCTAGAACTCACTGCTCCTACTCCTCTCCACCCCATACCCAATCCCACCCCCTCCTTTCCACCTTGCCTCCAGCCCCTACCCATTCCTCTCTGTTCTGCCCCCAATACTTTTCACTCTGATTTCCCATCTGCTGACAAGCTTCATTCTTCCACCACCCCACTCCCTTCCCCTACTAGCTTCACCACAACCCACTTCATTGAACTCCAGAACACAGGCCAAGCAGAAATTGTCACAGATGATTTAAATAAAGATCTTTTCCCTCTAAGAGATGTTCCTACATATAATAGACATGGAGATTTAGTAAACATTAGACATTATACACCGTTTTCTCCACAGGACATTGAAAGATTCAAAGAAAAAAACACTTTCCTATGAAGCTGAGCCTGTGGTGTTTGAAATAATTTTTTTGCACATATAATCCCACATGGCTTGATGTAGAAGATTTGATCCAGGCCTTGATAACAGAAAGGGAAAGGAATAAGATTCTTTCCCTTTTTATTCAGGCCCAAGGAGAGGGAACAACTCATTGACCAAATGAAGATCCTACATGGAACCCAAATTCAGAGCAAGATTACTTACAACTATGCCAGGCTAGAAATGCATTGTTAAAAGGTATGATTTTCTGTTCTGATAGGCCTGGTACATGTACTAAATTTGATAATCTTAAGCAAGAAGACAGGGAAAGTCTGTCCCAGTTTATGGACAGACTTATCGAGCTGGGAGGGAGGAATATCGAGCTTGATCTGGATAGAGAAAGGGACCTTAGACAAATCAGAATATAAATCAGAAATTTGTCAAAAACAGTTGTTAGTTAGGAATTATTTTATGACTAGCTGTCCAAACTGGCCTACTATGGACCTTGAAGAATTGAAAAGAGTGACAGTTTATGCTTTTGAGGGACATAAGGAAAAGGAGAAGGAAAACACTGATTTAGTGGAAGAATTAAGGAAGGAAATAAAGGAATTGACTTCTAAACAGGATGAGAAGAAGGATAAGGAGAATACTATGTTAGTAGAGACATTGAGGCAGGAAATAAAAGAATTAAGTGAAACAGTTTGAAAGGTAAAGCAAGGAGAGATCATAGCTCCCTTACAAGAGTCCACAAATCAACCACTAACGTTATTTTTGTGGAAAAGTTGGCCATGTAATTAGGAATTGTAAGAAGGGAAATCATGAGGACTTCCGGTTAAGATGGCGGCTTAGAGAAAGCTAAAGCTCAGATCTCCTGAAAACCCTTCCCGACCGATCTCAAACGATAAACTCCTAAGGCGCCGAAATTCAAAACGATCAACAGCACAGACCCTGGGAACCCTCCTCCTGGACCTGGACCCGGATCAAAAGGTACGGCTCCCCTTAAAAGCCAGAACCCGAGATCACTCGGACCTCAGGGGTAGGAGCGCAGAGTCCAAGGCTCCCGGAAGCCGCAGCCCGGCCGGGCTCAGAGAGCAGAACCCTCAGGGCCTTCTACAGTCCCGGTGAAAGTTACTGCCTGGGGCTTCCGCTGCAGAGAGCTGGTTGAAACAACAGCAACCCTCAGGGCGGGCAAGACAGCCTCACGGGCTGGATCCTGCTATCCAAGTCTCAGTGAAAGTCCTTGCCCTAGAGCTTGGGCTAGCTGCAGCCCATCCCCCCGCAGGCTGACAAAACAGCCTCACGGCCAGCGATTCTGAAGGCAACTTCCAGAAAGCGAGCCGGGGGGAGAGTGTGGCCTCGTGGTCCGACCCTTCCATTCCAGTTCCAGTGAGGCATATTCAGTTTAACCCAGGGAAAGCTCATAGAACCATCTGCCCAGGACTAAAGCCTCTGAACACCAGACAGAGACAAGAAAAACTAATCCTCCACATTCAGAAATGGCAAACTCCACAGAACCACAGAAGCCCCAAAATACCAAAAAAAATAAGAAGAAAGGGGCGACTTTGGACACATTCTATGGAGCCAAAATACAAAATACAGAGCAGACAGAAGATAATATAAAAGAAAATGCTCCAAAACCTTCCAAAGGAAATGGAAACTCTCCACAAACCTATGAAGAATTTGAATCAGAAATGACCAAAAAGATGGAAGCCTTCTGGGAGGAAAAGTTGGAAATAATGCAAAAGAAATTCACGCATCTACAAAACCAGTTTGACCAAACTGTAAAAGAAAACCAGGCTTTAAAGGCCAGAATCAGGCAGCTGGAAGACAACGATCGTGTAAAAGAGCAAGAATCAATAAAGCAAAGCCAAAATACCAAGAAATTAGAAGAGAACATAAAATATCTCACCGACAAGGTGATAGATCTGGAAAATAGGGGGAGAAGGGATAATTTAAGAATAATTGGACTCCCAGAAAAGCCAGAAATAAACACCAAACTGGACATGGTGATTCAAGATATAATCAAAGAAAATTGCCCAGAGATTCTAGAACAAGGGGGCAATACAGCCACTGACAGAGCTCACAGAACACCTTCTACACTAAACCCCCAAAAGACAACTCCCAGGAATGTAATTGCCAAATTCCAAAGCTATCAAACAAAAGAAAAAATCCTACAGGAAGCCAGAAAAAGACAATTTAGATATAAAGGAATGCCAATCAGGGTCACCCAAGACCTTGCAAGTTCTACTCTGAATGATCGTAAGGCATGGAACATGATCTTCAGAAAGGCAAGAGAGCTGGGTCTCCAACCAAGAATTAGCTACCCAGCAAAACTGACTATATACTTCCAAGGGAAAGTATGGGCATTCAACAAAATAGAAGACTTCCAACTTTTTGCAAAGAAAAGACCAGAGCTCTGTGGAAAGTTTGATACCGAAAATCAAAGAGCAAGGAATACCTGAAAAGGTAAATATTAAGGAAAGGGGAAAAATGTTATCTTCTTTTACTCAAACTCTCTTCTATAAGGACTACATTTATATCAACCTATGTATACTAACATATGGGGAAAATGTAATGTATAAATAGGGGGTAAAGAAAGACCAAATAGAATAATCATTCTCACACAAAGATTCACATGGGAAGGGGAGGGGAAGAAAACTCCTATAAGAAGGAGAGGAAGAGAGGTGGGGGGGGGTTACTTAAACCTCAATCTCAGGGAAATCAGCTCTGAGAGTGAAAAACATCCAGATCCATTGGGATCTTGAATTCTATCTTACCCAACAAGGGTAAGGAGAAGGGAAAACCAAGGGGGGGAGGGGGAGAGGGAGAACAAAAAGGGAGGGAAAGAGAGGGGGGAGGGGGAGGGAACAAAAAGGGAGGGACTAAAAAGGGAAACATCAAGGGAGGGGACAAGGGGGACTGTTTCAAAGTAAATCACTGGACTAAAAGGTAGAGCCGAAGAAGAAAAGGTTAGAATTAGGGAAGGCAATCAAAATGCCAGGGAGTCCACAAATGACAATCATAACTTTGAACGTGAATGGGATGAACTCACCCATAAAACGTAGACGAATAGCAGAATGGATTAGAATCCAAAACCCTACCATATGTTGTCTTCAAGAAACACACATGAGGCGGGTTGACACCCACAAGGTCAGAATTAAAGGATGGAGTAAGACCTTCTGGGCTTCAACTGATAGAAAGAAGGCAGGAGTGGTAATCATGATATCTGATAAAGCCAATGCAAAAATAGACCTGATCAAAAGGGATAGGGAAGGTAATTATATTTTGTTAAAAGGGACTATAGACAATGAGGAAATATCATTAATCAATATGTATGCACCAAATAATATAGCACCCAAATTTCTAATGGAGAAACTAGGAGAATTGAAGGAAGAAATAGACAATAAAACCATACTAGTGGGAGACTTAAACCAACCATTATCAAATTTAGATAAATCAAATCAAAAAATAAATAAGAAAGAGGTAAAAGAAGTGAATGAAATCTTAGAAAAATTAGAATTAATAGACATATGGAGAAAAATAAATAGGGAAAAAAAGGAATACACCTTCTTCTCAGCACCACATGGCACATTCACAAAAATTGACCATACATTAGGTCACAGAAACATAGCACACAAATGCAGAAAAGCAGAAATAATGAATGCAGCCTTCTCAGATCACAAGGCAATAAAAATAATGATTAGTAATGGTACATGGAAAACCAAATCTAAAACCAATTGGAAATTAAACAATATGATACTCCAAAACCGTTTAGTTAAAGAAGAAATCATAGAAACAATTAATAATTTCATCGAGGAAAATGACAATGGCGAAACATCCTTTCAAACCTTTTGGGATGCAGCCAAAGCGGTAATCAGAGGTAAATTCATATCCCTGAATGCTTATATTAACAAACAAGGGAGAGCAGAGATCAATCAATTGGAAATGCAAATGAAAAAACTGGAAAGCGATCAAATTAAAAACCCCCAGCAGAAAACCAAATTAGAAATCCTAAAAATTAAGGGAGAAATTAATAAAATCAAAAGTGATAGAACTATTGATTTAATAAATGAGACAAGAAGCTGGTACTTTGAAAAAACAAACAAAATAGACAAGGTACTGGTCAATCTAGTTAAAAAAAGGAAGGAAGAAAAGCAAATTCACAGCATTAAAGATGAAAAGGGGGACAGCACCTCCAATGAGGAGGAAATTAAGGCAATCATTAGAAATTACTTTGCCCAATTATATGGCAATAAATACACCAATTTAGGAGAAATGGATGAATATATACAAAAATACAAACTGCCTAGACTAACAGAAGAGGAAATAGAATTCCTAAATAATCCCATATCAGAAATTGAAATCCAACAAGCCATCAAAGAACTTCCTAAGAAAAAGTCCCCAGGGCCTGATGGATTCACCTGTGAATTCTATCAAACATTCAGAGAACAGTTAATCCCAATACTATACAAACTATTTGACATAATAAGCAAAGAGGGAGTTCTACCAAACTCCTTTTACAACACAAACATGGTACTGATTCCAAAACCAGGCAGGTCAAAAACAGAGAAAGAAAACTATAGGCCAATCTCCCTAATGAATATAGATGCAAAAATCTTAAATAGGATACTAGCAAAAAGACTCCAGCAAGTGATCAGAAGGATCATTCACCATGATCAAGTAGGATTCATACCAGGGATGCAGGGCTGGTTCAACATTAGGAAAACCATCCACATAATTGACCACATCAACAAGCAAACTAGCAAGAATCACATGATTATTTCAATAGATGCAGAAAAAGCCTTTGATAAAATACAACACCCATTCCTATTAAAAACACTAGAAAGCATAGGAGTAGAAGGGTCATTCCTAAAAATAATAAACAGTATATATCTAAAACCAACAGCTAATATCATCTGCAATGGGGATAAACTAGATGCATTCCCAATAAGATCAGGAGTGAAACAAGGATGCCCATTATCACCTCTACTATTTGACATTGTACTAGAAACACTAGCAGTAGCAATTAGAGAAGATAAAGGAATTGAAGGCATCAAAATAGGCAAGGAGGAGACCAAGTTATCACTCTTTGCAGATGACATGATGGTCTACTTAAAGAATCCTAGAGATTCAACCAAAAAGCTAATTGAAATAATCAACAACTTTAGCAAAGTTGCAGGATACAAAATAAACCCACATAAATCATCAGCTTTTCTATATATCTCCAACACAGCTCAGCAGCAAGAACTAGAAAGAGAAATCCCATTCAAAATCACCTTAGACAAAATAAAATACCTAGGAATCTACCTCCCAAGACAAACACAGGAACTATATGAACACAACTACAAAACACTCGCCACACAACTAAAACTAGACTTGAACAAATGGGAAAACATTAACTGCTCATGGATAGGACGAGCCAATATAATAAAAATGACAATCCTACCCAAACTTATTTATCTATTTAGTGCCATACCCATTGAACTACCAAAATACTTCTTCACTGATTTAGAAAAAACCATAACAAAGTTCATTTGGAAGAACAAAAGATCAAGGATATCCAGGGAAATAATGAAAAAAAACACATATGATGGGGGCCTTGCAGTCCCTGACCTAAAACTATATTACAAAGCAGCAGTCATCAAAACAATTTGGTACTGGCTAAGAAACAGAAAGGAAGATCAGTGGAATAGACTGGGGGAAAGCGACCTCAGCAAGACAGTATACGATAAACCCAAAGATCCCAGCTTTTGGGACAAAAATCCACTATTCGATAAAAACTGCTGGGAAAATTGGAAGACAGTGTGGGAGAGACTAGGAATAGATCAACACCTCACACCCTACACCAAGATAAATTCAAAATGGGTGAGTGACTTAAACATAAAGAAGGGAACCATAAGTAAATTGGGTAAACACAGAATAGTATACATGTCAGACCTTTGGGAGGGGAAAGGCTTTAAAACCAAGCAAGATATAGAAAGAATCACAAAATGTAAAATAAATAATTTTGACTACATCAAACTAAAAAGCTTTTGTACAAACAAAACCAATATAACTAAAATCAGAAGGGAAACAACAAATTGGGAAAAAATCTTCATAGAAACCTCTGACAAAGGTTTAATTACTCATATTTATAAAGAGCTAAATCAATTGTACACAAAATCAAGCCATTCTCCAATTGATAAATGGGCAAGGGAAATGGATAGGCAGTTCTCAGATAAAGAAATCAAAACTATCAACAAGCACATGAAGAAGTGTTCTACATCTCTTATAATCAGAGAGATGCAAATCAAAACAACTCTGAGGTATCACCTCACACCTAGCAGATTGGCTAACATAACAGCAAAGGAAAGTAATGAATGCTGGAGGGGATGTGGCAAAATAGGGACATTAATTCATTGCTGGTGGAGCTGTGAACTGATCCAACCATTCTGGAGGGCAATTTGGAACTATGCCCAAAGGGTGCTAAAAGAATATCTACCCTTTGACCCAGCCATAGCACTGCTGGGTCTGTACCCCAAAGAGATAATGGACACAAAGACTTGTACAAAAATATTCATAGCTGCGCTCTTTGTGGTGGCCCAAAACTGGAAAATGAGGGGATGCCCATCAATTGGCGAATGGCTGAACAAACTGTGGTATATGTTGGTGATGGAGTACTATTGTGCTAAAAGGAATAATAAAGTGGAGAAGTTCCATGGAGACTGGAACCACCTCCAGGAAGTGATGCAGAGCGAGAGGAGCAGAACCAGGAGAACATTGTACACAGAGACAAACACACTGTGGTATCATCGAACGTAATGGACTTCTCCATTAGTGGTGGTGTAATGTCCCTGAACAACTTGCAGGGACCCAGGAGAAAAAAACACCATTCATAAGCAAAGGATAAACTATGGGAGTGGAAACACCGAGAAAAAGCAACTGCCTGAATACAGAGGTTGAGGGGACATGACAGAGGATAGACTCTAAATGAACACTCTAATGCAAATACTATCAACAAAGCAATGGGTTCAAATCAAGAAAACATCTAATGCCCAGTGGACTTACGCGTCGGCTATGGGGGGTGGGGGGAGGAAAAGAAAATGATCTATGTCTTTAACGAATAATGCTTGGAAATGATCAAATAAAATATATTAAAAATAAAAAAAAAATAAAAAAAAGAAGGGAAATCATGAAAATAGGAATATAAGTTTCAGGAATAGTAATATTGATAGGAGAAATAGTTATTTGAATGAGGAAAATCAGAACTTATACCCAAACATCTGTACTCAGTGTGGGAACTCTCCTCACTATGGGGAACCCCAGAGGTGTGGACAAAGGGATTGTGATGAATGATGGTACTTGGGAGGGGAAGGAACCTCAAAGAGTCTGGAGGTGAATTTTAAGCCTTTTCAGACCTAATTGCTTTATTGGAGTTAACTGTTTCAGTTTGTTCCGCTCCCCAGAATGAAGAAGTCTATGTAACACGATTCTAAATAAAAGATGCATGTAATTCACTGTTAACCACTTCATGAGTTATCAAAATGGAAATTTCCTGTTACAATGTCTTTATTTGTATCTCCCCTATGATTGTATTGAAGAATATCTTTGTAAAAGCCCATAACCAGCATATTGTTCCTTTTTTGACTTTTTAAATTGTCACATATATGGTGATGGATGGACTCCATTACATTGATTTCAACCTGTATACAAGTTTTGAGAATTTAGTTGTCTAATAATTTAAATTGATTTTCATGAGTCTTCAGAAGTGATTTTCAGATATTTGGGAGCACCCCTACCTCTGACTGATCATTTATTTGCCTAGCTCTGAGTTGTTTGTAACAAGAGGTAAGGGTCTATTTGTAGTTGAAGTAAAGTTAAATGGCATTGTTGAATTTCTCCATCTCTGCATTCATTGAAAATGTAATGAATGACACATCTGAAGTGAATTTCACTTTTTAGTCCTTGGTTCCACGTGAAAATGGGTGGGACATATTGGAGACAGTTCTGTTACACTGTTACAGTCTCATCCCAAGAGGGAGGGAGGTGCCCAAGTGGCTTAGTTATCCTGCGTTTGTTATAATCTCATCCAGTAGGTGGGAATGATTTTTTCCTGCAAAGCCTTGTAGCTTCAAAATGGATTTATTATATTTGTAACTCTTCATCACCAGCACAGAGGTTTTTCTAGGTTTCTCTCCCATCAAATTTTGGAATGATGGTAATAATAGACTTTGCTAAAAATATCTTTGCCAAAGTTGAAAGATTGGCTAAATCTGTAGAACTTATGACAAATATTCATGATTTCAAAAGCTTTTAATGACACACAGCAAATAGCTATAGAGACTCATGTAATTTCTAATGATAGTGGGTTTTTTGCAGTTATCCTTAAATGGGCTCTTATAATTTTGGGGATTTTGGTACTTTTTAGAATCTGTATTAGTTGTTGTCCTACTGTTGTTAAAAGGTTTTTACCTGGTGAAAAAATTATGTATACTCACACTGTGGATCCTGGCCAAGTTAAGAGTGATATAAACTTCATTTTTGAGTGAGCACCTTTTGTGTTGTGCCTCTGCTTGGCTAACACATTGACACATGGAATGTGAACTGCAAAACTATGATTTTTTAAATTATTTTTTCTCTCTTTATGTTTGCAATAGGATATTTTATTTTATTTTATTTTTAACCCTTACCTTCCGTCTTGGAGTCAATACTGTGTTTTGGCTCCAAGGCAGAAGAGTGGTCAGGGCTAGGCCATGGGGGTCAAGTGACTTATCCTGGGTCACACAGCTGAGAAATGTCTGAGGCCAGATTTGAACCTAGGACCTCCTGTCTCTAGGCCTGGCTCTCAATCCACTGAACTACCCAGCTGCCCCCAGGGATATTTTATTTTTCCTTTCTTTTTTTCCCTAACCTTGGTGATACTTGAAGTACATGGAATCAGTATTAATGGTTTTTTACCTGAAATATAAAGTTTACAGTATAAGTTTACAGTATCTATTTGCCCTAGTAATATGCATACCCAAAAAGCTTCCAACTATGGAAAACTGCCATACATTGATGAATGTTATGGGACTTTGTTTAATGATTATGTCTGATTCCAGGAGAAGAGAACAAAAGAGCCAGTATACAGTGCCAAGTAGCATGAGGTCAAAACAGATCAAATCCAGTCCAGGGAGGATTGTTGAACTTCGATGCCAATACCAAAGGACTTGAACCTAGTGTCAGAATTGAGGTTGTGGTGCTTGACATATGTTAAGATGCAGGACTTCCTTGAACCACACTCCATGTGCAATACTTTGAGTCAAGTACCTCAGGTTGGCTATCATCCTGTCTCCCCCCTATCTCTGACAGTGATGGTACAATCAGAACAGGGAATGATTTTCCCATTTGCTGCTGAAACTTAGTCCTTTCTCTCCTATAATTTGGCAATTTCCTGTAGTCATGGCTGCAAATGGGTAAAGTGTTATATTGCTGCTATTGTCCTACAGGTTTGTGGGACATAAGTCACATTAATTGGATCTTGTTACTGATTCAAGGACCTATTACAGGTTTTTTATTTTTTTACTCAGGATTTTATACAAATAATATTTTTATTTTATTTTTATAATCTCTGTACTTATTATTATTTTTATACAGAATTTAATTCTTGTTTTTTATTTTGGGATTTTTGGGGTGTTTTGCTTTTCTTTTGACAATTGTTTCATATATCTCATAACTCAGTCATGTATCCCAGTGTGATTCTGGTGTTGGTCAACACCCTCCACAGGGGGTATTGTGTAATTATCCTAAAATCCAAGATTTAAAGCTTTTTGGAGAAATTTCAGGAAAAAGAAACTTGCCAACATCCTGAATCAAGAAAGTGGATCCTTTTGGAGAAGGTGCTTAAAAGATGCCTGAAGAAGCCACACACTGCATCAAAAAATCCAGAGTGAACTCTGGGATATAATGAACTGAACTGAAGGGTGTTGAAAATACTTACTCTGAATATAAACTCTTATGCCAAAGGGGACTGCCCCCTAATTGGCATTTTGTCAATGCATCTATCTATCAGTTTTTTTTTATTTTACTCTCACCTCTAACAATTGTAACTTCCTCTTAGCAAAATGCAATATTGTATGTACTTTTAGCTAGAAGGTATTTAGAGTTATAAGATAGCAATATTGAAATGGGGATGGGTCTCCCAAAGGATCACAGGGGTATGTGAATCTTAAAAACTATTCGGACTATATTTTAGAAAAGATTTGATTTAGCTATTTCCTTATTGTAACAATGGAGATACTTGGTCTAACAGAATTAGGAATGTCTTGGGAACTTTATATTATTCCATCCATACTTAGACATAATTTAGGGGAAGATAAAAGTTGTAAACTGAAACTAGAACCTTAAGCTAGGTCTACTTTTAAATTTAATACAGAAAGGTGTTAAGTACCTGTAAAGGTTAAATTAATCACAAAAAGGTCAAGTAACTTACAAAAGGCAAATCTTAACAAAGAAGTGTGAAGTACTCAGAAGATATAATCTAACCAGAGAAGATGAGAACTAAAGAGTGGTGAGAACTAAGAATGGGCATTCCTGGAAAAAAGTGTCTACTGTGATTGGTAGACTAGGGGAGGTGACATAAGAGAACATTTCGTTAAAAGGAAGGGGTAAAAAGTCAGTTGAAAAAAATTCAGTTTGGAGTGGAGATTCTGAACTCAGTTCAGGAGATGGAGTTCAGTGGAGGACTAGAACACAGCTTGGAGTGGTCTCATGGTGAGTGATAAGACTGACTCCCTTACCCGTAGGCTCAGGGAGGCCACTTTGACCAAAGCCTTTAACTACTGCTTGGCTCATCCAAATTAATTCTCTCTCTCTCTCTCTCTCTCTCTCTCTCTCTCTCTCTCTCTCTCTCTCTCTCTCTCTCTCTCTCTCTCTCTCCCCTTTTCTTAATTCCTTCTCTCTATATTAATTATAATCACCATAACTTCCAGACTGACGGGAATTTTATTTGGTGACTATTTAAATCTAGATTTCAAGTCACAACACTAAAATTATCCTTTCAGGTGTTTGTGTAAAGGAAGTTCATTCCCCTCTCCCCTCCATCAAACATTCCTGAAGGAACACAGTTGCTCCAGGTTTGCATCCCTCTATATGCGGTATGTCAATAAAAGTCAAGACTTTGGGACTTGTGAGGGGGAGAACGGAGAAGAGAACAAAGAAGGAAGAAG
Organism: Monodelphis domestica; assembly: GCF_027887165.1. Lineage (NCBI taxonomy): Eukaryota > Metazoa > Chordata > Mammalia > Didelphimorphia > Didelphidae > Monodelphis > Monodelphis domestica. The sequence continues at coordinate 540,199,859 of NC_077228.1, read as the reverse complement.
TCGGGAACAGAGCAGGCAGGTGAGAGGGAAGGAGGAAGAGACTGGCAGGCTAGGGAACATGTGGTCAGGTTAATTATAGGAATGATTGTCTATCCTTCCTAATAAGCTTTACAAAATATATATCTGGGTAGAAATATTATTTCAATTCTTATACTACACATTCTATAAGAAAATGGGAACTTAATATTAAAGATCATACTATAATACATTAGAAGAGGAACTGCACATATATGTTTCATACCTACATACAGGGAGATGTAGTTAGAATGATATTTTATATTCTCCCCATGTAAAAACAATTTCCAACATTCATTTTTTAAAAACGGAGTTCTAAATTTTCTTCCTCTCTCCCACCTCCCCAAGAGAGCAAGAAATATGATCTTGACTTTGCATGTGCAATCACAGAAAATATTTTTCCATATTAGTCATTTTGTGGAAGAAATTTCAAACCAAAATAATGAAGAAGAAAAGGAAAATATGTTTTGGTCTGAATTCAGAATCCATCAGTTCTTTCTGTGGAAGCAGATGTTTTTTCTCATCATAAGTCCTTTGGGATTGTCTAGAACACGGTATTACTGAGAATATGTGAGTCATTCACAGCTACTGACCATACAATGTTGCTGTTATCATATAAAATGTTCTCCTGGTTCTGTTCATACTTTGCATCAGTTAATGGAAGTCTTCCCAGGTTTTTCTGAAATGATCCTGCCTGTTACTTCTCATAGTCCAATAGGGTTACATTATAATTATATACCAAAAATTCTTAGGCCATTCCCCAATTAACTAATATCCCTCAATTTCCAGTTCATTGCTATCTCATATATAAATAGCTTTGTATAAATAGGTTCGGTTGAAAGAGGAGTTCTCTTTCCTTTATGTTTCCTTTTTTTAAGGTCATCTCTCAGTGCCCTGAAGGTCAAAGACCATTGAATAAATTCAGGCATAGACAAGCCCTCAGAGAAAGGAATTTAAAGAACCAAGGAACCAATGAGACAGGAAACTGATTCCATAGACACTGCCCTTCTGGGTGGCTAAGGCAAATTAAGAAACTATGATTGGTTCCTGAGATGTGATGTGTGAGAGCTAGTGGGTGGAGAAGAGTTTATAAGTGGAGACCAGGAGGTCTTTGGGGGTCTTCTGGCTTAATCTTGGAGACTGAAGGAACCATTGTCAGAGGTTAGCTTCAATCCAGTATGTTGGCCAATAGATTAGTAAACTAAGCACTTCTCTACCTCATCCCTACCTTTTCCTCCCTTTACTATTACTACTTTGATTTAATAAAGTTATTAAGCTATTATCAGCCTCATAATTTTAATTATTACAGTACTTTCCCCTTTTGGAAATCTTGCTGGGATATTTATTGAACTCCTCCTACTTGACACACAATGTGCTGAACTTTGAAGATACAAATATAGTCTTTGACTTCAAGGACAAAGAATACTGTCAGTGAAAATAAACCTATTGACACCCATTATATGTTATTATATTTTATTTATTTTTTAGTTAATTTAGTCAATTTAGAACATGATTCCATGATTACAAGAATTATATTATTCCCCTCCCTCCCCTCTCCCCACCCTTCCCACAGCTAATGCCAATTTCATTGGGTATTACATGTGTCTCTGATCAAAACCTATTCCCATGATGTTGGTGTTTGCATTAGGATATTCATTTAGAGTCTACATCCCCAACCATATCCTCTTGGCCCATGTAATCAAGCAGTTTTTTTTTCTTCTCTGTTTCTACTCCCACAGTTTTTCCTCTGAACGTGGATAGTATTCTTTCTCATAGATCCCTCCGGGTTGTTTATGATCTCTGCATTACCACTAATGGAGAATTCCATTACATTCGATTGTACCACAGTGTATCAGTCTCTGCATAATGTTCTCCTGGTTCTGCTCCTCTTGCACTAAATCAATTCCTGGAGGTTATTCCAGTTCCCATGGAATTTCTTCACTTTATTATTCCTTTGAGCACAATAGTATTCCATCACCAACATATACTACAGTTTGTTCAGCCATTCCCCAATTGAAGGGCATCCCCTCATTTTAGAATTTTTTGCCACCAAAAAGAGCGCAGCTATGAATATTCTTGTACAAGTCTTTTTCCTTATTATGTCTTTGGGGTACAAACCCAGCAGTGCTATGGCTGGATCAAAGGGCAGACAGTCTTTTATCACCCGTTGGGCCTATTTCCAAATTGCCCTCCAGAATGGTTGGATCAATTAACAACTCCACCAGCAATGCATTAATGTCCCAACTGCCACATCCCTTCCAGCATTCTTTACTTTGCTTTGCTGTCATGTTAGCCCAACTGCTAGGTATGAGGTGAAACCTCAGAATTGTTTCAATTTGCATTTCTCTGATTATAAGAGATTTAGAGCACTTTTTCATGTGCTTATTAATAGTTTTGATTTCTTTATCTGAAAATTGCATATTCATGTCCCTTGCCCATTTAACAATTGGATAATGGCTTGATATTTCGGTTTAGCTCTTTATAAATTTGAATAATTAGACCACTGTCAGAGGTTTTTTTAATGAAGATTGTTTCCCAATTGGTTGCTTCCCTTCTAACTTTGGTTGCATTGGCTTTGTTTGTACAAAAACTTTTTAATTTTATGTAATCAAAATTATTGATTTTTACATTTTGTGATTTTTTTTTCTAGATCTTGCTTGGTTTTAAAGTCTTTCCTTTCCCTAAGATCTGATATGTATACTATTATGTGTTCACCTAATTTGCTTATAGTTTCCTTCTTTATATTCAGGTCATTCACCCATTCTGAGTTTATTTTGGTGTAGGATGTGAGATGTTGATCCAAACCTAATCTCTCCCATACGGTCTTCCAATTTTCCCAGCAGTTTTTATCAAATAGTGGATTTTGGTCCCCAAAGCTGGGATCTTTGGGCTTATCATAGACTGTCTTGCTGAGGTTACTTACCCAAAGTCTATTCCACTGGTTCTCCTCTCTGTCTCTTAGCCAGTACCAAATGGTTTTAATGACCACTGCTTTATAGTATAGTTTGAGATCTGGGACTGCAAGTCCTCCTTCCTTCACATTTTTTTTTCATGATTTCCCTTGTGAATCTTAAAATTTCTCAGACTATAACTTGGAACATTATCTTAAGGTTATGGTTAAGGTTATTCCCCATTTAAACAATGGAGATACTTGATCAGGAATGTATTGGGAACTTTTAAATTACTCCACCGATATTTAGGCATACTTTAGGGGAAGATAAAGTTGTAAACTCATTACTGAACAATGAAAAAGTACTTAACCCATACTTATAGTGAGGCAAAATCCCTTAATCTAGATCTATTTTTAGATCTAATACAAAAGGGTGCTAAGAACCTATGAAGGTCAAATTAAACACTAAAAGGTCAGGCAACTTGCAAGGGGCAAGCTGAACAAAAAGGTGTAAAGTACTCAGAAGTTTTATCTACTCAGAGAAGGTGAGAACTAAAAACTAAGAATGGACTGTCCCAGGAGGTGACACAAGAGAAATTTCTCTTTAAAAGATCTGTCTGAACCAGTTCATAGGGAGTTCGGATCAGTTGAGCTCAGGAACTGAACTGTAGGGTCTCTCTGAACACTAGAGTTTTGCTTGGGACAATCTTGTGGTGAGTGATTAAAGACTGACTTAGTTTTCTCTCATAAAAGAAAGGCCTAGGCCCTAGCCTTCCTATTATTTCCTTTTACTCTGTCTCTCTCCCTTTCTTTAATTCCTTCATTTGTATTAATTGAAATCTCCATAAAAACCCAGCTGACTTGGGTATTTCATATTTGGGAATTTTTCCCATGGTGACCACTTATTTTTGACATAAAATCAAGATGCTAAAATTTATCTTCACAGTTTGGGCAATTCACAGTCTTGAAACCCATATTTTCACAGTCAGAGTTTATGGCAACCACTCTTTTGTCTGTAACACCCTGGATATCCTTGATCTTTTATTCTTCCAAATGAACTTTATTATGTTTTTTTTTCTAATTCAGTAAAAAAGTTTTTTGGTAGTTCAATGGGTATGGCACTGAATAAGTAAATTAATTTGGGCAGGATTGTCATTTTTATTATGTTAACTTGTCCCACCCATGAGCAATCAATGTTTTCCCAATTATTTAGATCTAGTTTTGATTGGGTGGAGAGTTTTTTGTAGTTGTGTTCATATAGTTCCTGTGTTTGTCTCAGCAGATAGATTCCTAAGTATTTTATATTGTCTACGGTGATTTTTAAATGGAATTTTTCTTTCTAATTCTTGCTGCTGAGATGGGTTGGAGATATATAGAGAAATACTGATTATTTATGTGGGTTTATTTTGTATTCTACAACTTTGCTAAAGTTGTTGATTATTTAGACTAGCTTTTTGGTTGATTCTCTAGGATTCTTTAAGTAGACCATCATATCATCCACAAAGAGTGAAAGCTTAGTCTCCTTATTGCCAATTTTAATACCTTCAATTTCTTTTTCTTCTCTAATTTCTACTGCTAGTGTTTCTAGTAAAATGTTAAGTAATAGAGGTGATAATGAGCATCCTTGTTTCACTCCTGATCTTATTGGGAAGGCTTCTAGTTTATCCCTATTGCAGATGATGTTTCCTGGTGGTTTTAGATATATGCTGTTTATTATTTTTAGGAAAGGCCCTTCTCGTCCTATATTTTCTAGTGTTTTCAATAGGAATGGGTGTTGTATTTTATCAAAGGCCTTTTCTGCATCTATCTAGATAATCATGTGATTTTTGTCAGTTTTCTTGTTAATTTGGTCAATTTTGTGGATGGTTTTCCTAATATTAAACCATCCTTGCATTCCTGGCATGAATCCTACCTGATCATAGTGGATAACCCTTGTGATGACTTGCTGGAGTATTTTTGCTAGTATCCTATTTAAGATTTTTGCATCTATATTCATTAGGAAGATTGGCCTATAGTTTTCTTTCTCTATTTTTAACCTGCCTGGCTTTGGGATCAGTACCATGTTTGTGTCGTAAAAAGAATTTGGTAGAACCCCTTCTTGGCTTATTCTGTCAAATAGTTTGTATAACATTGGAATTAGTTGTTCATTGAATGTTTGATAGAATTCATTTGTGAATCCATCTGGACCTGGGGATTTTTTCTTAGGGAGTTCTTTGATGGCTTGTTCAATTTCTTTTTCTGATATGGGGTTGTTTAGATAACTTATTTCTTCCTCTGTTAGTCTAGGCAATTTATATTTTTGTAAGCATTCATTTATATCACCTAGATTGCCATATAATTGGGCATAATAGTTCTCAATAATTGCCTTAATTTCCTCTTCATTAGAGGTGAAGACTCCCTTTTCATCTTGGATACTGTCAAATTGGTTTTCTTCTTTCCTTTTTTATTAATTAGACTGACCAGTACTTTGTCTATTTTATTTGTTTTTTTTTTCAAAGTACCAGTTTCTAGTCTTATTTATTAAATCAACAGTTCTTTGACTTTCAATTTTGTTAATTTCTCCTTTGATTTTTAGGATCTCTAATTTAGTCTTCATCTGAGGATTTTTAATTTGTTCACTTTCTAGTTTAATTTGCATGCCCAATTCATTGACCTCTGCCCTCCTTAATTTGTTAATATATGAACTCAAGGATAGAAATTCCCCCTCCCCCCAGTACTGCTTTGGCTGTATCCCATAGCTTTTGAAAGAATGTCTCATCATTGTCATTTTCTTCAACAAAATTATTGTTTCTATAATCTGTTCTTTGACTAACAGGCTTTGGAGAACCGTATTGTTTAATTTCCCATTAATTTTGGATTTGCCTCTCCATGTACCCCTTACTAATTATTATTTTCATTGCATTGTGATCTGAGAAGGTTGTATTTATTGTTTCTGCTCTATTGCACTTGTTTGCAATGTTTTTATGCCCTAATACATGGTCAATTTCTGTGAATGTTGAAAAGAATGTATACTCCTTTTTGTCCCTATTTTTCTCCACATATCTTCTAACTCTAATTTTTCTAAGATTTCATTTACTTACTTCTCTTACCTCTTTCTCATTTATTTTTTAGTTTGATTTAGCTAGTTCAGATAGAGGAAGGTTCAGGTCTCCCACTAGTATAGTTTTCCTATCTATTTCATCCTTGAGCTCCACTAGCTTCTCCTTTAGAAATTTGGATGCTATGCCATTTGGTACATGAATGTTGAGTACTGATATTTTGTTATTGTCTATACTGTCTTTTATCAGGATATAATTACCATTCCTATCCCTTTTAATCAGTTCTATTTTTCACTTTGAATGTTAGATATCATTATTGCAACTCCTGCCTTCCTTTTATCAGTTGATGACCAATAGATTTGGCTCCATCCTCTTACTTTCACCCTATGTGTATCTACCTTCCTCATGTATGTTTCTTGTAAACAGCATATGGTAGGGTTTTGGATTCTAATCCACTCTGCTATTCACTTGCATATTATGGGTGAGTTCATTCCATTGGCATTCAGAGTTATGATTACTAACTGTGTATTTCCTAGCATTTTGATTTCTACTCCTGGTCCTGCCTTTTCTTTTTTCAATATTTCCTTCTACACCATTGTTTGTTTTTAATCAGTCCCCCTAGTTCCCACCTTTATTTTACTTCCCTTCCTACCCCCTCCCTTCTTATTCCCCCCATTATTTTCCCTGTAGTCTTTCTAAAATTACCCCCCCCACACACACACACACTCTGTCCCTCCCTTGTACTACTTTCCTCCCCACCAGTCCATTTGTTACCCTTCTACTCCCCTATAGGGTGCAAATCTATTCTCTGCCCCAATGGATTGAATTGTTCTTCCCTCTTTGGGTCAATTTCAAAACATGTAAGAGTTGAGTATTTCCTGTCTCCAACCTCTTTAACCTTCCAGTGTATTGATGTTCTCCCTCTTCGCACTATGAACTTCTTTGTGACATATAAATTTACCCCCTTTAGTTTCTTTTCTGTAACTTACCAGGCATGTTGTGTAAGATTTAAAAGAGTGGGAGCTATAAATTGTAAGAATTAAAATGGTTGAGGTCATAAACTGTAGTGAGTTAAAATAGTTGAAGATATAAATTGTGATATATATGAGTGGGTGAGTAAATTTGACCACTGGAAATATGTTTTCACTACAGTGTCTTGTTTCAAATCAAATATAAGGTGGTTGCCAGGGAAATATTCCCAATTATGAATATACCCAAGTGAACTGGGTTTTATAGAGATTTTAAATTAATAATACAATGAGGAATCAGAGAGAGAGAGAGAGAGAGAGAGAGAGAGAGAGAGAGAGAGAGAGAGAGAGAGAGAGAGAGAGAGAGAGAGAGAGAGAGAGAAAGGAAATAAATGAGAAAAGAATAGGCTGGCCCGGGCAGCCCTGGCCAACCCAGGCCTAAGCCCTAAAAAAAAAAAAGATCAGTCAGTCCTAATCACTCACCATAAGATCTGTTCAAGCGAGGATTCAGGGGGACAGAGTCTCCCCAGAGGGAGTTCCATCCAGAGTCAGCCTCCCTTGAAAGACCTCCTTAGAGATTGTCTCTCAAGAGCCTGTATATCTCAAGAGATTTTTTCTCAACAGTCTGTCCTTTTTCTTATATAGAGGGTTTTCTCCTATGTTACCTCCCCTAAGTTCTTCCATCTACCAATCACAGTAGATGTTTTCCAAAGGACAGCCCATTCTGAATTCACACCTGAGTAGGTTAGAATCTCTGTGTAAGTTTTTTCCTCTTTGCTCCTTTTAAGTTCACAAGTTGCCTGACCTTTATAGGTACTTAGCACCCCTTTGTAATTAATTCTAAAAATAGGCATGGCTTAAGTATGGGTGTAAGTATTTTTCATTGTTCAGCAAGGAGTTTTCTCCTCTAAAGCAGTCTTAAGTACGGGTGGAGTAGAGGTCTTCACATTTCTGATCTAAGTAGAGTTCTCACTGTCCAAACGGGGAGTGGTCCCAATAGGGAATTGTCCCAATGGAGAATTCCCCAATGGGGAATTTTTTAACATTCACAAGTCTGAGAACTTTCAAGATTCACAGTTGGCATCTGGGAAATATGGTTGATGTATTAAATACTTGATCAGATCAGTTAATGATCAATGTTATAGACAGTTCTAAGGGCAGGAGAATTCCTGAGCCTGAGCCACAAAGGCTTAGCCCTCACTTTGTCAAACCTCATTCCTCTGAAAAGCACGTGTCAGGTGAATCCCCACCTTCTCTGATCTTGTCATTGTCTATTCAACCAATGTCAAGACCTAGGTGATATGTTACATATTCATTGATCACTTCTCAATCCACAATAAATGCTGGTGTGAGGGGCACTACTCTCTCTCTTGATTCCTGCAACCTTGGAGTTCTTCCTTCTATCTCTCTTTATCTTTCCTAGTGCCACTCTTGGCCACATGCTGTCTATCTCGGAATTCTTACTTCCATGTGTTTTCTTATGTCTCATATTTTCCTTTAATTAATTTTCTAAGGAGAATATTTTCAGGAGCAAGTGCCGCTCCCTATATCAATTAACTTGTCTGTGAGTCTTCATTTATCACCCATCTTCCTCAGGCTCCTTCCTCCTTCTCAAGCTATATCCCACAAAGAAAAATTATAAAAACAAACTGCTGGCCGGATTGTTATATTTTTCCATTTCTTTTAGTGTTAACCTCTTTTTTAGCTTTAGTCATATATATGTATATAAATATATATATACACACATATATGCATTTATGCATACATATACCTATATACCTATTTATGTCTTGTCATTTCATCCTATACAGTTTGTCACTGTTCCCTCTAAGTGTTATTCTTCTAGCTGCCCAAGTAATAATAACAATTTTTCAGTTACCAATGACCTCTTTTCTTATAGGGAGACATATCATTTTAACTTATTGGATCTCTTTAAAAAAATTTTTTTTCCCTTTTTTCCCTCTTTTTTAGTTACCGTTTGATGAATCTCTTGAATTCTGTGCTTGGACATCCAATTTTCTGTTCAGGTCTGGTCTTTTCTTTAAAATGCTTGGAATTCTTCTATTTTGTTGAATGAACATACTTTCCCCTGTAAGAATATAGTCAGTTTTGCTGGGTAGTTGATTCTTGGTTGTAGACCTAGTTTCCTTGCTTTCTGGAATATCATATTCCATGACTTTTGGTCAGTGTAGATGCAACCAGATCCTGTGTTATCCTCCCGGTGGTCCTGTGGTATCTGAACGACTTCTTCTTAGCAGCTTATATTATTTTTTCCTTAGTCTGACAGTTCTTGAATTTGGCTGTAACATTCCTGGGTGTTGTCAGTTGGGGATTAAGTACAGGAGGTGATCTGTGGATTCTTTCAATCTCCACTTTTCCCTCTTGTTCTAGAATATCAGAGTAGTTTTCTTGGATGATTTCCTGTAGTATGATGTTCAGGTGCTTCCTTTTGTCATGGTCTTCTGGTAGATCAATGATTCTTAAATTGTCTCTCCTGGAATGATTTTCTAAATCTTCTGTTTTGTGAATGAGATGCTTTATATTTTACTCATTTTTTTTCATTATTTAGATTTTGTTTTATAATGTCCTGCTGCCTTGTGAAGTCACTTGATTCTAGTTGTTATATTCTGGTTCTTAAAGACTGGATTTCATCCCTGACTTTTTGGTCATCCTTCTCCTTCTGGTCTGATTTTCTTTGGAGGTCATCTTTCATCCACTTTACCTCATCTTTCATCTCTTTTGCCTCATCTTTCATCTTCTCTGCCGCATTTTCAAGCTGGTTGATTTTGGCTTTCAAGACACTATTTTCTCATTTTAGTTCAAGTGCCTTTCTTTCAAGATGACTTATCTTAGTTTTTAAGTTCTTTTCCCAATTGTCTTCAGCCTTTCTTAATTGTGTTTTGAATTGTATTTTGAGTTCTACCAAAGTTTTCTGTGTCCAATTCACTGGTTTTTCTGTTTCATTGCTTGGTGTTCCATCCTCCTCTGTTCTGTTTGCTATTTGTTCATTGCCTGTATAGAAGCTGTCGATTGTAATTTCTTTTTCTGTTGTTTGCTCATATTTGCCCCTTCTTTTCCCCCTGTAGTTGTCTGTACTCTTGCACCTCTCATTATGTGTTGGATCTGTGGGTTTGGGCTTTTCTGTCAGTCTTCCCTTTTGAAGTTGTGTCATTGAGTCTCTCAGTACAATCTGTGGGGGAGGGGTGTTGGAGCTTGAGCTTCCCTGCCCTCTGAAGACTGTTGATGGGATTAAGTCCAGCTGGTTTGGGCTGGATGTGCCCTGAGGCCAAAACCTCCTGGAAGGCTGGAGCAATATGGAGGGTCTCTGCTGCTGCAACTATGCTTCCTGCTCTGCTCTCCTTCTGTAACTCCTTCCCCACTGCCTGTGTTTGGTGCTCCGAGCCTGGCACAGCTTTGCCCACAAGGTATTTCCTCCAGACCAGTGCCTTTGCCTGCCAGAGGTTCCAGCTGCTGCTGGAGGCTTAGCACTCTAGGTGGGGGAGGGGGTCCTGGGATCTTCCTTCTCCCTTCCCCTTAAACCCGAGTGTTCTCAAATTCTGGCTTTTGGTGGGCATAACTTTTAAATTGATTCCAGTAGGAGTGTTCCTTAGCTCTGTCTTGTTGTTAGGTTTGATTTTCAGTCCCCTAGGAGCATTTAGTTTGTAATTGGTAAGGAAGGGTTTTCAGAGGTCTGAACTTTTGCTGCCTCTATGCTGCCATCTTGACTCTGACCCTATACCTAGAGTTTTTAAGCCATTTAGGTAGTTACAAAAGACTCCCCCAAATGGTAGGTTAATTCACAACTCCACCAAAAGTGCATCAATGTCCCAGTTTTCACATATCTCTGAATTTCCCATTTCCTTTTTCTATCTTAATTAACAGGCATGAAATGGTACCTCAGAGGTGTTTTGCCTTGCTGTTCTCAGATACAAATTCTCAGCCAAATTCGAGATAGAGGCAATTATTTTTAAAAAGTGTGTGGGGGGTTTGATTTCTTAAAACTGAAAAAATTCTGCACAAACAACATCCACGCATCCTGGATTAAAAAAAAAAAATTAGTTGAATGAGAACAACTTTGGGATCCAATTTCTCTGAAAAGGGTCTGGAATCGAAGAGAATTTGCAATCCCAGGACCCAGAGCCATTCTTTAATTGATAGTCAAAGTTAGTTTGGGTTTTTAAAAAAATTATTTAGATATTGTAGAATAAGGCTAATATATTTCATATACTATCCCTAACTCTTAGTTTCTGTTCTCCTATTTCCTTTCCCTACTTCAACCGGAAAGAAATTAGAGCTGTATTAGACTGCATCTGGCCTTCAATCCCACTGCCTCAAGACAGTTTAACCACTGACAACTTTAGTCACTTATAACAGCTTGGCATTGTCAACTAGTTGTCAATATTACTATCAATATCCAATACCAACAGCAAGATCAATTATATTTATGACAGCTTATCAAGAATATTTTGGATCTCAACCTACCAACATCCAAGACACTTACATGCTAGCTGACTCTGAAGTCACTTAACCTGTTTGCCTGAGTTTCCCCAACTGTGAAATGATGAGAATAAGAACATTTGCCTCAGAGGGCTGTTCTGCAGATTGCTGAAAGCAGATTTTGAGGAGAACATAAAGCATTCTAGCCTATTTGTATCCCATTCTTTGCCATTAAGCCAGATGCCTTTCTGACAAGCCCAGGATGTTTCCCTCAGGACCCCCCTAACCCTATTTGCAAAGAAAGCTCCCAGACCTTCCCGAAACTCTCCTCTCTCTGTTCAGCCTTTCCAACAAGGGAAGTACTGAACCAGGAAGGCATTCTACTGAAGACAGAAGGAATGTACCCAGCTGCTGGCTCTGGTACAAACAGCTCTGCTCAAGAACATTTGAAGCTCCTCTTTGGGAAAAAAAATAAAAAACCCATTTCTCTCTCCATTTCTGTGTGAGGACTCTTCTTGAGCTCACCCCAAACTCCTTAGACTCTCTCTGGGTCAGGGAGTAGCTGAAGGGCAGTTGTGGGGGTCACACTCTTGAACAGAAACAAAAGCTATAGGGGAGAGCTCTGGGGGCATCCCCAGCTACCTGATCCTGGCTGTCATCAGCAAGGACTCTGACAATTCCTACAACAGGATCCACTGGCATAAAATGACCTTCCAGCTCCTTCCTCTCTCCTCACAACTTCCTCCTCCTCCTTCTCTGACCCAGGGACACTGATCTCCTGGATGATCCTTGGCCAAGACCTTCCATAGTCTGATTCTGGGCCTTTCCAGGCTGCCTCCTTGTAGGGAAGGTTCTCCCTCCTCCCTCTGGCCCCTGAGCTTCCTTGATCCCAGATAAATCCTCCCCTGGGGAACCAGTGATTTCTGTGGTCCCCAGAACCCTTAGAGTCTTCCATCCCAGAGGGCCTCCCTCCATCAAGGCCCCACAGAGCTTGTTTAGACATGGCTGCTGAGGGATCTCCTTGGTCAGACTGTGGGGGGCCTGGATGGCAGCTGATGGTTTCTCCCTTTTTTTGTGCTGAGCAGTGCCTGGCACAGACTAGGGTGTTTCTCCACACTTGATGGCTTGGGAAGAAAAGGAGGACTTGAGGCAATGCAAGGGAGCTGCACTAAGGGGACACAGAGATGGGGACACCCTCAGGCTCTGGTCCAGTCCTGACTCAAATGGGAACAGGTTAGTCAAATAAACCAGAGGAAGAGTGTGTGCATGCTTGTGTGTGTGTGTGTCTGTCTGTGTATAGGTGTAAGGGTCAAAATTGGTTTGACAAATATAAGAATTTAAAAAATTGTTGTGGTCGCCTTTTATGAAAATTAACTCTTAAGTCACAAGGCTGTTAGTAGCTTTAGTAGCTTTATTACAGCAAAACAGCGATAGTAAGAGATGGAAATATAGGAAGGAGGTAGAAAATACTGCCTAGCTAAAAATACCCTAAGTCTGGATCTGAGTTCCTCCAGACTGTGAATGTGAATCTAAATTTGAATCTCACCACGAGAGTGTTTCTAGCCAGTCGTTTCAACAACCAAAGAGCAAACGCCAAAGAGGTGAGCCTCAAAATACCCTTTTGATCTGAAGAGTATATACACTGAGGCTCCACAGATGCAAAAGACCTAAAAAAAGACTTTGAGGGTCCCAGAGGCTCCCCTTACATGAAGTTTCTGCCACCCGTCAGCTCTCCTTGTCACATCTTGGGAATCAATTATAGCTTCTCAATTTGTCTAGCACTGCCAGGAGAAGGGGGGAGGGGGGTGTAACTTAAAATAGACAAAGAGAGTTTACATTCTCTTTCACATATGTGTGTGTGTGTTGCCAGGCAAGCAGAGAGAACAAAGACTCAATCCTTAGACAACAAAGAAGGAGCCAGTGGTCATCCTTGGCACTCACTTGTGTCCAGGGTCAAATCTAACATGGGACGCAGGGCCTGGGGGGGGGGGGGAGATGTTGGGGTCTGAGCTGCCCAAGGGCCAAGGAACTCATAAACCATTAGAAGATAGCCAGGAAGTGCTGTTCCTCCTGCCTTGGATGTGGGAACAGAACTGGCCCAGCAGGAAGGAGGCAGCAGCTTCCAGGCCCCTCTTGTGGCAGAGCCAGGGAAGGGTCTCCCTGGCTGAGGGGGCTCCCATCTGGGGCTGGAATGCACTTACCTGGGCTCGGAATCTGTCCCTCTCCAAGGCCATCTCTGGGACCCCAGGCTTCCTATAGAGGCAGCAAAGTAGCCCCAGTGAGTCCATCTGCTGAAGCTCCTCCATCTTTCCCAGCCTTGTCTCCCCACTCAGGGTCCTGCCTCCCCCCAAACCTTCCTCTCATTTTATGGCCCCAGAATGGGGGTCCAGCCAAAGCTCTTCCTGACAGGCCTCCCTCGGCCCAGGGAATGTCTGACTTCTCTGCCCTTCTGAGCAGCAGGAGCTGGCCTGGAGCCCCCGGGGAACCCCCTCCCCCCTCTCTCTCCCAGTGTAGAACAGCCCATCTTCCTCTCTGCCTTTGGGCTCACTCTCTGGGCCAATGGCTCTGGGTGGAACCTGAGAAGAAAGCTGCCCTGACCTCCCTCCCAGCTCAGGATCTGGCTCAGCCCCGACCCCCCTGGGGCCAGGCCTGGGCCTCGGCACCCTGAGCTGGGGAGGGAGAAGGGACCCAGAGGGCAGAGCTCTGCCCTCCTGGAACCCCTCCACAAGGAACCCGCCTGCCCTGGCTCTGGAGCTCTTCTTCCCTCCTTCGGGGTTTTCTGGGCAGACACCGGAGCTCTTCGCCATTTCCTGGGCCATCCGGGTCAGTCCTCTGCCTGCATCTCCCAGAGGTCAAAGCAAGAACTGGGAGCACCCCGAGGTGGGCAGGGCCTGGCCGTGTCTCCTTCCCAGAACGTGGAGGCCGAGCTGGAAGGAGGACAGTCGAGGCTGAAGAAGCGGAGACCTCCTGGCAGCCAGCCCGGCTCCTCCTCCACACAGACAGACTGAAGGGACTCGGCCGGGGTTGCCCTTCCTCCCCAGGAGGTGGGGGCAGCGGGAGCTCCTGGGAAAACTGGCCTTCTGTCCACCATGTGGCCCTGCAGCCCCAGGGCGGCTGGCCTGGGTTCTCCTCGTCTCCGCAGGTCTTGGGGCTCATTTCAGACAGTCGGGCTCCCCCACAGCGATCACTGGGAGGCGAGAGTCAGCGGGAGCCCCGGGGAGCTCCGCACCAGACTCACCTGAACGGGAAAATGCCCGGATGATGGAAGCAGGAGGGTGTGGCTTGTAGCTCGCGGCTCGGTGTGGAGGCGGGGAGGAAGCGGCAGAACCCGCTCCTGGGCAAAGTCCGGTAAAGGCGACCGATTGGTTTGGGCTCTACTGGGGCAACGGCGGCAGCATCCTCTCCCCGCAGAGTCCTCCTTGTGCCCAGACCAGAGCAGACGGGGATCCGCGCACATCTTCCCTCCAGGACTTGCGTGACTTCCAATAGACTGGCCAGTAGATTCATTCATTAAGCCGCGGATGAATACACGAATACGGGTTCCATTCAAGGGAACTTCTGCCTGTCTGGTTCCGGTTTACGAAGTCGCCCCGCACAGAGGCGGCTAACGGGAAGGGGCGGCCGCAGGAGACCTTCAGTGCTCGTCCAAGGGACAGAAGAAGGCAAGGAGAGGGGGGCAGACCGGGCAGGGACTGGCCCCTCCCCGACCCACGTGACCATTTTAGCTCGGCAGGGAAGCGGCGCCCAGCCAGAGCTCTGCCCCGTCAGCCCCTGCTCTGACTGGCTTTCCAGAGGGACCCGGGAAGCTGCACGCTGGGGCTGCGGGGTCACTCGGCGCCCAGACCTCCGACATTGGTTTCCTCCCCTCGGCCAGCCCGAAGGAGGGAGCGTAGAGCGAAGGGGACATTCGGCCCCCCAGCCTGGGCACTGGGACGAGCAGTGGCCACGCGACGCCGGCACACGTCCTGGCCCCCAACAGGGGTCTAAGCCGTCGGGCTGTCCTCGGCCGCGGATCAGGAGGACTCCTTCCTGGGTCCACGTTCCGAGCCGAAGGGGCCGGTCCGAGAATTCCTCCGAGGCCGGAACCGGTTCAGACGAAGCGGGTGCCTGGGCTGGCCTTGGTCGCTGGTGACCCGGGCAGGAGGGAGGCATCGCGGCGAGAGCAGCGGGTGTTCTTTGTCCGCCTGTGGCTCCCTGCAGGTCTCACTACCTGGGCCGACTTTTCAGACCCTCTGGAGCCTGAGCACGCCCTGAGGGGGCGCCAGGAAGAATGTTTGCATCCCCCAAACGGTTTTATGGGCGAAAAACTCCCTTTGAACTCAAGACCCCGGCAGGCCCCTGGCCTTGTTTTTAATCTGGAAAACCTCAAAACGCCCCCCCCCCCCCCCTATCACAGACACGTCCAAGCCTCAAGCCTACAAATCTCGGCTCGCCAGGAAGAGAGGAGGGGAGGGGCAGGGACAGTGGGAACCAGGAGGGGCTGGGGGCGGGGCTCTGAATGAGGCAGAGAAGTGCGGGAAGAAGAGGAGGAGGGTCAGTCCTGCCCCCTAGAGGCCTCTGGGAAGTAGGACCTCCAGAGCACCCTCTGTCCACACCTCCTGTAGCACTTCCAAAGATTGCTTGTTTCACTCTGTATCAGTTCATGTGGGTCTTCCCAGCTCTTTCCCAAATCATCCTATTCATCCTTTCTTATAGCACAATGCCCTCCAGCACCATCACTTACCAGTTTGTTCGGTCCTTCCCCGATGGATGAACATCCCTTCCATTTCCAGTCTTTGCCACCTCACAAAGAGCAGCTACAAAGATCTCTGCCTACATAGGTCCCGCCCCAGCTCCCTCTTTATCTCTGTGATGCAGACCAAGCAGGAGTAGTGTCATTGGATCAAAGGTTGGGCATTGTTTCATAGCTCTTTGGCCATCGTTCCAAATTGCCCTCCAGAATGGTTGGATCAGTTCACAACTCCCCCAACAATGCATAAGTATCCCAGTGTCGCCACATCCCCTCCACATTCATCACTTCCTGTTACTCTCATGTTGGCCAGCCTGATAGGGGTGAGGGGTTACCCTAGAGTTGTGTTAAATTGCATTGCTCTAGACTGGCTAGCATGATAGCAAAGAAAAGTAATGAATGCTGGAGGGGATGTGGGAAAGTAGGGACATTAATTCATTGCTGGTGGAGTTGTGAATTGATCCAACCATTCTGGAGGGCAATTTGGAACTATGCCCAAAGGGTGATAAAAGAATGTCTGCCCTTTGATCCAGCCATAGCACTGCTGGGTCTGCACCCCAAAGAGATAATGAACAAAAAGACTTGTACAAAAATATTCATAGCTGCGCTCTTTGTGGTGGCCAAAAACTGGAAAATGAGGGTATGCTCATCAATTGGGGAATGGCTGAGCAAATTGTGATCTATGTTGGTGATGGAACACTATTGTGCTAAAAGGAATAATAAAGTGAAAGAATTCCATGGAGACTGGAACAACCTCCAGGAAGTGATGCAGAGCGAGAGGAGCAGAACCAGGAGAACATTGTACACATAGACTAATACACTGTGGTATAATGGAATGGAATGGACTTCTCCATTAGGGGCGGTGTAATGTCCCTGAACAATCTGCAGGGATCCAGGAGAAAAAAACACTATTCATAAGCAAAGGATAAACTATGGGAGTGGAAACACCGAGGAAAAGCAACTGCCTGACTACAGCGGTTGAGGGGACATGACAGAGGAGAGACACTAAACGAAACTCTAATGCAAATATTGACAACATGGAAATGGGTTCGAATCAAGAACACATGTGACACTCAGTGGACTTACACGTCGGCTATGGGGGTTGGGGGGGAGGAAAAGAAAATGATCTTTGTCTTTAATGAATAATGCTTGGAAATGATCAAATAAAATATTATTAAAATACAAAAAAAAATAAATTGCATTGCTCTAACCACAAGAAATTTAGAACACTTTTTCAGGTGATTATTGATGGCTTTGATTCCTTCCTCTAAAAATTGCTTGTTTCTATTAGTCAACTGGGGAATAACTTGTATTCTTCTAAATGTGTCATTGTTTTCTGTATATTTGAGAAATGATCCCTTTATCAGAGAAATTTGTTAAAAAATATTTTCCCAGATGTCTCTCTTCTAATCTTGGTTACATTGGTATTGTTTGTAGAAACCCTTTTTATTTTAATATAATCAAAATTATTCATTTTACATCTTGTAGTATTCTCTATATCAGCCTGCACTCCTCTATCATGATTTTTTTAAAGTTTTTTTTTCTATGATTTTGGTTAGATTACTCTCTAGACATGGCGGTGCATGATGGTGGACAGGAGACCAGGGAATAGCTTGTCTTAAGCTTTTGTCTCATTCTGGTCCCACTGGCCATTCCCTCTCCTAGTCAATGAGAAAGTTTGAGTAGGAAATAGGATTGCAAAGGGGAACTGGGAAACCACCTACAAATCATGACAAAGATCAAAGGTGCAAATTTTACAAATTGGATCACATATTTGTTATAATTCACGCCCTAGTGATGTGGGCCAAATTAGGAGAAACCATCTGGGTAGTGCTGGTCAAGGTCTATGATCCTCTGATCTATAAATCCCAGATCCCATCCAGTCAGGAATCATCAGGTCCAGATCAGGAGAACAGCAAAAGAGCTTCATGACTTTGGGATGATGACTGAAGTTTTACCAGTAACTTGGAAATGATTTGGATGTCAATGAACTTATCTGAAGGTGACACAGAGAGGACCTGGTCTGTTCCCTTCCCCTCTTCCCCATAAAAAGTATAAAAATGAGATCCAAACTCCTGTGCCCAGTCCTCTCTCATCTCCTTGGGGTCTAGAAATTGCAAGTCTAGTCCACGGTTCTGTGACTGACACTCTCTGCCCCTTCCTCATCTTCTCCATTCAGATACCCTTCACTATCACAGTCTTCTAAGAGGCATACATCTATCTCCATATCCCTTTCCACTTTTCTCTACTTGTCTCTGCGTCTTATTAAAATGATTGCTGCCACTTTCAGAATACCAATCCTGCTCTTTTCTACAGAGTTCCCAAAGAATGAGGCATGCCCATCCCCATTTCATATATTAGGAATTCATAGGTGGCCTATGATGGAGGCACCATCACCAAACCTCTGAGAGCCAGATGTAGGTATATAGGACATCTGAGGAGGTATAGGGGATGGGTGAAGGGAAAGTTGGCTCAATGGTAAAACGGGGGATGGCACCCTGTGGCATTTGGGATGTGAATGTGAGTGTGGATAGCCAGTAGCTAGTTCTAAGAGAGTCATGTTCCTGATTGGCACAGAAAATGCTCACCATAAAGGGAGAATGAGGCTTAAGGGAAAGGGAGCCAGCAGAAGTCTGGTGCCTTCTGGGTTCCTGGTCAAGACTTACCTGAGAACTGTACCTGAAGACCTGGTTTCCGAAAGGTGGAGTGATCTCCACTCCTCAGGGAGATGACAGTCAACCCACTCTGGGTGGATCTTCCCAGACCTAAGAGCCGCACTGCTCAGCCCCTGAAGTCCCAGAATGGGCCCTTTCCTCCACCAGTACCCTGGGTCAGGACCACAAGATCCTGCATGCCTCTATTTGCCAAGCCCTGGTCTTCATAGGAAGACCCCAACCACCTTCCAGACTTTCCCCCCTTCACTCTGATGTGGGCTGCTATGTGTAAAGGGGACCTCTTCCTCCCAGGGATGTGAACTTTCTACTGGTCCAAGAAAGCCCTGGGAGCATGACCTGGAACTTGGGATTGGTTCTCGAGATGTGTTAGAGCAGCCCACCATGAAAGGAAGTGACTTTATCATTATTGTTTATCATAAATAGGAACATCCCTGAGAGCAAAAAGGAATATAGTTTAGTTGCCTGTGGCTGCTGGAGTCTGGTTTGTTTGGGCTGGAGCTGAATGGGGAGGACGGAGGCCTGGCTGAGAGGTGAGAAGGCAGCCCAAAGGGAGTTTGAACTGAGGGTGGGGAGGAGAAGTAGGTAGGTTGGGTGGGGCTAGTCATGATCAGGGGAAAGTTGAGGAGAAAGAGAATAGGGAGGGGGTCAAGGCAAGTCTGGAAGGGGAGGGGAGAGAAAAAGAAGGGGGAGGACCTGAGCCAGTAGGGGAAGGAGAGAATGTGGGGCAGGAAAGGGGAGGAGTTGAGGAAGGGGTAGGAAAGGGTGGGGTTGGGCAGTGGGCAGGGAAAAGCTGGGCAAGGCAAGAGCAATGGAGGGCAGGGCAAGAGAAAGGGAGGGTAGGGTGAGGCAGACTGGGTAGATTAGACGGTAAGAGGCAGGTAGAGATGGTACCAAAGGTCTAGGAGGTGAGAGGGGCAAGGAAGGGGGAGGGGAGTAAGGAATCAAATCCTGTCTTGGATCAAGAGGAGCTGAAGGAGTCAAGCCAGAATGGCTGGAGGACAGTGAAGGCCACTAGTGTCAGGGTTTTCAGTGAGCCAGACTATTTTTGGGTGGTGGGTTTGGTTGAATTGTCAAGGTGGTATGCCCATAGCCTCTCCTTGTTATCCATGGCCAGTTTTAATTCCTTTAAAAATCAATGAGTCATACCTTGGCCAGCTAAAGGATTTTAGTGTCCAGGCTTGGCACTTTTTTCATCTATGTTTTTAAGAGCCAACCCTCCTTAGGGAAGCCTTGTTCATCCCAACTACATAGTACCTTATGCAATGGAGAACCCTCAGGCACTTTACTGGTTTTCTTCTCCATAATGCAAAGAGGAGTTAGTTGACATTATCCAGTCAGAAACCACTGCTTTTATTTTTTCACTGAATGTAGAAAAATCTCTAGTCTTTATTTCCCAAAGTTTTTGGGAAAATTGCTGGGTCTTTCTACCCTATCTGTATGGGGCTTCTGCTCTTGCTGCTGTTGTTGAGGAGGAGCTCAGCAGTGCCTGTGGTAGTAGGCTATTACTGCTGGGAAATTTAAGTAATTAAAAGGATCCAACAACAGTTTCATATACCCTAGTGAAGAAAAAAGTATTGTGAGACACATTATCCTTTGATTTTATTGTAGAAAGCAACAAACTATATTAGGATTAAATAAGAAATCAATGCAAGGCAATAGTACTCAATAGTACTAATGCTGAATATATATTTGTAATAGCAATAATTTTTAAAAATAATTATTTTTTGAAATAGTGGATCAATGAAGTGTTATGCCCAATTATTTAATATTTCATTAAATATTTGATTTAATTCAATTGTAGTAATAAATGTTTGCTTCGATTCAATTAGATTTTATTAATGTAATTGTTTAATCATATTTTATATACATACATATATATGTATATATATATATAAATTGCCTCTAGTTTTTTGCTGTGTTGGTGGCATTGCCTATGTGTGCACTGAATGCTGTGAGTCTTTAGCCCTGCTGAGAAGCTAGAGTGGTCTGAGATTAGGGTCCAGGGAGTGGTGGGGAAGATCCTTGGTACAGGGAAGGAGCTCCAGTCCCCACGATCAAAGCTGGAACATGGAAGTTTCTCTGTGCTAGGCAGGTGGAGTGGCTGGTCTTGCTGGTTGTTGAAGGGCTTGGAATTTGCAAGTGTGGGTGTGGCCCTTGGACCCCTGCTGGGATTTTGTCCATAGAGATGCTACATTGGGATGGACTTTAGGTTCCAGCCCCGAGAGGCCCCCTGCTGTGAAGCAGGGAGTGGGGCACTTGAGAGCAGATTTGATTTGCGCACGTTGCTTTGGCTGCACAATGATGCTGGTACCGGGGGAAGGGTGTGGGGGGATCTTGTCTGCTACTCCAACATCCCACCCCAGTCTAAGCTAAAGTTGGGGCCACTTAGGGGTTTCAAACTTGCTCCAAAAAAATTATCCCCTTTAGAAAAGCAAAAGACTTTATGTGACCAAGTCCGAGATCTGTGGCAGCTGTGGCATTTTCTGTTTGAGTAGGAGTCAGGTAGGGAGTGGTGGCTGGTGCTCTGAGCTGATCTGCCCTAGTGTTTATTTTAAACTCCTCTAAAAAATTTAAAGAGATGAAGTGAAATTGCTCTCCAGTGGTCTCCATAATATAAGAATGAAAACTAGCACTATGGTCATTGTTTTTCATGAACTTTATTAGAATTTACTTAAATAGGCAGAGGCAGATAATTAAATAGAAAAGTCTTTTAGTCATGTGGGTGCTCTCCACATGGCTCCCTCAGTCACCTTCTTCTTTGCCTGTACCTCGAGAAGGAGCCCACACTTCCTTGTCTTCAACATTTTCCCTCCTTCTCCCTTCAGTCATGTCCTGTTAAAACTCAGTCACATGACCCACACTAGATGATGTCACTAGAATTATAAGGATGCAGGTTAAGACCCCGTGTGTGATCCTGGGAGAGGATTCCCATCACAAAATTGGACAACTTGTTTTAAAGGAAATGATAATGTCTTGTCTTCCCCTTTAACTTTGGCTGTACTGGTTTTGTTTTTACAGTTTTGAATTTAAGATAATAAAAATAAACCATGATGTAGCTTATGTTATCTATTTCTCATTTGGTCATAAATTCTTCCCTTATGACTGAATTGATCTAAAAGGCAAACTATTCTATGTTCCCCTAATTGGCTTATGGCATCATACTTTAGGTCTATATCATATTCCCATATGGACCTTATCTTAGTATAACTGATGACATACTACAGCAAGTTGTCCGATTTAGAGAAAGCTGTGAACATCTGGAGTTTCTCTGATTTAGAGCAAAAGTGGAGCAATGTGTTAATCTTTCCACATTGCATTCAAAGAGTTTACCCCAAGTGTGGATACTCTGATGTACAACAATATAGGATATCAGGCTGAATATCTTTACACATTGTTTACATTCATAAAGTCTCTACAGTGTGGATTCTCTCATGCTGAAAAAGTTTGGAGCTCCGACTGAATGTCTTTCCACATTGATTGCACTGATAAGGTTTCTCCCCAGTGTGGATGCTCTGATGCTGAACAAGACCAGAACTCTGACTGAATGTCTTTCCACAATGCATACATTCATAAGGTTTCTCCCCAGTGTGGATGCTCTGATGTCGATTAAGACTAGAACTCTGACTGAATGTCTTTCCACATTGCTTGCACTCAAAAGGTTTCTCTCCAGTATGTATGCTCTGATGATAAGCAAGTCCAGAGCTGTGACTGAATGTCTTTCCACATTGCTTGCACTCATAAGGTTTCTCCCCAGTATGCATTCTTTGGTGTATAGCAAGACATGAGTTCCAACTAAATGTCTTTCCACATTGCTTGCACTGGTAAGGATGCTCTCCAGTGTGGGTGCTCTGATGTACAGCAAGTCTGGAGCTCTCTCTGAATGTCTTTCCACATTGCTTGCACTGATAAGGTTTCTCCCCAGTGTGGATGCTCTGATGTCGAGCAAGACCAGAGCTCTGACTGAATGTCTTTCCACAATGCTTACATTCATAAGGTTTCTCCCCAGTGTGGATGTTCTGATGTCGAGAAAGACCGGAGCTCTGACTGAATTTCTTTCCACATTGCTTGCACTCATAAGGTTTCTCCCCAGTGTGGATGCTCTGATGATAAGCAAGTCCAGAGCTGTGACTGAATGTCTTTCCACATTGCTTGCACTCATAAGGTTTCTCCCCAGTATGGATTCTCTGATGATAAGAAAGACTAGAGCTCTGAGAGAATGTCTTTCCACACTGATTGCATTCATAAGGTTTTTCTAAAGTGTGGATTCTCTGATGATAAGAAAGACTAGCATTCCGACAGAATTTCTTTCCACATTGCTTGCATTCAAAAGGTTTCTCTCCAGTGTGGACTCTCTGATGTATAGCAAGATGGGAGTTCAGACTGAATGTCTTTTTGCACTGCTTGCATTTATAAGGTTTCTCCCCAGTGTGGATTTTCTGATGTATAACCAGTTTGGGTCTCTGTCTGAATATCTTTCCACATTGCTTCCATTCACCAGACTTTTCCTCAGAGTTCATTTTCTGATCTTCAGTATGGGATGAATGTTGAGATTCAACACAGAATTCTCTCCAAGCTATGTTATTTGGAACATCACTCATGAGTCTTTGATGATCTGTTTCTTCCACAAAAGGGCTCATCTCTGTGGGAGTTGCCTTCATTTCTGGTCTGATCTCTCCTAAAAGAAATAAACAGTAAAACACACCTGCATAGTCACATATAAACACAAACATATCTTCTTTCCTCAGTATCAGAATATAAATAGCTTTATGTCCTTTTTCCTCAGGTAAGAAGAAAAGTCTTCCAACTGAAGTGGACACAATTCGTCCCTTGAAAATGCCATTACCTCAAACCTAAAGAACAATTTAATAAAAAAGAGCCTCCTACATGATTTCATTGTGTTTTCATGACAAACCTGTGGTTTTGGCTAGGCTGTCATTATTACATTCCTGTATCAGAACATGACCTCATACCCAAATCCTGGCATTGAAACGAAATATTATGACTGGGCATGTTCTGTCTATGGTACTAGACAACTCATTTTCAATCTTTCTTTTTACTTTCATTTTCATTGTCTACAAGTTCAATCCTATCTTCATAAGTATGAGACCAGTGGGTGCATGCACACTAAGTATTCCTATTATTTAATGATCTAGCTTATTTGTAAGCATTATGTAATTTCCTTCATGATTACTTTTAACTTTATTTTTTGTTGCAGTATCTGAGATCAGAGAAAGAAAATCCATCCTCTTTTTTTTGCACTTGCTCAAGGCATAAAAGATTTTGTTCTGTTCCCTACTTCTTCAGAATAGCTATTACTTTTCTTTAAGAGCCTCTTTTCACTACGATCAAGTCCTTTTACTAACTACAACCGAAACAAATACATGGAATTTCCCATGTTTCAAAATATGTCTCATACAATAACTTGAGTCCATGGTCCTTTTGTAAGGAAATGGGCTGCAGGTTCCATTCTTTGTCCTTTTGCACCCTTCCCATTTAGTGGTTCCTAAGCCCTTTGGAGATTCGATGGGATGTGAGCTAAACATTAGTTAATGTGACCATAAGCACTACATAATGGCCCAATTTTGTTATAACTATTTCTCCTTTTAGACAAGTATTTCAAACATAATGTTCCCCACCCCCCTTACATTGATTCCAAATGATCCTAACCAGGAATATGATACTTTTCAAGTGCATTTATGACATCAGATTCTGATTGCTTCTGAGTAAGTGTAATATATTTTAGTTTCTCAACCTGACATCAGATTATTTCCAAGCTTCCAGGAAGGTTGGCCATTCATTCTCATAGGCAAGTACAGACTCTCCTTGGCTGCCATTATATGTGAATAGTTGCCTAATTCATGAGTTACCCTGGAATTGCATCTCATCAAGTTTATAACCAAATGATTGAGATGTTATTTGGGTTTTCATTCTTACAGCAGCAGAGAGAAGAGTCTTTGAAAACCCTGGTCAATAGAGATGCAGAGTAGAGGCTGTTATGAAACCCTCATTGACCACAACCTTTTTACAAAAACAGTCTTTCACTGAACACTCACTGCAATGTGATGATTATTTTCTTGTCCTTTTAAAAAAATATTTTAAAGAATTTATTATTAAGCATTTTTTTCCATGGTTACAGGATTCATATTCTCTCTATCCCCTCTTCCCTCCTCCTTCCTGGAGCTGACAAGCAATTCCACTGGGTTGTATATGTGTTATCTCTTGATACGTATTTCCATATTATTACTTTTTGTGATAGAATAATCTTTTAAAATCAACCCCCCCAACCATATTTCTATATAAACACATGATCAGTCATTTGTTTTTCTTCTGTATTTCTACTCCTACATTTCTTCCTCTTGATGTGGATAGCGTTCTTTCTCAAAAGTCCCTCAGGATTGTCTTGGATCATGGCATTGCTATTGGCAGCAAAGTTGAATACATATGATCATCCTGTAAAATTTCAGTTCTGTGTACAGTGTTTTTGTGATTCTGATTATTTCACTTAATATCAGTTCATGGAAGTCTTTCCAATCCTTATAGAAATCCACTGATTCATCACTCCTTATAGCATTATACTATTCCACCACCATCATATATCACAACTAGTTCAGCCATTCCCCAATTGAGGGACAACTCATTTTCCAATTTTTTGCTGACACAAAAAGTATAGTTATGAATATTTTTGTACAACCTTTTTTATTATCTCTTTGGGATACAAACCTAGTAGTGGTATTGTTGGATTTATGGCATGGATTCTATGGGCATATTTCCAAATTGCCTTCCAGAATGGTTAGACCAATTCACAGGAGTTCTATCTTCTTACATAAATTTTATGTATCCCCACTTTTTGACTGTTTTAAATAATGAGGCAGGTGTTGAGTCCAAATCAAGCCTCGGACATCTCTTAGATCTTGGGCAAGTCACTTAGCCTCTAACTGCCTGAGAAAAGAATCTGCTGGAGAAGGAAAGGGTGAATCACTCTAGTATCCTTGCCAAGAAAACTCTGGGACAGCAGTAGTCTATGAGGTCAGGAAGAATCAGATTTGCAACAACAACATTTTTAAAGATACAACTGATATTTAACATTTGTTTGTAGAACTGAAGACGTTATTTAAACAGAAAAGAAATGAGCCAAGAGTCTGAAAACCTGGAACTTGCACTCTGATCTACTTATTCTCTAGCTGTGTGACTTGAATAGGGCCAGTTCCCTCACTTTTAAAATGGGGTTGATGTCATCATAGACTATCTCTGAGCAGTTGCTTAGGCAACATACATACTAGAATATCTCTTAAAGATTATTTGAAAGATCAAATGAGATGATGAGTATGTATTCTGTGTAGCACAAGTATCGGTAGACAACTTGAGACACTTACAAAGTTCTCAGATGCTCTCTGATTTAAATTGAGACAGAGATGGGGGCTAAATGAGGTCCTGTTATGGGACTGCCATTTTAATCCAGTCTGAAAAAAGAGAACAATCATCTTTACAAGCACCTAGCTAACATTTAGGATTCTACATTCATGCAGAGAATTTGAGCCTGGACATCTGTGGGTTTCCTTTTATGAACAGGGATGATAAACAGTGGGTGTTCAAAATATGTTGCTTCCAAGCTTTCCCTAAGAACTTAACATGGCAACAAAGAGTCTGTATTTTGGGGAGATACTCAGGAGAGAAAAATTTGGGAATCCAGTGTTTATTGGAATATGGTTCATCATGAGGCATTTTAAGGAAGCGACGTTCATGATGGAGGCAGTAACTGTTGTGAGAACTTGTCTGCAGCCCTATCTATCCATTACTTCTTAATAAAATGTCACTTGTGGAGATCTTCATCTTCTTTGGAATTGAAATCTTTATCCACAGAAGCTGATGCCTTCTGCACTAGGGATCAGGTTTCTTCAGTGCAACAGAAAGGGCTATCACTTATTTCCATATTGACACATTTTATTTCTCCTTCATCAACTTCTTTATGAAGCAAAGCTTTCCAACATTTGTGGGTAGATTCAATAACTTGATGAGCAAAATCCTCATCTTTAAACTCTCCATTAAAAGCAAAATTATTTTTTGTCTTCCTTTCTGGCACTTTGTAAAATCGGAACCAGTGAAATGTTGCCTCGTCTTGAGGTAATTTGGTTTATCCTTCCACACATCATCAACACTATGGATGTTGGAAGATTCTGGGTCATCCATTCTAATAGCAATTAATGTCTAATCTGCCTCATCCACATCAATAAAGGCCCGAATTCCAAGAATATTTACCTGGATGTCACCAGGAGCATGAACCTTGGAGCCTATTTCACAAACGTCGAGGGGACCATTATGGCCATGGCAATAGGTGCAGGAGTGTACATGATGAGGGTTTTCCCAAGTCAGAGGAAGAGCTTCATAATTCCATATATAACCCTTGTGAAGGGAGATATTTGCCACATAATGTAGCTTGCCTCTCTTTATATCTTGTTTAATGGGGTTCAATGGCTCCTTGGTGTCAATCTCCATTTTAGCATTTGTCCAACAAGGTATTTCTATCACCATATTAAATACTTCCTAATGCTCACTGGTCCAAGCTTTCTTTGTAGGAATGAGATTTTCCTCTTTAGATTCAGGCTTCAGAGGAACGTCATGTAAGTGGGAGATGTAGTGACCAGTTATATTCTTGACATAGAGGCGGTATTGGTGGGAGTATGGGCTGCCCGATTGTTTCTTGTGGAGGTCTTGGCAGCAGTAATAGCCATGAACACCTGGCCCAGGCCTTGGCACCAGAGCCCAGGACCAGCAGCCTCAGTGTTGGGGATGGCACAGGCCTCAGCCCTGCCTGGGAGCTTCTTAAAGGAATTGGCTGGCAACACAGGTTAGTCATTGAGTAGTTTCAGTGAGAGTAGCTAATTTGCCAGAGGCAGAATAAATGAAATCCCATCCTTACAGGGGATATGACTGATCACTTGCTTATATGGGTATATGATTTGGGGTTTTGGTTCAAAAGATGACTCTTATTAGAAAAATGAATAATATTGAAATAGGTATCACGTGATAATACATGTATAACCTAGTGGAATAGCTTGTCACTTCTGGGAGGGGAGAAATAAGAGGGAATAGAGAGAAAATGAATCATGGAACCATGGAGAAATGCCAAAAATATTAAAAAAAATTTAAAAGGTGGTTTTGCAGATAATTTTTTTAAAAAAAGCAATAAATGCCATTAATATCCAGGAACATTTATCATTGTATACATTAGTTGTCATAAGTCAATGGAAAAACAAATGTTTCACTGCGTAGGTGGCAATTTTTTTTTTTTTGTTGGCTGGTTAGAGAGCTAAAACTAAAAAGAATTTTCACCCCTCTGCAAGAAATTCTCTTTCTATTTTCTGCCTCATAGAGATGCTGGCATTTCATGATCTTCTTAGAAATCCCCTACAGGTGGGGTGGTGCATTCTAATTCTACTTCAAAAACTTGCTAGTACTTTTACTCTTGGGCAATTCACAGGAGTTTTGTCTCAGTCTCCCCAACTATAAAGATGGACATCACAATATCAATTAAGTCACAGGATTCCTATGAGGAACAAATGAGAAAATATTTACAAAGCGTGGGACAAATAGTAGGAGCCATGTGCAAATGGTAGCTTTTATTTTATATTATAATTTTGATTATTCCCTCTTTTGATTGCTCTTCTTCTCAAATGTCTTCTTTCCTCTATTTCCTTATTCTCCATTTGAATTAAATGCATTTCTATTCCCCAACACTCTTTTTGCCCTGGATCATCACAGAGGGAGATTCAGGAGCTCTTGCTTTTTTTAAAACCATCTCTTTGTTGGGATCCTAGATTGTGAGCTCCAGGAGAGCCCAGACTGGGGTTGTCCTTCCCTTGTGGGCTTAGCATAGTTCTTAGAATCTATTTTGTATTTAGTCCATGTTTGGTGGCTGGGCCCAGGGCTTATGTCAGGCCCAAGCTCTGCCAGCATCCTTGCATTCTGGTCTTTCTTCTGGAAGGCAAATGCATACTCTGGCCTGAGCCCTGTTTCTCTCTCTGTCAGGCCCTTATTTCTCAGCAGTCAACAGTAACTCTGCTGGAATCTGAGCAGACCTAATCCTGGAGATCCCAGAGGCTTCTGTCTAGGCTCTCATCTCCCTAAACTGAGGTGGTGTGGTCACCTCATTTTCCAAGAACAGCACAAAGATGGAGTTCCAGAAAGCAGGGCCTGGAGCTGAGGATTTCTGCAGAGCTTAGCCTTGGATTGCTTCCAAGGCAGGTAGCCATCTTCATCCCTACTGATGAGCTGCAGATGGAGAAGGAGGAAAATCAGGAAACCAGTTGCCTGGCACTACTCTTCCTTTAGGCTCCCTGATCTCAGCTGGGTCCTCACCATGGTAAGGCAATCCTGTGACATCTCCCTCATGGATTCCCTTTGCCACCTACCACAGCAGCCTTCCAAAGATTTCTCTGGTCTCCAGCTCTTCCTTATGGCTTCCTCCCACCCCCTGGCCACACCTTCTGAGCTGAGAAATTGGCCTCATATTTCACTGAA
Organism: Monodelphis domestica; assembly: GCF_027887165.1. Classification (NCBI taxonomy): domain Eukaryota; kingdom Metazoa; phylum Chordata; class Mammalia; order Didelphimorphia; family Didelphidae; genus Monodelphis; species Monodelphis domestica. The sequence goes on along the minus strand of NC_077228.1, from coordinate 540,170,589 downwards.
CAAAAGTTGGACCTCTCTGCAGAGCTCTCTTATCCTCCTTGTTCTTTCCTTTTCAGTCTTTCCAACACTCATGGACTAATGACTCTTTTCCTCTGGAAACCAATAAATAATTCCTCCTCCATGTTCCAAACCATCCCTTGATGTCTTCATCCCCTTGAGATACTGTCCAACGTCTATCCTTGGGATGAGGGTTAAACTGCTAAAGATGGCCATTTGCAGTGAGTTGTGCCAATGCTTTTCCCTCGTCTTCTCTGCCATACTTTGGGCTTACTATCCTCAATCTTGCTGTCCTGGAGCTCAAGCTGAAGTCCATCTTCCAGTTTTCTTCTCTTTAGAGACTTCCTTCTCTTGATGCTCTGCCCTGGATTTAGTATCTAAAGGGCTTCTACAGAGTCATCAGCATGCTGTTTGCTCCAGCAGCTGGTGAGCTCCATGAGAGCAGGGGATGTCCACTGAATCCCTTTATATCCCCTATAACTTATTTCAGGACTTGGCACAGAGGAAGCACTCATACATGTTTATGGATAATAAAAGATCTCAGAGGGGCTAAGCTAACCCCTTTTGACACTTGTAGGAGACTTCCAGGCCCTTCAATCCCAAAAAATGACTTCACAGAGGGTCAGAGACAGATGCCCAGAAGGGAGAAGATAGGAAATGGAGTCCAACAATCTCATCTTATAGATGGGGAAACTGAGGCTTAGGGGTGCAGTGATTTGCCCAGGGAGTTTCCTCCTAAAACCTCTGAAAAAGAATTCCAAGTTAGGTCCTCCTGTCCCCAAATCTAGCCCTTGCTTCACCAGAGCACACAGAAACCTCTGGTCACCTCAGCTTTCACACACTTCTTTTCCTCTCCCTCACCTGGGCAGCATCTCCTCAGACCTTCTTGCTCCTGCATCCATGGAACTTCTCTCTCCTCTAAATAAGAAAGCACATCTTCTGGGGGAGCTAGAAGCCCTGGGGATTAGGAATCAGTCAGAAAGGAGGATGTAGAGAAGGTCAACACTGACTTCTCTTAAGAGTGTAAAAATTAAAATTAATCTCAAATACCAAAAATGTTATATTTTAAGAGATTTATTAATTATCATTATAAGTAAAGGAACAAAAGGGATGCAAAATGAAAACTACATGTCCATGGCTAATCAGCCTGTTCAAAATCCCGTCTTATCACCAGTCACCAAAAGGAAGCCAAAGAGAGCTAGAGCAGGAACACCCACTGAATTTATCCCCTGTCTATAGGAAGTACTTAATGAGAGGGAGTCAGTGGGCTCCTGGAAAATGTAGCTTTTTAGGGTAATAGATTTCTAATTATACAAAGGAAAAGTAGAGGGAGGACACTCCACTCAGAGACTGTCCATGGGGTTCCCACAGAAGTCTGCCCTCCCCCCTCAGTGACTGTAATGCAGGAAGCCAGGGTAGGATGTGCCTGTTACATAGCTGGGGGACCTGGAATGACCAATAGCTCTCCCGCACACCCAATCTTTTTCTGGTCTATTCTACCAGAAATTTCTAAAGTCCCAAACTAGGTGTGAGGGTCATTATCCTGGAACAGTCTGAAGCCCCAGATCTAAGGGAACTCAAGGGATCAACTTTTGTTCCATCATCCTCCCTGCTCCTCATTCTCTGACAGCTTTCCAAGCCTCAGGGACTACTTTCTAGGGGGCTCTGTTCTCTTCTCCTAGGGAACTCAACAAATCCTCAGTGGACCCAATGCTGTCTCTCAGCCAGTCCACACATTCTGACAATGACAGAGGGATGCATGCCGGGTCTGTGGGAGGCTTATGGGGCCTCCTGGAGGAGAGTCTCAACAGCATTTAGTGTGGGGAGACGAGGGGGGGAGAAAGTCAGTGAACAAGTCTGGAACTAGAACAATTGGTTCTGGTGCATTTTTTGTAGAGAAAACTGAACTCAGTCAATAGTTTTTTCTGTTATCTGGCAGCTAGATGGGGAGTGGCAGGAAAGCCTCAGTTTAAATCTGGCCCCAAGCAGCTTCTACATGTGTGCCTCAGTTCAAGTCACTTAATCGACTCTATTTCCTCAACTGTAAAATGGGGATAATTCTGTCACCAAATTTGGAAGATGAAGGTGAGGAAGAAGAATCATAATATTACAGAGAGAACCCTTGGCAGAGCACCTGGACAAGCGCAGGTCGTTATTAAGGCTTCTTGCCTTCACTCCCTTTCTCACTAAGCTCTGCTGGAGGTTTAGGACAATAGGAGGGAAGACTAAGGACAACCCTGCTCTGCTGGAGACACCCAGGAGGTATGAACTAGAGAACGATATCCCAAATAGTAGATACACTCTAGAGAGGAAGAGGGTGGATGGAAAACCCACCCTAATACCTTTCCCAGATGAGTTTGGGAGACACAATTCAAGGCCAGGGAGAGGAGAGACGGAATTAGCTCTGAGACTACATCCACATGCGAGATTTTCCCATACGGATTTGATCTCTGACTTCAGGAGTACCAAAGGGAACCCAGAAGTTCCCATTACACAATGCAAAGTCCTTTTATAGGAGAACCAGGTAATAGGAGGGCTCTGGCTCTGGGACTCAGCATAGGAGCCCTCATCCCTTCCTCCTGACTGAAAACTGCTTCCAACCCTGCTTGCTGCAGAGGGCGATATTACTTTGGATGGCAGACTGGGGCAGCAGGGAGAGACTCCTTACCTACAGAGAGCAGGTTCTGGACATTCTCCAGCATCACTTCCTTGTACAGTGCCTTCTGAGCAGGGGACAAGAGGCGCCACTCCTCCCAGGTGAAGTCCACAGCCACATCCTGGAAGGTCATCACCTCCTAGAGTAACCCAAGTCAGAGCACAGAGGGCTGAAAGCTACATCACAATGAAGAGCCCACCTCTGGTCAGTTACAGGAGGAAATTGACACATAGAGAAGGGAGGGGCCCAAAGGTCCCACCCTCAGTCAATGTCAGAGCTAGCACTAGAAGCTGAGGCTTTAAGAGACCAATGGAGGTTTGAGAAAAGCAGCTCTAGGATGCTCTGGAACAGTGCTGAGGAGTTTCTAACTACTGTGTGAAGGGAAATGTCTAGAGGACCCCCATTTCAACTTTGGTCCCAAGGGCCCCAGCAATGGGATGAAGGTGTTGTGATAGAGATATGAGAGAGAGAAGTTTTTCCAGGACTGGAGATCTAGCTCTAAAATGCAAAACCCAGGATTCCAATGGAATATCCCTGGTTGGTGGCAGTTGGAGCTGGGGGAGGGGGCTTTTGTGTCTCTGTGTCTGGGACTGGAAGTCATACTTTTCCCTGGATGCTTTTCGTTGGCCATACTAAGAAGGGAAACTGAGTTTTTGAACTTGGTCTCTGGCTCTGAGCAGTTGGAGTTGATCAGAGGGGCTTTTTGGTCTCTGGGTCTCTGACTGGGGGACACACTTTTGCTCCCTGGAGGTTTGAAGCTGGCTGAGAGACTTTTGTGAAGCTGACTTGGCTTTTGGACTCTGGTGGAGCTGACTTGGTTACTTGAAGTTCTCTGACTTTGGACAGTTGAAATTGACAAGAAGGAGAAACCTAACTGAAGAAGAAGAGAGAAGATCGTGAAAAGCCATTGTCCTCCATCTCTCTGTCTCAGAGTCACAGTTTGTAACTGGACTATTTTCTCAATCATTCATTTAGATTAGGGACTTCCTCATCCCCTTTACCTCAGTTTCCCATCCTGGTATCCCAATAAACCCCTTACCTGAGAAAGAAACTTAGAGTATTTTATAATTCACTGGGGGGGGGGGGGGATTGGGAGGAGAAGGGTGTCAGGAGGAAGAGGGTTGGAGGGAGTGAGGGAGGAAAGAGGTTAGGAAATAGATCAGCCATCGTTAGGGATCAATAGGCACATTCCTCAGAGCAGTACCTGATGTACCAGTATCCCTGTGTGTAGTGGCATCCCCCAGCAGCATTTCTCTGTCCTCTATTACCAATAAGCAGTCTCAGGTTTTCTCAGCAGTTTAGGTCCCTGTAGCGGCCTCTCTAATAAAAGCCAGTCATAGAATAGTAGCCATTGTGAAGAAACAGTTTCTCCTCAGTTTGTCTTCTCTATCTCAAGAAGTAATAAGTTTCCTTCAGTTTATTCTTTATTACAACTGGCACCTTCTCTATGTCAGTAAGAAATAGTTTCTCTCAGTCACTATTTTATTACAGTGTCACAGTCACATGTCTGCTGCCCTGACCTGAGGAGTCAGTATGAGTGTCCCTAGCATCAATGTGCCACAGCCACAAAGGGGGAACCTAAAGGGCAATAGAGGGAAAGAAAGGGGGCTTTTATACCTCTCCACTGGAACTAACTGGCTCTTTGAGCTGGGGGGTTTCTCTCTGAGGTTTCCTTATCTCTTGATCTCCTGCAAGCCCAGCCTGACCAAGCTGAATGGAGAAAGAGATCTAGAAAGAATGAGACACCTCTCTCTCTCTTTCTGTCTCTCTCTGTCTCTCTCTCTCTTTCTGTCTCTCTCTCTCTGTCTCTCTACTTCTATGAAACTCTCTTTACTAATAAATGCTTATAAACCTAGTAATAAGCCTCCAGATGAATTTTTGATTATAACATTATGGAACGCATCTCCCTGTGAAATCATGACAAAAGTCTGAGTTCTAGCTTGGAGCTGTGTGGATCTGTGGAGGAGAAAAGAGAAGGTGAGGGGAAGTTCTTCCTTCGCAGAACTTAGAAGTGATATGTCCTCAAGCAAAATCTGTGAAGAGTTTGTCAGAATCTGTCCAGAGCAGTGTATTCTGGAGGGAAGAGAGTTCTATGAGATGCCTTCAAAGAGAACAAAGCTAAAGAAAAGATCTAGTTTGTTTTCTACATGATTGAAATCAAGTTAGATCTGGATGAAAACCCGAGGAGCGTTCTAAAGAGATGGTCCTTACAATCTGGAGTCAAAGGAGTGATCTGGGATGCTTTCCAGCCAAGTGAAGGAGATGTGTGTGTTGTGACATTCAGGGCTTGAGGTTCCCCTTGGTAGGATGGGTCACAGCCAAAGTCTTTACTGTATGATTGCTTTCATTCATATATAGCATATAGTCCTTAATTATACTTCATTACACAAAAATAACTATGATGGAGAAGGGAGAATTACATTGTTCAATAAATAATTAATTTGGGTTCAATTTGAGCTAATTCATGAGAAAACGTTCCCACTATATTTATGAGGAAGAAATAATCTAAACAGACACCTAGAACTCTTGAAACTTCAAACAACAAGAGTCAAGATAACCAATTAAAGAGGCCTACATCGGACAGCCCATATAAAGGGGAGGTTGGCCAGATCTGAACATACCTTGATACTCTGGAGGGGCCACTTATACTTCCTACCTGTTCTATACATATACATACATGTGTTTGGCCAGTGAACCTGGAATTAGATGTTTTTCTATTTCACTTCTTTTATTCTAGGATTTGACTTCTGAACAAATGAGGAGTTTCTGACTCTTTCTTATGCTTTTCCAGATTCCTAAGAATTTATAAATCTTTTCTTCCCGTCTAGGATCTCTTCAGTTATTCTTCTTCACTGTATGGGTTCTGAGCAAAGAAAGGCAGTCCTTCTAGGGACGGATAACTGGCCTTTAGTTGACTCACACTCAACAGATGCTATTCCAAACATCTTTCCTGCTCATACCTCCCACATCCATCCATCATGACCAGGGGATAAGGTCATGACCTCCAAACTTCCTTTCCAATAGAAAGTGAATCTCAAATATTTTGATTCTCACCTTCATCTACTTTTTTGGGTCTCCTCTGACCAATTTCTCCACCATTCCCCTTATATGAGCACCTTCTCTCCTCCCAAAACCCTTTTCATTTCTGTGTGTGTGTATCTTCTTCCTCTGTTAGATTGTTAGAACCTTGGGATGAAGAGAATAGAAACCCAAGAATCTACCATGGCAAAACTCCAAAGACACAACAAAAGAGAGATAAGAGATTTGCAATGGAGATCCATGGAAGGGAAGGACAACCTAGAAGAAAAGTCAACAAAGGTAAAACAAATCTTCCCACTACCAAAGCCAAACATCCTGATCTCAAATATTGGAGGAACACAGACAACCTAAAGTTCAGAGAACATCCAGAAGAACAAACCGATAAAAACAATGAAGACAATAATGACAATAACAATCAAAGAGCACTGGCCAGAACTTCAGGAACATAGAAAATGAAATTGGAATGGAAAGAATTTACATTACTGAAGATGGCCTTCAGAACGAAACCAACCCAAGGTTGCCAATTCCAAGATTGGAAGTGGTTCCATGGAACAATTCAAGTCAGAAACAAAAAGTGCTACAAGCCCTCAGAAGAAAGACCTTCAAAAGCAATGGAAAGGATACTGGAATAATACAAGACTATGCCAAACCCATGAAAGGAAAGAAGATGTACCAGAGAACATTGAAACTCAGGATGCAGCCCAGGGTGACCTATCCTCTGAGAAGTCTCAGCTGACCTTGTATCATTTATTTATGGATCCTATTTACCATTAACTGCTTTTGCCTGGTAACTGCCCAAGTCATGGTTCTCTGTCTCCTGACTGGGCACAATATTCTTCTGACCTGTAAAAAGTGAAGGGCAAAATCCAGCTCTTGGGCATCACCATTCTAGCTTCATTTCAAGGTGTTGGATGACCCTGGAAGAGTCTGGTGAGGTCCAGGGAGTCGGGTCTAGTATTTCTACATGACTGACCCATCTCTCAGAGATGCCTGGTTTGCTGTCCAAAGTCAGGGCCTTAACCTTGCACTTGCACTCACACAAGAATCACTTCTTTGTCTGAGGAAAGAAGGAGGGGTGGGTCATTGCTGGTCCCTCATTATTGATTATTCCAATCAATCCCAGATTATCCCACCCCATAAACAATCACGTTGCCCTCAATTCTATGATCTTGGTTACCCTGTCTGTTCCTTGCTCTGCCCATTAATAGTGGCAATCCCCTGACCCATTTTACTGACAAGCAGCACTCCCCTGCTTGTCTTCCTTGGAAAACTGCCTCAGTTTACTCTTTGGTCCAATTCCACTCCCGACACTTGCAAATGTGAGCTTCCCAACATTGGACAGAACATTAGATGTCCACTAATGAAGAGGAGTCTGAAATATTTTGAGAAAGAAAATGTGAAGGGAAGAGATCATTTGCTTCTTGAACAGGCCGAGCAGCAGAAAAGCAGGAGGAGTGAATACTTGAAGCCAGCAGTGGCAGCAGAGGAACATCAGAGAGAGCAGAAAGAGGCTTCCTTTAAAAACTAAAAGCCCTTAGCGTAGAGGTGAAGACAAAGAGAGGGGATCATGGGAAGAACCTTATGGCGTCCCATCTCCTCCAGGAGGATGCTTCTTGGAGTGGACTTCACAGGACCACAGGGGAGAAGAGCAGGTGTATACAGAGAAGACGGGGACATGCCCAGGGCATCTCAAGCACCACAAATGTTCTATTCCATTCCCTCTACATTCAGCACCTGTTCTACCCCAGGCCCTGTGCTAAGCTCTGGGGATTCCCCAAAAGGCAAAAAACAATCCTTGTCCTCAAGGAGCTTACAATCAAGTGGTGGAAGGAGACAGTATACAAAGATGGACACCCAGCAAGCTCTGTCTAGGAGTAATAGGGAAGAATGAAAAGAATGAAGGCTCTCTGACTAAGAGGGATGAGGGAAGGTTTTCCTGAAGAACCTTTGTAGTTGGGACACATAGGAAGCTCAAAGGCGTCAGTGTTCTGAACTGTGGAGGAGAAGTATTCCAGGCATGCAGTAAAGCCATCAAAAATGCCTGAAGTAAGAGCCAGTCAGGTCCCATAGTGGATAGAGTACTAGATCTGGAGGCAGGAGGCCCTGGGTTCCAATGTGACCTCAGACACTTCCTAGCTGCATGATCCTGGGCATCTTAGCTTAACTTAATCCTGATTGCCTAGCCCTTGTCCCTCTTCTGTCTTAGAACTGATTCTAAGATGGGAGATATGGATGAAAAAACCCCACAACTTTTCCATTTGGGGGCAGTTAAGTGACTGTGAATAAAGAACTATAACTGGAGACAGGAGCTCCTGGGTTTGAATCTGACCTCAGATACTTCCTACCTATGTGACCTTGGGGAAGCCATTTATCCCCAAATGCCTACCTCTAACCCATTTTCTGCCTTGCAACAGATGCTGAGCATCAATTCTAAGACAGAAGGGAAGGGATTTTTTTAAAAGTCTGCAGTTGAAGGAATGTAGGAGGCCACTGTCCCAGGATCCAAGAATACAGATTGGAGATTAACATATAGGAAGACTGGAAAGAAGGGCCTGGACCAAACAGAATGTTTTGTAGATGATCCTAAAGGGAATATGGAGCCATCGGGGTGTATTGGGTAGATGAGTGAAAGAATCAGAACTGGGCTGTAGGAAAGTCACTCTAGTCACTGGATAGAGGAGGCCTTGGTATGGGGAGAGCCTTTTAGCAGAAAGAGCCTACAGCAGGCTGTCTTTATAGTCCAGGAGGGAGGTGATGGCGGTCTCCAGTGGGAGGAAGGCAGTGACACAGGACAGAAGGGGAGTACTGGAGAGATGATGCAAAGGTGAAAGTGAAGGTGCCATATTGGATAGGTAAGGGACAGGGAGGAGTCAAAGTGGGGCTCGCAGGCTTTTAGCTTGAGGCATGAGGAGGATATAGCTATAGAGAAGGTGGGGGTTCTATCTAGGTGAGAGAGAACAATGTCTGTGTTGGACACACTGAGATCAAGATGTCTGCTGGTCCTCTAGTGTGAAATCCCTGTAAGGAAAGGAGAGATGCAAGACTGGAGGTCAGCACAGACAATGCAGATCTGAGACTCATCAGCAGAAAGATGGCGATGGCATCTCTGGTAGCTGATGAGATCACCAAGTAGAGAAGTCCAAAAAGAGAAGAGTAGAGGGCCTAAGACAGGGCTGGGGGAGCTCCATCACCCAAACCCTATCCCTGCTGTTACCAGGTCTAAAGGAGGAGCCAGAAAAGACAGAGAATCACAGGTCAGAGAGGTAGGAGCTAAACCAGGAGAGAGCGAGAGCCATGTCCTAAAAACCAAGAGAGAAGAGAATATCCAGGAGGAGAGAGTGGGCCAAAAGCATCAAAGGCTGCAGACAGGCCTGGGAGGCGGAGGACTGAGGAGGTGGTCCTTGTTGTCTTAGAAAGAGAAGAGCAGACAGGGCAGGAGGTATGGTGGAGGGGGCAAAGCCTGAAGAGATGGGACAAAGAAGGAGGAGTTACCCTGGAAGTGGAAGCTGGTTCCACTCATGCAAGCAAGCAATCTGATCTATACTTTATATGTGCAATCATTTAAAATGTTTTTCCATATTAGTCATCTTGTCGAAGAAATTTCAAACCTAAGAAAGAAGGAGGAGGAGGAGGAGGAGGGGGAGGTGGGGGAGGGCGAGGAAGAGGGGGAGAAGGTGGAGGGGAGGGGAGGGGGAGGAAAAGGAGGAGGAGGAAATATGTTTTGGTCTGAATTCAATCCATTAGTTCTTTCTCTGGAAGCTGATGGTTTTTCTCATCAAGAGACCTTTGGGATTGTCTTAGAACACTGAATTGTTGAGAATAGCTGAGACGTTTACAACTACTGCCCAAACGATATTACTCCTATCATATAAAATGTTCTCCTGATTCTGCTCATACTTGCATTAGTTTGTGGAAATCTTCCCCGGTTTCTCTGAAATGATTCTTCTTGTTATTTCTCATAGCCCAACACGGTTACACAACTTGGGCCATTCCCCAATTAAGGAATATCCTTCCATTTCCAATTCTTTACTATCACAAAAAGATCTGCTATATAAATATCTTTCTCCCTCTTTGGGGATCTTTTTGGGACACGTAAGTAGATCAAACGGTATACATGGTTTGTTTTAAAGTCCTTTGGGCAGAATTCTGAATTGCTCTCCCAGATGGTAGCAGATCAATTCACAACTCCACCAACAGTGCATGAGTGTCCAATGTTTTCACACATTTTTTCTGTCTTAATTGACAGGTGTGAGATGGTGCCTCTGACTTGTTTTACTTTGCAGTTCCAGGACACAAATTTGAGATAGAGGCAATTATGGAAAAAAAAAACAACTTAAAATTTGATAACCTGAAGCTGAAAAACTTCCTGCATAGACAACATTCAGGCATCCAGGATAAGACAGAAATTGGGTGAAGGAGAACAATTTTGGAATCTAATTTCTCTGAAATGGGTCTGGTATCCAAGAGAATTGGAAACGCAGGACCCAGAGCCATTCTCTAGTAGACAGTCAAAGGATCTGAACAAAGCGTTTTCCAAAGAAATGCCAAGGATTCACAACCACGTGGAATATGGTCTAAGTCACTAATCAAGAGAAAAAGGAACCAAAACAGGGCTGAGGCTTTATCTCATAGTCTGCAAAATGCCAAAAAGAAAAACATTGGGAAACAATCAGTGTTGTAAGGGATTGTGGGAAGATGGGCACACAAAGGCAATATTAGTGGTTACAAAATGGAAGAAATTCATGAAGATCTGATTTCCAATCCCACCTCAGACACTTACATATTACGTGATTCTGAAAAGTCACTTAATCTCTGTTTGCCTGAGTTTCCTCAACTGTGAAATAATGAGAATAAGAACATTAACCTCAGAGGGTTGTTATGCAGATTGCTGAAAGCAGAATTTATGAATATAGAGCACTCTCGTCTGTCTGTAACCCATTCTTTGCCACTGAACTCATGCTCAATATCTCCTCCTTCAGGGCTTCCTTACTCCATACTGGAAAAAAAAAAGCTCCCAGGCCTTCCAGAAACTCTCCCCTTTCTCTTCAGCCTGTCCAACAAGGGAAGGACTGGACCATCATTTAATTCTACTAAACAGAGAAGGAATGTACCCAGTTGCTGGCTCTGGTACAAACAGCTCTGCTCAAGAACACTCAAAGCTCCTTTTCTGAGAAAAAGGCCCCATTTCTATGTGAGGCCCTTCCTGGGCTCACCCCAAACTCCTCTGACTCTCTCTGGGTCAGGGGGCTCAGCAGCAGAAAGCTAGTGATGGGATCACACTGTAGAGAGGATACAAAAGCTACAGGGGAGCTCTCTGGGGGCATCCCCAGCTACTGATTCTGGCTGTCACTAGGAAGGACCATGGCGATTTCCACAACAGACTCCAATGGCATATAATGACCTTCCAGCCCCTTCCTATATCCTCACACCCTTCCTCCTCCTTCTCCTCCTCCTCCTCTGACCCAGGGACACTAGTCTCCTGGCTGATTCTTGACCAAGTCTTTTCATGGTCTGATTCTGGGCCTTTCCAGGATCTGTCTGTCTCCCTGCAGGGAAGGTTCTCCCTCCTCCCTCTGGCTTCTGAGCTTCTTTCAAGTCCCAACTAAATCCTCCCCTGGGGAACCAGTGATTACTGTGGTCCCCAGAACCCTTAGGGCCTTCCCTCTAAGAAATCTATTGTGAGAGAAATCTATTCTCTTACAATAAACAAGATTGAGAATGAAATATGGATGGAGTTCCAAATAATTTAGAAATAAGATGTGTTCTCCAATTGTCTTTGCCTGAAGAAAACTCTTTCCCTAATTTTTAGAAAACATTTCTTTGTTTATACAGTCCACACTATAAGAGTTTAGTTATATCTGTATTAAAGGACTAACTACTAAAGGACTGAGGGATATGATACATATAAAATGGGTATCTGGGAAAGTAATGCATACCAAACTCTTCCCAAGACAAGATGGACTATAGCTCCAGAGGCGCTGCATCCAAAATCAAAGTAAAATAAATTGCTCCTTTTACTGATGTCATCTTAACAATCTCTTAGCCAAAGGTAAACCTGTCCTTAGGCCTGGCTCTCAATCCACTGAGCCACCTAGCTGCCCCTAAAAGGAGGTTTGTAAGGAGACATTTTTGCCAACTCAATTTGCCATTCAATTATCATTTTTCTCTCCAAAATGGAAGAACTAAAATTTTTTTGTCAAACTATTATGCAAAGAGCAACCTTTTTATCCACAACATGTGAGAATGGCTTTATACTTAAGAAAAGGGCTAGGGGAAGTGGGAGAAAAACTATTAACATCAGCCAAGGCAGGGCGATGTTCTCAAACGTACCTTAACATTATCAGATTTCATCTCAGAATCTGAGTAGAGCCCCTTCATGAAACCAGTCGTTCTAATTACCTTCAAAACATAAAGAAAAGGTCAATTATTAATATCACGTCAGAGTACATCTGCCCATTTTCAAAGATGTTTTCTTCACTTGGGATGCCAAAAGGGTTCAGACCTGTAACAGTTAAAAATTAGGGGAGACTGAGGCAGGTAGAAATTAGTTTCTCTCTGTAAGGAGTATTATATTTTTATGAGGTTTATTAAAGATTAAGGATTAAAGAAAATACAGGATAAGAAAACATGTGTCTAGGCCAGTGGCCTAGACACCTCACTTACATTATGAAAAGAGCCACCTCTGCTCCAAAACAGAAGTCCAAAAGTCCACAAAAGCCTTTGCAATCAGGTTAAATCCCTTCATGATCTCGGCCCACCTGAGAATTCAGTGAGATTACAAAGCATTTTGGGGAAGTGGAGCAAGGGTTTGTGGGGATAGAAGTCCAGAGTTCAAATCCATTTTTTACAGACCTGAGTTTCCTGGCCACAGGGAATTTCTTGTGGGGAGACTCACTCCAGTAAGGAAACTGACCAATTTATCTTAAATTAATAAAGTCTCAAAGTTGAGATACTGGGGCACGGAGGAGAGGAATGGAGGTTTGGTATCTTGCCCAGAGTCAGAGTTCATATGTTAGAGGCAAGACTTGAACTCAGGTCTTCCCAACTCCAAGGCTTGAACTGTAGTTAGCAAGTCATGGCAAATATATCATTCCACAGGTAAATACAATGACTAGGAATGAGACCGACAGAAGATGAGAATGGAAGAAAGACCAGGGTCAACAGTTCTTTCCTCTGATTCCCCCATCTTCCATCACACCACAGAGCTGTCTTGCTTCCCCATGAACACTCAAATCCTTTTGCTCATTTCCATGACTTCAACCAATGAGCCCAGAAGGTCAGACCAGAAGCAGGAGCCCTCAGAGGATCTTAGAGGTCAGCTAATCACCTCCTAAGCAAGACTGTCTCCACTGTGTAATATATCCCCATACCAACACCTAACTCTTGCTTGAAGATACTCCCCCTTCTCGTCCGGAGGCAACCTGGAGAAAGCTCCAGTTGTTAGCAACTTTGTCCTCACACCCAATCCCAAATCTCCTCAGGGTCCCGCTCTTACGCGGGTCCCTGTGCTACCCTCTGGGAGAATCAGGACAAGGCTAAGCCTTTCGATAGGCCAGAGTCCTCCTCCCCAGCCAGCTTTACAGAGGGGCACTCCAGGCTCAGGGAGTTCGGCTCAATAGCATAAAGACTGAATAGCCCAGGCAGAGCTCTCGATCAATAAGCGATGAAGAAGGGCTGAATGCAGGAGCCACTGAAAATACACTCACAGCATTCAGAGCTGGCTGAAGGGTGGAGGACGCCAGACTATGACTGTAAGGGCCCAGAGGAAGAATCAAAGGGGACTCAAACAGGAGGGACTGGGTGGATAACGGTAGCATTAGTGGAAATAAGGAAGTCGGCAAGGGACGTTACATACAAATACATGTGAGTGGTCTTATGAAGTAGTGAATTAGGTGGACTTTGTCGTGTATTTTTTCCGCCCAGAGTAACAATATGACGTGTCTGGATGCTTTTTCTCTTCAAAGGGGTCCACGCTGGAAAAGGTTGGGCATCCTCAGGCTATACCACAGTGCAGTGAACTGGGGTTCATTCACTGACTGAAGGAACCAAACTAGAATCAATGAATGGACAGACCCCTGCAGGCTTTCGGGAGGCCTCTAGGTGGAGCTGAAGGGCTCCGCACGTGACTCGGCCATTGGCCTTCTGATGACTTCCATGAATCACAACTAACTGGAGAGAACATGAAGCCGGGCCATGCTGCCGGGCAGTGCCAGGCGCTCCTAAACCTCCATCACAGCCAAAGCTGCCATCCCGAACCGAATGCTAAACGTCAGTGACTAGCCTTAAGCGGTACACAATGGCCCACTCTTGTTTTCCCTCTGGACAAGCATTTCGAACATAAGGGTCCCCCCCTCCCCCCATTCCAAAGGATCCTAAGCAGGAATAGGATACTTTTCGGGTGTTTTGTGACATCAAATTCTGGGTGCTGCTGAGTAAGTGAAATACAGTCTTTGAGTTGCTCAACTTGACCTCAACCCCCCCAAAGCAAAGGGCTTGAGCTGCCATTGGCTGCAGCTGGAAATCCAGAGGAATCCAAGAGCTCCCAGGTCAGCACTCAGTAATAAAACGGGCCCCTGCTGGGATGTGAGAAAGGAAACCTGGTGGAAGAGGCCTGGCCGGCCCTGTGTGGCTCCACTGGGGCAGCAGGAAGGCCTGAAGGGAAGTCACTGACACGAGGGGGTGTGGAGCCAGAGAAGGGCCTCCAAAGTGGCCTGCCCTGGGCTCAGCTGAGGGGAAGCTCCTCGCCCCTTCCCCACCCAGCTGTGCCCCTGAGCGCTGGCAGCTGTAGCTCAGCCAGGCTGTCCCCCGTAGCCAGTGCAGATGTCAGGGCGGGTTCGGGGGGCACCCGGAACAGTCAGGGGGGCCGCCCACAATCTGCTTCGCTCCGCAGCGGCCCCAGGCTTGTCCTTCCTTCTCCAGCGAGTCTGGGACGCTGGGCTGGTAGCTGAGCACTCACAGCAGGTGCCCCCCACCTGCCACCCTCGGCCTGGGCGGGCTACGCTTTCGCGCTGAGGTGCCCGGCCCTGGGGGGGAATGGGGGGGTCCGGAGCGCGAGGAAGCTCAAGTGTCACCCTTGCACCGACCCCTCCTCCCCACCCCACGGCAGCGTTCAGGAGGCGCCTCTTGGAGCCTCTGCGAGGGCAGCCGGTCCGCGACCCGCTCCCCTCCAGGGGCCGGGCGTGGAGGCTGCGATCTGCACTGCAGAGGAAGCTCCGGGGCTCGGGAGGCCCCAATCGCCCCGAACCCCGCCCCCGAGCCCTCCCGGCCTGGGCCCGCACCTTCGGGATGATGTCGTGCAGGTAGCGGAAGGGGGTCTTGCTCAGCATCTTCTCCGTCAGCGGTGGCTTCTTGATCACTTTCCCCAGAGCGTCCTGCGTTTGCTTCACCACCTAAGCGTTCAAGGTGGCTCCGGCCCCTACCTGGTCTCCTCCGGCCGCCGCTGCCAGACTCCGCCCCTGCAGGCCCACCAGATTCGCCAGCTACTGGCTGGCCTATCCCACAATGCACGGCGCTCTGAAACGACGCTTATGCGGACCCGAGGAATTCTGTCGCCAGGCGCGCGCGGCCCTAGCAACGGGAAAGAAGCGGCTGCCTCCTTGGGGTCATGTCCCTGCCCCCTCGCCTTCCAATTCAGATGGGGTCTCGGATGTCCCCGCCGCCTGCCCTTACCCGCCGCGCCTTGGTTCCGCCCCCAGCCCTCTAGTCTAGTACCCGCCCCTCCCGGGCCCAGGGCACATAGTGCACTGGCCCCACCCACCACCTTCCCACGCCCAGCCACTGGGACTCTATTCCACCTCTCGACAGTGTTCCTGAGCTCTAGGGGCCTTCATGGCTCCGCCCATCCTCAGGCTCCCCGGCTTCCTGTCTGGGCCAGAGATGGCGCATCTCAGCTGCTCTGTTGTTAGCTCCGCCCCGTCCGTCTCCAGAAGCCAGGATCTACCTCCATCCCCGCCCACCTCTCTCCTGGCCTCCACAAGCAGGCCCTGGGCCCCGCCCCTAGGGCAGTCATACCATGGAGTTGGGCTTCTCTCTCTCTAGTCCCGCCCCCTCTTTCTTTCCCAGCCTCTTTCCTCAGCCCCTCCTCGTCCTCGTCCTCGACCTCGTCCTCCTCCTCCTTTGCCCTCCTTCCTTCCTCTTTCTTTCCCTTTTCATTTCTCTTTTCTCTCGTTCAGTGGCATTTTCTCTTTCCTTCATCTTTCCTTCTTTCCTCTCCCTTTTTGTCTCTCTCCCCTTCTCTTTCTTTTTTCTCTTCTTCCTCCCTCTCTCCTCTTTTCCCATCTCTCTCCGACCTTCCTTCTCCTCTGTCTCCTTCCTTCTTCCAATCAAAGGGTGGGGGCTGAATGGAACCCCATGCCTCCAGAGAAGCACCCCAAGATTGATCTTTGAATACGAAGAAAAGGGGTGCCAACTGGTTTTTAGTTCTTATAACCCCCCTTTCATTCTCTAGAAGACATGCTAATCTCTCCAGTGAATATCTAAACATATCAGGATTGTCTCACCAAGGTACATAAGGGCCCAGAGATATTACATATTAGTGGAATGTCTAATTACAATCTGTGTTTAACACATTGAAAATGTTTGATAGACACATTGACAAGGAGCCATTAGGGGAAATCTTTAATTACCCTTTTTTGGCACAAGAGTTTTATGATTAAGATAAAATATTGGTGCATGGGAAGGACAGAGGTGGGGTCTAACCCCACACAGTTCAATTCATTATATCCAAAAGGTTTGCTCAGAGTCTCATGAAATGGTGTCTGATTTTGGGGAACATCTATTTCTGTCATCTTTTCAGCCCAATTACAATCATGATGGTCCTCACAGCATCTTCTCCAGAAGATCTGCATTTCTGTTCCAGGTTACTGACAATATCTTTCCCTGAAATTGCTTAAAAAAAACAACCTATGGACCTTTAGAAGAACTTCACAAAAATCTTTCCAGAATTTCTAAGCCAAGTGTCTATCAAAAGAAATTATAGATCACCTCCAGGAGAATAAAGTAAAATAAAATCTCCTATGCTGGAAACTCTAAGATATACAGTGATTCCAGTCTAGCAGTTCCACTGACAAACAACAGATTTTTGAAACAGTAAGGGGAAAGACCTGAAAATATAAAGGAAGGGAAAGTTGAATAAACAAGACTATCCTCACTCATGAGAAACTACAACAGGAAAGGGAATAATGTGTTCCAACAAAAAAAGGCCCAATTGTATAGTGTGTCTGCCCTGAAATCATAAAGACATCATAGTAGCTGTTTTAACATAGTAGCATCATAGTAGCTGTTTGAACCTGGGAGAGTCACTTTACATTCTTTATCTTAGTCTCCTCATCTGTCAAATTAGTTGGCAAAGGAAATGTCAAACCACTTCACTATCTGCCAAGAAAACCCCAAATGGCCTCAAACAACTGAACAACAATATACTTTCATGCCAAAGGGGACTGCCCCCTAACTGGCTTTTTGTCAATGCGTCCAGCAATTATTGTTTTTTTTTCTTTTATCCTCAAATTATTGCAATCTTTAAAATTGATTATGTTTTTATGATCCTTTGGGGAAGTCCTTCTTCTGAGAGGATCAAATGGGGGATGTAAAAATAGACTCGAATCCAGGACTTCAATCCCCAGAAATCCTTGCTCTACTTCCCCAGAATGCCCTCTAATCTCACTGAATTCTCACCTGGGCTGAGAGTAGGATGGGATATTCAAACCTGGTTGTAAATAGGCTTGGTCTCTTTTGGACTTCCATTTTGGAGCAGACATGTCTCTTTCATGATGTGAGGTTATCTTGTCTAGGCCTCTCTGGCCTAGACATGTGCTTTCTTATTCTGTATTTTCTTTAATCCTCAACCTTTAATAAACCTCTAAAATTATAATACTCCTTGCATAGAGAAACTAATTTCTACCTGCCTCAGTTCCCCCTAAAATTTTAAACTTTACATATGAGAAGGGGAGAATGAGGCTTAAGGGAAAGGGAGCCAGCAGAAGTCTGGTGCCTTCTGGGTTCCTGGTCAAGACTCACCTGGGAACTGTACCTGAAGAGATGGTTTCCAAAAGGTGGAGTGATCTCCACTCCTCAGGGTCCTGATGACAGCCAGCCCACTCCGGATGGGTCTTCCCAGACCCAAGAGCCCCACTGCTCAGCCCCTGAAGTCCCAGAATGGGCCCTTTCCTCCAACACTACCTTGGGTCAGGTCCTCAAAATCCTGCATGCCTCTATTTGTCATGCCCTGCTCTTCATAGGAAGACCCCAACCACCTTCCAAGACTTTCCCCCCTTCACTCTTATGTGGGCTGCTATGTGTGAAGGGAACCCCTTATTCCCAGGGCCATGAACTTCCTATTGGTCCAAGAAAGTCCTGGGAACATGACTTGGAACATGGGGTTACAAGTCAGGGCCAGAGAGACTTTGATAGTTTCCTGAGATGTGGTAGGGCAGCCCACCATGAAAGGAAATGACTTTATCATTATTGTTTATCATAAATAGGAACATCCCTGAGAGGGAAAAAGCCTGTATTGGAGTTGTCTGTGGCTTCTGGATTCTGGTTGTTTGGGCTGGAGCTGAATAGGTTGGACAAGGAAGGGGATTGCTGAGAGGTGAGGAAGCAATCTAAAGGGAGTTTAAGCTGGGGGTGGGGAGGAGAGGTAGGTAGCTTGGGTGGGGCTAGTCATGATCAGGGGAAAGGTGAGGAGAAAGAGAATAGGGAGAGGGTGGAGGCAAGTCTGGAGGGGGAGGGGAGAGAAAAAGAAGAGGGAAGAGATTGAGCCAGTAGGGGAACCAGAGAAGGTGGGGGAGAGAGGGGCAGAAGTTGAGCAAGGGATGAGAAAGTTTGGGTTTGGGCAGTGGGCAGGGAAAAGTTGGGCAAGGCAAGAGAGGAGGCTGGTAGAGTAAGAGCAAGGGAGGGCAGGGTGAGGCAGACTGGGTAGATTAGATGGTAAGGGGGATTAGAGATGGTACCAAAGGTGGACTGGGAGGTGAGAGGGGCATGGAAGGGGGGGTGTAAGGAGTCAAATCCTGGCTTGGATCAAGAGGAGCTAAAGGAGTCAAGCCATAATGGCCTGGATCTAGACAATGAACAGCCTCTTGGCTGGAGGACAGTGAAGGCCACTAGTGTGTCAGGGTTTTGTAAACCTTAAAATTTCTTAGACTTATAAATGTTGGAAATTTCACCATTGGGAAATTTCATACTTGGAAAATTTCTTACTGATAGTCTATTGGAATGTGAACCCCATTGGCATGGGAGGTTCCTCCTCCTCCCTTCTTAAGATTACTTTAGGACAGAAACCTTTTGCTGAACAATGGAAAGGGCTTTGACCTATGCTTAAGCATAGAACAGGAAGTTCTTTGAGTCATGATTGATTTTAGAATTGATACAATAGAGATACTTGGAATGACAGAACCAGGTCTTGGAAATTACAATCTACACCCTACTCAGTCCTAACAGGATTTAGGAAGGGCTGCAGCATAGATCAAAATTTAATTATTTGAGAATATGACCTTCAACAGACATGTGCAAAGCCACAGACCTCTGGGCGGTCCTGTGTTAAGGTAGAGCCACCATTGGCACAGGGAAGACATGGACAGTGATTGGTAGATGTGAGAACTGAGAGGAGGGAACTTGGATGGTTTCCTTAAAGATAGAGGAGTCTGAGGACTGAGGTGTGGTTGGAGAGGTTTTGCTCTGAGAGGTTGTGCTCTGAGAAGCTTGCTCTGAAGAAAGCTGGAGGTGGAGGCCCCTGAGACTGTTTCTCCATTTTGGTCACGTGAGTGATAGGGACTGAGCTCTTTTCTTTGCCTCAGCTATCTAAGGGCTTGGGCCTTTTGGCCCAGCCTAAACAGAAGGGGTATTTAAGCCCTATTCCCTTCTCTCCCCTTTCTCTCTCTCTCTCTCTCTCTCTCTCTCTCTCTCTCTCTCTCTCTCTCTCTCTCTCTCTCTCTCTCTCTCCCTCTCTCCCTTTCTTCCTCCTGTTTGTAATTAAACTCCATAAAAGGTTGACTGCAACAGCAGCAAGAGCAGAAGCCCCAGACAGATAGGGTATATCAGTCTTTTAAAGTGATTTCCTTGTCACAGTTTTCAGGGTTTTCGGGTGGGTTTGGTTGAATTGTCATGGTGGTATGCCCATAGCCTCTTGTTGTTATCAATGGTCAGTTTTAATTCCTCTAAAATCAAATGAGTCATACCTTGGTCAGCTAAAGGATTTTAGTGTCCAGGCTTGGCACTTTTTTCATCTGTTTTTAAGAGCCAACCCTCCTTAGGGAAGCCTTGTTCATCCTAACTACATAGTACCTTATGCAATGGAGAACCCTCAGGCACTTTGCTAGTTTTCTTGTTTATTCCCCATAATGCAAAAAGGAGTTAGTTGACATTATCTGGTCAGAAACCACTGCTTTTGTTCACTGAATGTAAAAAAAAATCTTTAGTCTTAATTTCCCAAAGTTTTTGGGAAAATTGCTGGGTCTTTCTACCCTATCTGTCTGGGGCTTCTGCTCTTGCTGCTGTTGTTGAGGAGGAGCTCAGCAGTCCCTGCGGTAGTAGGCTATTACTGCTGGGAAATTTAAGTAATTAAAAGGATCCAACAACAGTTTCATATACCCTAGTGAAGAAAAACGTATTGTAAGACACATTATCCTTTGATTTTATTGTAGAAAGCAACCAAACTACATTAGGGATAAATAAGAAATCAATGCAAGGCAATAGTACTCAACAGTATTAATACTGAATATACATTTATAATAGCAATAATAACTTTTAAAAATAATTTTTTTGAAATAGTGGATCAATGAAGTGCTATGTCTAATTATTTAATATTTTATTTAATTCAATTTTATTAATAATTAAAATATTTTCTTCCATTCAATTAGATTTATGTAATTATGTTTAATCATATATATATATATATATACATATATATATATATATATATATAAATTGCCTCTAGTTTTTTGCTGTGTTGGTGGTATTGCCTAGGTGTGCACTGAATGCTGTGAGTCTTTAGCCACAGCTGGAAGCAGGGATCCTCTACCCCCTGTTGGGAAGCTAGAGAGGTCTGAGATCAGGGTCCAGGGAGTGGCAGGGGAGATCCTTGGTACAGGGAAGGAGCTCCAGTCCTCATGATCAAAGCTGGGAGCATGGAAGTTTCCCTGTGCTAGGCAGGTGGGGGTGGCTGGGCTTGCTGGTTGTTGCACAGCATGGAAGTTGCCAGGGCAGAGTGATAGTGTGGATGGGGACCTGGGGCCCCTGCTGGGATTTTGTCCCTAGAGATGCTCTATAGGAAGCTGTCATACCAAGAGGCTGAATTAGGTTCCTGACCTGTGTGGCCCCCTGCTCTGAAGAAGGGGCACTTGAAGGAAGCCCTGCTCTGGGCACACTGCTGTGCTTCACAATGATGCTGATACCAGGGGAGAAAATCTTGCCTGCTACTCCAACATCCCATCCCCACCTAAGCTAAATCTGGGGTCATCTGGGGGCTTCAGACTGGCTCTAAGAAGGACTAAACTCTTTAGAGAAGAAAAAGATTTTATCTGACCAAGTCTGAGATCTGTAGCACCTGTGGCCTTTTCTGGTTGAGTGGGAGGCAGGTAGGGAGTGGTGGCTGGTGCCCTGAACTGATCTGCCCTAGTGTGGATTATAAACTCCTCTAAAAAGCTTTAAGAGATGAAGTGAAATTGCTCCCCATAGTGATTTCCATAATGTAAGAACTAAAACACGAAGGTCCTTATTTTTCATGAACTTTATTTGAATTTACTTAAATAGGTAGAGGTAGATAATTAAATAGAAAAATATTTTAGTCATGTGGGTGCTCTCCACATGGCTCCCTCAGCTACCTTCTTCTTCACCAGTGTCTTGAGGAGCCCTCACTTCCTTGTCTTCAACATTTTTTCCCTCCCTCTCCTTTCAGGGTCCCCTTCAATTATGTTCTGTTTAATCTCAGGCACATGACCCACACTAGATGATGTCACTAGGATGATGGGGATGCAGGTAAGACCCCATGTGTGATTCTGGGAGAGGATTCTCATCACAAAATTGGACAACTTGTTTTAAAGGAAATGATAACGTCTTTGTTTCCCCTTTTAACCTTGATTGTACTGGTTTTGTTTGTACACTTTTGAATTTAAGATAATAAAAATAAACCATGATATAGCTCATGTTATCTATTTCTCATTTGGTCATAAATTTTCCCCTTATGACTGAACTAATCTAAAAGGCAAACTATTCTATGCTCCCCCAATTGGCTTATGGCATCATACTTTAGGTCTATATCATATTCACATCTGGACCTTATCTTAATATAACTTATGGCATACTAGAGCAAATTGTCCGATTTAGAGCAAGCTGAGAGCTCTATGTGAACGTCTGGAGTTTCTCTGTGTGAAAAGGAAAACTGAATGAAGTGCTGGACTTTCTGCTACTCAGGTGGAACAAATAGCAGTCAGAATGTTAGACATAAGATATTGAGAAGAATGACAGGAGGGGAACTTGGAGTGACAGTTGGTCTTGTGAAGCCCTCTCTTTCCTGGTCCTTGGACTAGAAGAAGCCTCTCTCCCTGTCTCTGGATAGAATTTCCTCTATTCCTGGACTTTTCCCAACTGTGTGCTCTACCTGGATTCCTGTGATTGTGTCACTGAACAAAAGGATTTAAGGGGAGTGGTTTGAATTGAAGGCCGATCTTTAGGGGCATCAGCCCAAAGAGACAGGCCCAAGAAGCTCTGAAGATCAGAACTTTTTCTTCCTCTTGCTGTCTACTGCTAAAGATTTTGAATTTAAGAGAACTTGCATAGATTAACTTAGCCAGGAATAAAAGAAACCCTCCACCGGCCTATGAGGCTTGACCTTAGCTCAAAAGCTGAGAGACTCAAACCCAATCTAGGAAAATACCTCTTCCCTGATACCTTCCCAATCCACACTTGTTATTAAAATTAATCTTTATTTAAATAACCGCAGTCAGATAAGAGGACTATAATTTCAAGGGGACATAAAGGGAGCTGAATCTATGGACAGCCATTCAACTATAAACAGTCTTTATTGGACTCCTGCTGGGCAAACTTCTTTTGGGGGAAGGCTTGTCCCTCCAGGAGGGTCCATGCTTAACTTCCCTGGGCTATCTTTAACAGCAATCAATAGAGGAGATATCCCCTCAGGTTATCATAGGTGGCCCATTTCTCGGGAACCCCATTTTTCAAAGATAGCCTCTTGGCAGGGGGGCATCTCTCCTTTTACCTCACAGGCAGCCATATTCCCTCTCTCCCTTCAACTCCTCCTTCCCTGTTACAAAACCTTCCTTAACCCCTGTGCCCCCTTCAATCCCTAAAATCCCTTTAAATATTACATCTGATGTAGAGCAAAAGTGGAGCTCCATGTGAATCTTTCCACAATGCATCCAAAGTGTTTCTCCCAAGTATGGATACTCTGATGTACAACAAGAAAGTATCTCAGGCTGAACGTCTTTATGCATTGCTTACACTCACAAAGTCTACACAGTGTGGATTCTCTGATGCTGAACAAGTTTAGAGCTCTGACTGAATGTCTTTCCACAATGCTTGCATTCATAAGGCTTCTCACCAGTGTGGATGTTCTGATGTCGAGCAAGACCAGAGCTCTGACTGAATGTCTTTCCACAATGTTTGCACTCATAAGGTTTCTCTCCAGTATGGATTCTCTGGTGTATAGCAAGACATGAGTTCCAACTAAATGTCTTTTCACATTGCTTGCACTGATAAAGTTTCTTCCCAGTGTGGATGCTCTGATGTACAGCAAGTCTGGAGCTCTCTCTGAATGTCTTTCCACATTGCTTGCACTCATAAGGCTTCTCACCAGTGTGGATGCTCTGATGTCGTGCAAGACCAGAGCTCTGACTGAAGGTCTTTCCACAAAGCTTACATTCATAAGGCTTCTCTCCAGAGTGGACGCTCTGATGTCGAGCAAGAACAAAGCTCAGACTGAATGTCTTTCCACATTGCTTGCACTCATAAGGTTTCTCCCCAGTGTGGATGCTCTGATGTTGAGCAAGACCAGAACTCTGACTGAATGTCTTTCCACATTGCTTGCACTCATAAGGTTTCTCCCCAGTGTGGATGCTCTGATGTCGAGCATGACCAGAGCTGTGACTGAATGTCTTTCCACATTGTTTGCACTCATAAGGTTTCTCCCCAGTATGGATTCTCTGGTGTATGGCAAGACTTGAGTTCCAACTAAATGTCTTTCCACATTGCTTGCACTGATAAGGATGCTCCCCAGTGTGGATGCTCTGATGTACAGCAAGTTTGGAGCTGTGACTGAATGTCTTTCCACATTGCTTGCACTCATAAGGTTTCTCCCCAGTATGGATTCTCTGATGATAAGAAAGACTAGAGCTATGAGAGAATGTCTTTCCACACTGATTGCATTCATAAGGTTTCTCCCCAGTGTGGATTTTCTGATGTATAGCAAGTTTGTGTCTCTGTCTGAATATCTTTCCACATTGATTGCATTCATAAGGTTTCTCGCCAGTGTGGATTCTCTGATGATGAGAAAGACTAGAGTTCCGACAGAATGTCTTTCCACATTGCTTCCATTCACCAGACTTTTTCTCAGAGTTCATTTTCTGATATTCAGTATGGGATGAATGTTGGGATTCAACACAGAATTCTCTCCAAGTTATGGTATTTGGAACATCACTCATGAGTCTTTGATGGTCTGTTTCTTCCACAAAAGGGCTCATCTCTGTGGGAGTTGCCTTCATTTCTGGCCTGATCTCTCCTAAAAGAAATAAACAGTAAAATACCTGCATGGTCACATATACACACAAATAACCATATCTCCTTTCTTCCATATCAGAATGTAAATTGCTTTGTGTCCTATTTCCTCAGATAAGAAGTCTTCCAACTGAAGTGGACACAATTCATCCTTTGAAAATGCCAGTACCTCAAACCTAAAGAAATATTTAAATAAAAAAGAACATTCTATATGATTTCATTGTGTCTTCTTAACAAATCTGCTATTTTGGCCAGGCTGTCATTACATTCCTGTCTCAGACCATGACCTCAGAATGGTGGTGGAGTGACTTGACCCAAATCCTGGCAGCTGAAACCAAATCTTGTGACTGGGCATTCTCTGTCCACAGTACTAGACAATTCATTTTCAATCTTTCTTTTTGCTTTCATTTTCATTGCCTACAAGTTCAATCCTATCTTCACAGGTATGATACCACTGGGTGCATGTACACTAAATATTCCTATTATTTCATGATCTAGCTTATTTGTAAACATTATGTAATTTCCTTAATGATTGCTTTTAACTTTATTTTTTGTTGCAGTATCTGAGATCAGAGGAAGAAAATCCACCCTCTTTTTTGCACTTGCTCAAGGCATAAAAGACTTTGTTCTGTTCCCTACTTCTTCAGAATAGCTATTATTTTTCTTTAAATGCCTCTTTTCACTACGATCAAGTCCTTCTACTAACTACAACTGAAACAAAGACATGGAATTTCCCATGTTTCTTAATATATGTCATAAAGTAACTTGGTCCTTTGTAAGGAAATAGCCAACAGGTTCCATTATTTGTCCTTTTGCACCCTTCCCATTTAGTGGTTCATAAACCCTTTGGAGATGAGGGGATATGAGCTAAACATTAGTTACTGTAACCATAAGCACTACATAATGGTCCAATTTTGTTATAACTGTTTCTTCTCTTAGACAAATATTTCAAACATAATGTTTTTTCCTCCTTACATTGATTCCAAATGATCCTAAACAGGAATATGATACTTTTCAGGTGTATTTATGATGACATCAAATTCTGATTGCTTCGGAATAAGTGCAATACATTCTTTTAGTTTCTCAACTTGACATCAAATTATTTCCAAGCTTCCAGGAAGGTTGGCCATTCATGCTCATAGGCAAGCACAGACTCTTCTTGGCTGCCATTATATGTGAATAGTTGCCTAATTCATGGGTTACCCTGGAATTGCATCTCATCAAGTTTATAACCAAATGACTGAGATGTTATTTGGGTTTTCATTTTTCTGTATTTCTACTTCCACCTTTCTTTTTCTTGATGTGGACAGTGTTCTTTCTCAAAAGTCCCTCAGGATCATCCTGGATCATGGTATTGCTACTGGCAGCAAAGTCGAATACATATGTACAGTGTTTTGATGGTTCTGCTTATTTCACCTGATATTAGTTCATGGAGGTTTTTCTAATCTTTATAGAAATCCATTGGTTCATCACACCTTGTAGCAACATATTCATCACCATCATATACCAAAATTTGTTCAGCCATTCCCCAATTGAGTGACAACCTCTCATTTTCCAATTTTTTGCCACCACAAAGAGTGTAGTTATGGATATTTTTGTACAACCCCTTTTAATTATCTCTTTGAGATACAAACCTAGTAGTGGTATTGCTGGTTCTATGGCATGCATTCTATGGGCATATTTACAAATTGCCTTCCAGAATGGTTGGATCAATTCATAGCAGTTCTATCTTCTTATATAAAATTTATGTCTCCTCATTTTTTGACTGTTTTAAATGAGGCAGGACCTGAGTCCAAATCAAGTCTGAGACATCTCTTAGATCTTGGGCAAGTCACTTAGCCTCTAATTGCTTGAGAAAAGAATCTGCTGGAGAAGGAAAGGGTGAATTACTCTAGTATCCTTGCCAAGAAAACTCTGGGACAACAGTAGTCCACGAGGTCAGGAAGAATCAGATTTGACTGAGCAACAAGAACATTTTTTAAGACACAACTGATATTTAACATTTGTTTGTAGAACTGAAGACGTTATTGGAACAGAAAAAGAAATGAGCCATGAATGTGAAAACCTGGAACTTGGACCTTGATCTCTTTATTCTCTAGCTATGTGACTTGAATAGTACCAGTTCCCTCACTTGTGGGTTGATGTCCGTTTCATAGACTATCTCTTAGCAGTTGCTTAGGCAGCATACATACTAGAATACCTCTTATAGACTGTTTGGAGGATCAAGTGAGATGATGAGCATGTACTCTGTGTGGCACAAGTATGAGGTATCAGTAGACAACTTGAGACACTTACAAAGTTCTCAGATGCTCTCTGATTTAGAGTGAGACAGAGATGGGGGCTAAATGAGGTCCTGTTATGGGATAGTCTTATTAATCCAGTCTGAAAAAAGAGAACAATCATCTTTACAAGCACCTAGCTAACATTTAGGATGCTACATTCATGCAGAAAATTTGAGCCTGGACATCTGTGGGTTTCCTTTTAAGAACAGGGATGATAAACAGTGGGTGTTCAAAATATGTTGCTTCCAAGCTTTCCCTAAGAACTTAACATGGCAACAAAGAGTCTGTATTTTGAGGAAATACTCAGAAGAATTTGGGAATCCAGTGTTTATTGGAATATGGTTCATCATGAGGCATTTTAAGGAAGCGACGCTCATGATGGAGGCAGTAACTGTTGTGAGAACTTGTCTGCAGCCCTATCTATCCATTACTTCTTAATAAAATGTCACTTGTGGAGATCTTCATCTTCTTTGGAATTGAAATCTTTATCCACAGAAGCTGATGCCTTCTGCACTAGGGATCAGGCCTCTTCACTGCAACAGAAAGGGCTATCACTTATTTCCATATTGACACATTTTATTTCTCCTTCATCAACTTCTTTATGAAGCAAAGCTTTCCAACATTTGTGGGTAGATTCAATAACTTGATGAGCAAAATCCTATCTTTAAACTCTCCATTAAAAGCAAAATTATTTTTTGTCTTCCTTTCTGGCACTTTGTAAAATCGGAACCAGTGAAATGTTGCCTCGTCTTGAGGTAATTTGGTTTATCCTTCCACACATCATCAACACTATGGATGTTGGAAGATTCTGGGTCATCCATTCTAATAGCAATTAATGTCTAATCTGCCTCATCCACATCAATAAAGGCCCGAATTCCAAGAATATTTACCTGGATGTCACCAGGAGCATGAACCTTGGAGCCTATTTCACAAACGTCGAGGGGACCATTATGGCCATGGCAATAGGTGCAGGAGTGTACATGATGAGGGTTTTCCCAAGTCAGAGGAAGAGCTTCATAATTCCATATATAACTCTTGTGAAGGGAGATATTTGCCACATAACTTAGCTTGCCTCTCTTTATATCTTGTTTAATGGGGTTCAATGGCTCCTTGGTGTCAATCTCCATTTTAGTATTTGTCCAACAAGGTATTTCTATCACCATATTAAATACTTCCTAATGCTCACTGGTCCAAGCTTTCTTTGTAGGAATGAGATTTTCCTCTTTAGATTCAGGCTTCAGAGGAACGTCATGTAAGTGGGAGATGTAGTGACCAGTTATATTCTTGACATAGAGGCGGTATCGGTGGGAGTATGGGCTTCCCGATTGTTTCTTGTGGAGGTCTTGGCAGCAGTAATAGCCATGAACACCTGGCCCAGGCCTTGGCACCAGAGCCCAGGACCAGCAGCCTCAGTGTTGGGGATGGCACAGGCCTCAGCCCTGCCTGGGAGCTTCTTAAAGGAATTGGCTGGCAACACAGGTTAGTCATTGAGTAGTTTCAGTGAGAGTAGCTAATTTGCCAGAGGTAGAATAAATGAAATCCCATCCTTACAGGGGATATGACTGATCACTTATTTATATGGGTATATGATTTGGGGTTTTGGTTCAAAAGATGACTCTTATTAGAAAAATGAATAATATTGAAATAGGTATCACGTGATAATACATGTATAACCTAGTGGAATAGCTTGTCACTTCTGGGAGGGGAGAAATAAGAGGGAATAGAGAGAAAATGAATCATGGAACCATGGAGAAATGCTAAAAATCTTTAAAAAAAATTTAAAAGGTGGTTTTGCAGATAAACTTGGTTTCTTTTAAAAAAAGCAATAAATGCCATTAATATCCAGGAACATTTATCATTGAATATACTAGTTGTCATAAGTAATGGAAAAATAAATGTTTCACTGGGTAGGTGGCAATTTTTTTTGTTGGCTGGTTAGAGAGCTAAAACTAAAAAGAATTTTCACCCCTCTGCAAGAAATTCTCTTTCTATTTTCTGCCTCATAGAGATGCTGGCATTTCATGATCTTCTTAGAAATCTCCTATAGGTGGGGTGGTGCATTCTAATTCTACTTCAAAAACTTGCTAGTACTTTTACTCCTGGGCAATTCACAGGAGTTCTGTCTCAGTCACCTCAACTATAAAGATGGGCATCACAATATCAATTAAGTCACAGGGATCCTATGAGGAACAAATGAGAAAATATTTACAAAGCGTGGGACAAATAGTAGGAGCCATGTGCAAATGGTAGCTTTTATTTTATATTATAATTTTGATTATTTCCTCTTTTGATTGCTCTTCTTCTCAAATGTCTTCTTTCCTCTATTTCCTTATTCTCCATTTGAATTAAATGCATTTCTATTCCCCAACACTCTTTTTGCCCTGGATCATCACAGAGGGAGATTCAGGAGCTCTTGCTTTTTTTAAAACCATCTCTTTGTTGGGATCCTAGATTGTGAGCTCCAGGAGAGCCCAGCCTGGCGTTGTCCTTCCCTTGTGGGCTTAGCATAGTTCTTAGAATCTATTTTGTATTTAGTCCATGTTTGGTGGCTGGGCCCAGGGCTTATGTCAGGCCCAAGCTCTGCCAGCATCCTTGCATTCTGGTCTTTCTTCTGGAAGGCAAATGCATACTCTGGCCTGAGCCCTGTTTCTCTCTCTGTCTGGCCCTTATTTCTCAGCAGTCAACAGTAACTCTGCTGGAATCTGAGCAGACCCAATCCTGGAGATCCCAGAGGCTTCTGTCTAGGCTCTCATCTCCCTAAACTGAGGTGATGGGGTCACCTCATTGTCCAAGAACAGCACAAAGATGGAGTCCCAGAAAGCAGGGTCTGGAGCTGAGGATTTCAGCAGAGCTTAGCCTTGGATTGCTTCCAAGGCAGGTAGCCATCTTCATCCCTACTGATGTGCTGCAGGTGAAAGGAGAAGGGGGAAAATCAGGAAACCAGTTGCCTGGTTCCACTCTAACCCGAGGCTCCTTGATCTCAGCTGGGTCCTCACCATGGTAAGGCAATCCTGTGACATCTCCCTCATGGATTCCCTTTGCCACCTACCACAGCAGCCTTCCAAAGATTTCTCTGGTCTCCAGCTCTCCCTTATGGCTTCCTCCCACCCCCTGGCCACACCTTCTGAGCTGAGAAATTGGCCTCATATTTCACTGAACAAAACATCTCTGCAGAGCTCTCTTATCCTCCTTGTTCTTTCCTTTTCAGTCTTTCCAACACTCATGGACTAATGACTCTTTTCCTCTGGAAACCAATAAATAATTCCTTCCCCATGTTCCAAACCATCCCTTGATGTCTTCATCCCCTTGAGATACTGTCCAACATCTGTCCTCTGGATCAGAGCTAAACTGCTAGAGATGGCCATTTGCAGTGAGTTGTGCCAATGCTTTTCCCTCGTCTTCTCTGCCATACTTTGGGCTTACTATCCTCAATCTTGCTGTCCTGGAGCTCAAGCTGAAGCCCATCTTCCATAGTTTTCTTCTCTTTAGAGCCTTCATTCTCTTGATGAACTTGCACTGGATTTAGTATCTAAAGGGCTTCTTTCATCAGCATGCTGTTTGCTCCAGCAGCTGGTGAGCTCCATGAGAGCAGGGGATGTCCACTGAAGCCCTTTATATCCCCTATAACTTCTTTCAGGACCAAGCGCAGAGCAAACATTCATACATATTTCTGGATAATAAAAAACTCAGCAAGGATAAGTGAACCCCTTTTGACACTTGTAGGAGACTTCCAGGCCTTTCAATCCCAAAAAATGACTTCATAGACGGTCATTGACCTATCCCCTGAAGGTAGTTCATAGGAAATGATCCAACAGCCTCATCTTACAGATGGAGAAACTGAGGCTCAGGGGTGCTGTGACTTGCCCAGGGAGCCCCTACTAAAAACTGAAAAAGAATTTCAAGTCGGGCCCTCCTGCCCCCATATCTAGCTCTGGCTTTACCAGAGCACACAGAAGCTTCTGTTCACCCCAGCACTCACATACCTTTCCTCCTCACTCACCTGGGCAGTAGATCCTCAAGCGTTCCTGCTCCAGCATCCATGGACCTTCCCTCTGCTCCAAATAAGAGAGCACATCTTCTGGGGGAGCTGGGAGCCCTTGGCATGGGGAATCAGTCAGGGAGGAGGAGGGAGAGAAGCTTGTCATTGAGTTCTCTTGAGGGAAACATGGAGGAGTTCAGTGCCTCCACTCAAAGACTGCCTCCATGGGGTTCCATAGGAGTCTGCCCTCCCCCCCAGTGACTGTAATGCAGGAGCCCAGGGTAGGATGTTCCTGTTATCCTCCTGAGAGACCTGAAATGAACAATAGCTCCCACAGATACACACCCTCAGCTTTTTGTGGTTTATTTTGCCAGAAACTCCTAATCTTCTAAACTAGGTGTGAACGTCATTTTTCTAGATCAGTCTGAAGCCCCGACTCGGGGACCTTGAGAGACTGGCTTCTGTTCCATCATCCTCCCTGTTTCTCACTCCCTGACACCTCTCTAAGCCTCAGGGACTGTTCTCTCATGAAGTCTCTGCCTCTTCTGGGGAACTCAACAATCCTCACTAGGCTCAATGCTGTCTCTCAGCCGGTCCATGTGACCTGACAATGACAGAGGGATGCAAGCAGGGCCTGTGGGAGGTTTATGGGGCCTCCTGGAGGAGAGTCTCCACAGCATTTAGTGTGGGGAG
Organism: Monodelphis domestica; assembly: GCF_027887165.1. NCBI lineage: Eukaryota > Metazoa > Chordata > Mammalia > Didelphimorphia > Didelphidae > Monodelphis > Monodelphis domestica. The sequence goes on along the minus strand of NC_077228.1, from coordinate 540,139,217 downwards.
ACGAGGGGGGAGAAGTTTAGGGAACAAATCTAGAACCAGAACAATTGGTTCTGGTACATTTTTTGTAGAGAAGACTGAACTCAATCAATAGTTTTTGTCTATTATCTGGCAGCTAGAAGGGGAGTGGCAGAAAAGCCTCAGTTTAAATCTGGCCCCAAGCAGCTTCTACATGTGTGCCTCAGTTCAAGTCACTTAATCGACTCTATTTCCTCAACTGTAAAATGGGGATAATTCTGTCACCAAATTTGGAAGATGAAGGTGAGGAAGAAGAATCATAATATTACAGAGAGAACCCTTGGCAGAGCACCTGGACAAGAGCAGGTCGTTAGTAAGGCTTCTTGCCTTCCCTCCCTTTCTCACCAAGCTCTGCTGGAGGCTTAGGACAATAGGAGGGAAGACTAAGGACAATCCTGCTCTGCTGGGGACACCCAGGAGGTATGAACTAGAGAACAATATCCCAAATCGTAGATCCAATCTAGAGAGGAAGATGGTGGATGGAAAACCTTCCCTGATACTTTTCCCAGATGAGTTTGGGAGACACAATTCAAGGCCAGGGAGAGGAGAGAAGGAATTAGCTCTGAGATTACATCCACCTCTGAGATTCTCCCATATGGATTTGATCTCTGACTTCAAGAGCACCAAAGGGAACCCCGAAGTTCCCATTACACAATGCAAAGTCCTTTTCCAGGATAACCAGGCAGAAGGAGGGCTCTGGCTCTGGGACTCAGCATAGGAGCCCTCGTCCCTTCCTCATGACTAAAAACTGCTCCCCACCCTGCCTGCTGCTGAGGGTGACATTCCCTTGGATGGCAGACTCAGGCAGCAGGAAGAGGCTCCTTACCCACAGAGAGCAGGTTTCGGGCATTCTCCAGCATCACCTCCCTGTACAGCTCCTTCTGGGGAGGTGACAAGAGGCACCACTCCTCCCTCGTGAAGTCCACAGCCACATCCTGGAGCGTCACCAACTCCTAGAGCAGCCCAAGTCAGAGCACAGAGGGCTGAAAGCTACATCATAATGAAAGGCCCACCTGTGGTCAATTACAGGAGGAAACTGACACACAGAGAAGGGAGGGCCCAAAGGTCCCACCCTCAGTCAGTGTCAAAGCCACTAGAAGCCGAGGCCATGCTGTCGGGTAGTGTCAGGCGCTCCTAAACCTCCATTACAGCCAAACCTGCCATCCTGAACAGAATGCTAAACGTTAGTGACTAACCTTAAGCGGTACATAATGGCCCACTTTTGTTATAACTTTTTTCCCTCTTGGACAAGCATTTCAAACATAAGGGTTCCCCCCCTCCCCCACTGATTCCAAACGATCCTAAGCAGGAATATGATACTTTTCGGGTGTATTTCTGATGACATCAAATTCTGGTAGCTGCTGAGTAAGTGAAATACGCGGGGAAGCTTAAGTGTGACCCTTGCACCGACCCCTCCTCCCCACCCATTTACCCCCCAACCCACGGCAGCTTTCAGGAGGCGCCTCTTGGAGGCTTCACGAGGGCAGCCCGTCCGCGACCCGCTCTCCTCCAGGTACCGGGCGCGGAGGCAGAGAAAGCTCCCCGGTTCGGGAGGCCCCAGTCGCCCGGAACTCCGCCCCCGAGCCCTCCCGGCCTGGGCCCGCACCTTCGGGATGATGTAGTGCAGGTAGCGGAACGGGGGCTCGCTCAGCAGCTTCTTCGTCAGCGGTGGCTTCCTGATCACTTTCTCTATGGAGTCCTGCATGCGCTTCACCACCGAAGGATTCATGGCGGCTTCGACCCCTACCCGGTCTTCTCAGGCCGCCGCTGCAGACTCCGCCCATCCCGCCACGCCCTCAGGCGCACTGGACCCCCCTACGGAGCTGGATGGCCCATCCCACAATGCACGGCGTTCCGCAAGAACGCCTGCGCGGACTCGCGGCATTCCGTCGCCAGGCGCGCGCGGCCCTAGCAACAGTCAGCAAGTCGCTATTGCCTGAACTATGAATGAATCAGTGCTCATTGTTGAATTAAATTACAAAATGAGAGGACTCATCAGAGGGATAGAGGAGGAAGAAGATAGAGGAGAATGTGTGATATTGCGTACAAGGGAATGACCGGAAGAAATGAAAAACTGAATTTAGAAGAAATGCCCCAGAAGATGAGCAGATGGAACCCCAGAGGACCTGTGGGGGTCGGATGGAATTCCAGCCAGGCTCAAAAGTAAGTTAAGAGAAAAAACAAAAGTACTTCTTGTCTTGTGCTCTTTGGAGCTGGGAGGGAGAACTACCTTTGACTGTGAAGACACCCCAAATCTCTCAATCCTTTTATGAGCAGAAGGTCTCATTTCTGAACTGGTGGCAGTTAGATACCTTAGAAGTTTTAATCCCATTGAGAATATGGAGATTTAAAAAAGACTAAGTATGAATAAGACAATGAATCCAAGGGTGGGGGCTGGGTGTCTAGAATAGACAGAAAAGAAAGGTAAAAATAAATTGAATAATGGGAGAAATAAATCTCTTTTTAGAAAAAGGATTCATAAAAATAACATTTTAAAAGCTAAAAAAAATTGAAGAGTAGAGGAGAGAAATTATTAATTGAATTAATTGAATGAGGAAAGAATTAACTAGATAAAATTAATAGGGAAAAAAGGAAGACATACACTGAGAAAATAGAAAGAGAAATTAAATATGAATTTTAAAATAGAAAACAAAAAATAAACATAAAATAGGCATAAAATAAGCAATATTAAAAATTAAATACAAAATCGATAAACCAAAAGCCAAGAAAGCTATGGAAATGATAAATAAAACTAAAAGCTGATTCTTTGAAAAGAATAATGAAATTTATGAATATTTAGCAACCTAATTAAGAAGAAAAGGGTAGAAAATCTTTAATAATATAGCAACAACCAGTTAAAATCATAAGAAAACCAAATGAAATAAAAAGACTCATGGGATCCTATTATATCCAGTTATATTCTAACAAAACTGAGACCATGAAAGAAATAGTGAATTTACTTTGCAAATGTAAAATACCCAGACTAATAGAGCAGATAGAGATCATAAATAACCCAGTTTCAGAAAAGAAAATAGATCTAGTTATTCTTTACCAAAGAAAAAGGAAAATAATAAACCTACTGATATTGATAGGTTTATAGAAGAATCTCATGAAACTTTTAAAGAACAATTAATATGCATTCTTTATGAATTATTTGTTAAAATTGAAAGTGAAAATGCCCATTCTGATTCCTTTCATAAAGAAAATATAGTCCTTGTACCTAAACCAGGTAAGACTAAAAGGTGGGAAAACTACAGACCAATATTAATTAAGAAGCACTGATTGAAAAAAAAAATTTTTAAACAAAATTCTGACAAACAGAATACATTTACCTTTTGATCCAGCAATACCACCACTAGGTTTGTACTCCAAAGAGATAAAAAAGTGTGCAGAAATATTTATAGCAGCTCTTTTTTGTGGTGGCAAAGAGAGTTTGATGTCCCTTAATTGGGAATGGCTGAACAAAATGTGTTATATGATGGTGATGGAATACTATTGTGCTGTAAGGAATGATGAACTGCTTGATTTTGTGAAGATTGGATTTGGTTCTCCCCTGATTGTAACAATGGAGGTACTTAGCTCTTCCTTTATTGTGAAGATTAAATTATAATCCTCTGTCTATTTTTAGATTTTATTCCCCAAAGTGTTAACTCAGTATTTAAAGTAGATCTACTAATTGTAACTACAAAACATGTTAATTAATCAAAAAAGGTGTTAATTAACCACTAACTACAAAAAGTTGTGAATACCCATTTCATACATTAAGTGGGAGGTCTGTGAAAGAGTGGGCAGTCTTGGAGAAAAACGTCTGTTGTGATTGGTAGACGTAAAATTTTGGGGAGGTGACACAAGAGAAAAAGATCTTTAAATAGAGAAAACAGAGGCACACAGATGAGTCACTTGGGCTTGTACTGGAATCAGTTGGACTGGAAGAGAGACACTCAGACTTGGAATGAAGACACTTGGCTGTGCAACTGGACCTCTGGAAGAGCTCGTGCAGGAGTCCTCAGACTGCTTTCTTTTTAGATGGTCACCGTGGTGAGTGTAAAGGGTGACTTAGTTTCCTTGCCCTTTCTGGAGGTGTGAACCTCTGAGAAAGGCCCATTGTCTTGAGACTCCTTTTCCCTGGCTGGGTTTAGAATTTCTACCTGGGTCAGTGGAAGCTAGAGCTTTCTCTCTCTCTCTCTCTCTCTCTCTCTCTCTCTCTCTCTCTCTCTCTCTCTCTCTCTCTCTCTCTCTCTCTCTCTCTCTCTCTCCCCCTTTTCTCTCTTACTTAATATCTTCCCTCTATTGTAAAATAAATTACCAATAAATTTCAATTTACTTTAGTAATTCATTTTGGGATTTAGGAATTAAATCCCTGCTGACCACCAATTTAATATATTCAGATCCCAACCATAAAATTAACAATTTCTATATGAACTGGATAGACCTTCATGAACTGATGAGGAGAGAAATGAGCAGAAGCAAGAAAATATTGTATATAGAAAGTGAAACATTATGGAAGGATCCAATGTAATAAACTTTGTTTCTAGTAGCAATGCAATGATCCAGGACAATCTTGAGGAACTAATGATAAAGAATGCTATTCACATCAAGAGAAAGAACTGTGAGAGTAGAAATGCAGAAGAAAAACATGATTTATTACTTGTTTATTTGGATATAGAATTGGGGGTTTTGGTTTTAAAAGATTACTCTATTACAAAAATAAATAATATCCAGTGATTACACTTGTGTAACCCAGTGAAATAGCTTGTTGGCTCCAGGAAAGGGGAGGGAAAGAAAATGAATCATAAAAACATGGAAAAATATTTTTAAATTTTAAAGTAGAGCTAAAATGATTTATTTGGTTTAAAAACAAAAACAAACAAAAAACCCAAATTCATCCAAGATCAGAAAGGAAACCTCAAACTGGGAAAATTTTTTTACAAAAAAATTTCTCTCATAAAGGCCCCATTTCTCAAATATACAGAGATGAGTTAAATTTTTAGGTATACAAGTCATTCCCAATTGACAAATGGTCAGAGGATGTGAACAGGCAGTTTTCAGATGAAGAAATCAAGGCTATCTATAGTAACAGGAAAAAATGCTTTAAATCACTATTGATTGCAGAAATGCAAATAAAAGTGGCTTTGAGATTTCATTTCACACCTATCGGATAGGCTAATATTATAATAATTGAGAATGATAGATATTAGAAGACACAGGTCAAAATTAGAATGCTAATGAATTCTTGGTGGAGATGTGAATCAATCCAACCATTCTAGAGGGCAATTTGGAACTATGCTGAAGGGGTTATGGAACTGTGCATTCTTTGATCCAGTAATACCTCAACTAGGTATACCAACAAGACAAGAAAAAGTGAAAATGTCTCATTTGTACCTGGGAGGTTTATAGCAGTCCCTTTTTGTGGTGGAAAAGATTTGAAATTTGAGGGGATGTTCATCAATTGAGGAATGGCTGAACAGATTGTGGTATAGTATTGTGATAGAATATTATTGCATTATAAAAAATGGTGAGCAGGATAAACTGAGAAAAGAAAGACCTACATGAACTGAGGCAGAGTGAGATGAGCAGAACCAAGAGTGATAACAATGTTGTACAATGATCAAATGTGAAAGACTTAGCTATTCTAAGGAATTTTAAGGACATTTCTGAAGAACTTCTGACAAAGAGTGTTATTCATCTCCAGAGAAAGAACTAATGGAATCTAAATGCAGATCAAAGAATACTCTTTTTCACTTTATTTGTGTGTTTTTATTTTTGGATTTTGGTTTTATATCCGTATTCTCTCACAATATGACCAACATCAAAATATACTTTTCAGGATTATACAGTACTCATCATGCCAAAAGTCTATTAAGTATAGGCAAAGAGATTTTTTAAAATATAAAATGTCTAAATCCAAAATTAAGCATTATATGCAAAAGAGATACACTAGAAATCCTGGAGTAAAAAAAGGATGCCTGTTGTTTTCATTATTATTAATATAGTTTTGAAAATGCAATAGCAACTAGCAATAAGACAGAAGAAGAAAACTCAAGGTATAAATATGGGATAAAGAGAAGATAAAACTATCAATATTTGCTGATAGTATGCTGATTTACTTAAAAAATCCTAGGGAATTGGGAGAGATACTAATCAAGATAATAACTTCCATAAAGATGTGGGCCACAAAACCACACAAAAACCAACATTTCTCTATAATAATAACAAAAACCAAAAGGCAAAAATAGAAAGGGTAATCCCCTTCAAATAACAACAAAATACATAAGGCATTTGGAGAGCAATCTACTGAATCACACAACTGCTTGTACAAATTCAATGACAAAATACTCCTTACAGACATGAAGAAATAAATCTTAAATCTCTAAAGAAATATTCAGTGCTCATGGCTCAACTATACTAATATATTTTAAATGTCAGTATTACCAAAATTAATTTAAGCTTTTAATGCCATACAAATGAAATTTATGAAAGGAATACTTATAGAACTCAAATAGCATTTATAGGTAAATAAATATATACTATATGAAAGACATTATTATCTAAAATTCAATATCTATTGGGGAGTGACTTTTGGTTACATATATGTATACATTCATTTACATATTATCTGCTTATAGATTACACAAACATCATCTATAACTATATAACTTATACTCTGTGTAATATGTAACACATTAATATTGACTATATTTAATAATACATCTGTAATAGTTAACATTATATATAAACACATATATACAATGTATAAAGCCAAAAGTAATTCCTTCATAGATTAGTGCCAAGGGAGATGAATAAGTCCTTGGAAGAACAACCATATCAGAGAATGTTTCAAATCACTAAGAGCAAGGGAAATGCTCATAAAAAACAAGCAACTCTTGGAAGTTCCATCTCATTATCTGAATTTGGTAAAGATGATAAAAGCTGGGAGAAAATGTTGAAGGGGTTATGGGAGGATAAGGAGCCATGCAGCATTGGTGGAGCTATGCTTTAATATAATAGTTTTAGAAAGAAAATTTGAAGTTATGCAAACAACGATATCAAAGCGCTCATATTCTTGGACCCAGGATTCTATTACTAATATCTAATATCTTCTAAAGGAGGTCATTAAAAGACAATCTCCACAAACAACAAAACATTGTAGCAGAACTTTGTGTGTGTGTGATAGCAAAATGGAATTAGAAAAATAAAAACGGAAGGCTAGGCACCCATCAGTTGTGGAATAGTTAAACAAATTATGGTGCATGGAAATCTTGGAAGATTACTGTACTGCAATGAATGATAAATGGGATGAATGCAGAGAAACATGGTTAAGACCTTTGGGAACTGAGGCAGAGTGAAGTCTGTGGAGCCAAGAAGACAGTGTGCACAATCACTCACAGCGTCAATGGAAAGAACAACGACCAACCAGAAAACCAAAATATTCATGCTGTGAAAGTATAACAATGGGAATGTATCTTATGAAGCTTGAAAGAAGAAATAAGAGCAGACCACCTACCCCATCCCTTTTCAGAGGTGAATTGTGCCCATAAGTGGGTTTACCTCCGTGCCTCATCTATAAAATGAGCTGGAGAAGGAAATGGCAAACCACTCTGGTATCTGCCAAGAAAACCCCCAAATGGGGTCACAAAGAGCCTGACATGACTGAAATGACTCAACAACAAGACAACCTGAAGGAATCATACTGGAGATCCTTTTGGCAAATGAGCCCTTTAGCTTCCCCTCTGAAGAGAAGTGACCCTGAGGTGACATAACTTTTCAAGGTCTCAGTTTCTTCTTCTGTACAATGAGGAGGTTGTATTGAGGATCTCTAAGAAACTTTCCAAGTATCTAGACTCCACCATGTTCCCTGGGAGAGTATATTAGATTGGAATTGAGGCCTCCTGAGATCAGATCTACAATAGGACTTTGGGCAAATCACTTTCCTCATTTTACTAATGAGAAAACAAATGACTTCTTATTGAAATTTCCTTTTTCATATGAACTTTATCTCATGGATCTTCACTTTGGGTTTGCTTATATCAACTGCTCTCAAAATGCAGCCCTTGGACCCCATGGGGTCTTCAGGACCTTTTCGGAGGATCTGTGAGGACAAAACGATTTTCCCATAACATTGAGATGTCATTTGCCACTTAAAGCAGTCAGGTCTTTTCCAAATACATATGTGTGGGCTACAAATGTCTTCACATACTTCCTCCAGGTAAGTTGAATTCAGAAGCAGATGTGATTGTGGTGATGTAAGAGAAAACTTCAAACTTCTACTGAGTCAGGTATCAAAGAGATTTGCCCAATTTGGCAAAGGAAAGCGATCATCTCACTCGTTTTATTTGTAAAAAAGACGTTTTTTCATAAAAGTGTTCTTTATATAAATAGCTAATGGGTTGACTATTATTTTAAACAGTTTAATACATATTCCAAAATGCCTCAGTTACAGCTTTAATATAGTTAAGTGTCCGGGACTCTAGCCTCTGGGGTCGTCAATGCTTTTTAAGAGTAAAGGGGTCCTGGGTCCCAAACAGTGGAGAAGCTCCAGCTCCCAGGAAGCAAGTTCTCAGCAGTTCACAGCCGACTGGAGTTGAGCGAACATCACAGGCCGACCACCAGAGGGCAGTGGTTCCCCAGAAAAGCCCTTTGCTTCTCCCGCCCAGAAGGGCAGCTCAATGGAGGTTCCATGGAGCCATCTCTTTGCCCATTTCCCCCTTGCTCGATCCAAGGCAGCGGTCCCTGCGGCAGGATTCCCAGATGAGCTGCAAACCGTGGGCAGCGCCCTTTCCTCCGGCTGTGCAAGAATGATGGCGGCATGATATTAGCTGTACTCTTCTGCTTCTGCATTTCCAGGCAGTCCTGGTGGGATGGACACTCCCCCGCAGACCTCCAAATTCAGTTAGAGCCAGATCGTCCTGATGGCTTAGGTAGTCCTCTTACACGCTGCTTTGGCCAGACACAGCATTCAGGACCAGGGACTGTCTGGTGCCTCTTTCTGTCTCTAGCTCAGGGCTTAGCCCTGCGCCTGGTGCCTAGTAGGGGCTTAATCAGTGTTTACAGATTGATTGATTGACTGGTGAGCTGAAGCATAAGAGAAACTTCAGAGGCCAGACACCAGCTCTTGGATTACACAAATAAAGGAACTGAGGCCCAGGGAGGCTGTGAGTGTCCCCAGGTCTCACATCTCTAGAAGTGGGGTTAGAACCTTGGTTCTCTGACTACAACTACTAATGTTTCCACCAGCATTGATTAAATGCCTGCTGTGTGTTAGCTAGGCACTAGGAGCACAAAGGCAAACATGAGACAAGCTGGAGGGAGCCTATATTTAGGGGGTCTGGGGTTCTGGCCAGAGCCTCACTAAGGACATCTAGACAGGGTCTGGGAGTTTTGCCAGAAATGAGCTGGCAAAGTATGGAATTTGCTTGGAGTGGGGCTTGGTTATTTGGGGATACTATTTTTTTAAGCAAACAAAATTAATCCATTGAATAAATAGCATTTATCCACATCCATTAGCTCTTTCGCTTATGGCCAAGTAGATTTATACATCTCCTAATCTGAACTTTCTGGCCTGAATTCATGGGTACCAGAACCTTAGAGCTGGAAGAAGCCTTGGAGGATGTCTATCTAGTCCTGTGATACAGCATCATCTCCATTCCATGACCAGGAAATGCTCCTGCATTTGTCCTAAATCTTCTAACTGGCCCAAAATCCCCTCTTGTGTCTATATTGTGGGGAAGGCAGGGAGAAGAAATCAGTCCTGCTCGTCTGGTCTTCTCTTGTCTTATTCATTAGCAGATGTTGGGAAAAGGCTCACTTTACTTCCTGGGTAGTGATGTCATCCTGTCATCAAGGAACTCAAACCTTTATGAATGTATTTGCCTAAAGCCATAACATTTTTGGTTTTTGATGACTATAATGGATATTGTATTCCCTCCCTTCTCATAGGTGGAAGAGACAATTGAGAACTGAAAATCAAAATATTAAAAAACACAATACTCTGAGAAGAAAGATGAACCTTCCCCAATTAAAGTGGGACAGTGGAAAAAAGAGCTGGGTCTATAGTAAGAGGATCTGAATTTAAATCTTGCCTCTGCCACATACTTATGAAAACATCCCTTCCATCATAGAATCAATACTGTGTATTGGTTCCAAGGCAGAAGAGAAGTAAGGATGAGGCCATGGGAGTTAAGTGACTTGCCCAGGGTCATACAACTAGTATGTGTCTGAGGCCAGATTTAAACCAAGGACCTCCTGTCTCTGGGACTGAGTTTCAATCCACTGAGTCACTTGGCTGTCCCTCTAATACTTCTTGAAAGACCTTGGGCAAGCCATTTGCCCTGTGGGTGGCCCTTTCCTCATCTGAAAAATGAGCAGGTTGGATTAACTGGGCTCTAATCTCCCAGCATTATATCTAGGATCCTATGAGGTACCTGGATTCAAAGAGTTTTTTTTTCTTCAATGAGGGAAACCCTAAAAGGCTGAACTGGGGAAGGTGGTTTCTGTAAAGTATCACAGAGCTGAGCTGGGAAAACAGGACAGCTAAGAGAGCTGCCTTTGTCCCTCTGGTAGCTCTAGAGTACCTATTCCCTTGCCACAAAATCCAGGCACATCAAAGAATGAAGAACCACTGCTTGGGGAAGGGGTGAGAAGTGGAGAAGAAATTTCATCCTGTAGTGACCAAGAAGGCTCAGGATGCCAAGGCCTAAAGGAGGAATTACTTTATTTGCTGAGAATTAGTTCTTGCAGATGCCTCCTGGACTGAGACAGTAACTGAAAGATGGCCAGTTAAAGGCCTGTAGTTCCCTCCTGGGGAAAAGGTTACAAAAGAGGCCTTGTTCCAAGATCAAGAGCTTGTCTCAGAGCAGGTGGAGGGTCCAGGGAGGGGGTCTGCTAGAAGTATGGATCATTGGGCATGTGAATGTGAGTAAAGTATGAATCTCATATCACTTCCATTAACTGTGTTTGGGAAAGAAAGAAAAAGAAAGAAAGAAAGGGGGGGGGTAGGGAGGGAAGTGAAGGAATAGGAAATTAGTGAAAAGGGAAAGGGAAGGGAGAGAGGGTAGAAGAAGAGAGGGAGAGTGAAGAAATAAAAGTATGGTATTAAACATTTATTATAACTCAGAGGCAGCTAGATGATGTAGTGGATAGAGGGCCAGGCCAAGAGTTAGGAAGACTCATCTTCCTGAATTAAAATCTGACCTCAGACCCTTACTAGCTGTGTGAAACTGAGCAAGTCACTAAATGTGTTGACATGAGTTTCCTTATCTGCAAAATGAGCTGGAGAAGGAAATGGTAAAGCCTTCTAGTCTCTTTGCTAAGAAAACCCCAAATAAGGTCATGAAGACATGACTCAGACATCCCATCAACAACAAAATAAGCCATAAATAGTGTAAAGTGCTAGCAATACTAGTGCAGCTAATTTGAGGAAATTCCCGAGGAAAGAAAAGTGTGGCTAAATAGCAATTCATTTGCTTTTCTTTAAACTGTTCTTCAGGTTTGGTAAGAGCCAGATGGGGGTCACAGCAGCCAAGAAATGTCATGGATACATCAAGTGCATTTAGAGAGGGATAGAGTCCAGAGTGAGGGAGAAGATCATCTCTGATCTTTCAGGGGCATGCCCTAATACACACAACTCTGGGGAGACTTGGCTCAGCACTTCAAACCACAGTTTAAAGGGGTCACAGATAGCTGGAGAAGCCAAGAGAGGGTGGTGTAAGGATAATTGTAGTTTTTCAGATTCACAGTGGCCAGGACAGTGAATAATTTTAAGTTTAGGCCACATGTAGATTATTTGAAGAAATTGGAAATGTTAAATATTTTACAGTAGTAGATTTGTGTTCTGCCTTTTTTTCAATACCCATACATAAAGATTCCCAAAACACATTTACATTCACCTAGAAAGGTTCTATTTACACATGGTGTCATCTGCCTCAAGGTTACATAGAAAGTCCAACTTTATTTTCCCAAATTTTGACACAAGATTTGGCAAATATCAAGTTTAAGGAGAGCTGTTAAATATATGTTGTGGATGATTTGCTCTTGGCCTCACCAAATGCTGCAACATGCCAAGAAGATAGCAAACATCTCCTGTTTGAATTATATAAGAGAGGACACATGATCTAAAAGTCAAATATTCAGTGGTGTCTCCCTAAAGTGGAGTATTTAGGATTTGTTTTAACTGATGTTGCCTGCTTCATTTCCCCTAAGTGTATTGAAGATATCAAAAAATTGAGTGCCCCATCCACTAAGAGACAGTTGAGAGCAATTTTGGGAACAACAAGATTTTGTAGGCAATGGATTCCTTGCTATGGGGAGATCACTAAACCCCTTATTAGCATTGACAAAAGATGCAGTCACTGAACCACTTAGGTTGGAGGCTAAACACCTAGCAGAACTTACTAAATTAAAACAGACTCTCCTGTATGCCCTTGCTCTAGGCATCCCAAATTAAAACAAACCATTAACTCTACATGTACATGAATAGAAAGGGGGTAGCTTCAGGTGTTTTAACACAAGGTTTAGGACCTGTTTACTGTCCAACTGCATATTATTTGATTCAACTAGAATCAATAGCTTCAGGAGCACCACCAAGTCTTAGAGGCATAACTAAAACAGCTTTGGTAGTAACAAAATCTGTGGATTTAGTATTGGGATGCCCACTAATGATAATGTGCCCTCATGAAGTTGAAGCATTGTTGCTAAGGCATATAACACAGGCATTCTCTGACCAACGACTTTCAAGATATGAAATATCCTTTTTAGGCAATGAAAATATCACTTTAAAACATTGCAAAACACTCAATCCTGACACCTTGCTTCCAGATTTACCAGTCACAGGAGAACCATTGCATAATTGCGAATCATTAGTATCCATGGCAGAAAAGCTTTGTGATAATCTCTTGGACGCTCCTTTGGAAAATTCAGATCTAGTTTTGTTTACAGATGGTTCATACTTCATAAGGGATGGTATATGTTACATTGGAGCAGCTGCAGTCACATAATTTGCCACTCTGTGGGCAGCTTCACTGCCATCAAATATAAGTGCTCGAGGTGCAGAACTAATAACTTCGAAACATGCTTGTGTAATTGCCAGAGACAAAAAAGCAACAATCTACACTGACTGGAGATTTGCTTTCGAAATATGTCACACTGTTGATATGCTTTGACTTCAAAGGAGATTTTTAACATCAGCTGGCAAAAATATCACAAATTCTAAAATCATCAATGAGGTTCTCTCTGCTCTCCAGCTACCTGAAACCCTGGTTTTGTACATTGCTCTGACCATACAGGTGGAACTGACCCTATCTCTAGAGGAAATCACCAGGCAGATGCTGCCACAAAACTCACTGCTATAGAAATTTGCCAACTATCAATGACTCAGATTTATCCCTTTTCTATGATGAAAAAGAAATTTAAAAATGGAAACAAAACTTCAAGGCAAAAAGGATTAATGGAGTATGGGTGGCATCTGAAGGAAAACCCCTATTCCATAGAAGTTTTTATAATCAAATCTGTCAATCCATCCATAAAAATGGTCATTTTGTAATCCAAGGCATTGTAGACTCTGAAAAATAATGGATAGCCCCTGGGATAACTAATATTGCCTCTAAAGTGTGTGCAGTCTGTCCCACCTGCCAAGTATATAACTAACCAGCATGTCTTTCACAGAAAATTTTTTGGTGGAAGTCCTTTGGCTTACACACATTTTGAACATCTGCAAGTAGATTTCATTACAATGCCAAAGGTTTGATATTACAAATTTTGCTTAGTCATAGTAGACCAGCTAACCATATGGCTCAAAGCATTTCCAACTGCTAGAGCAACAGTGGCTTTGTTGCCAAAATGCCTTTAAGAGAAATCATACCTTGTTTTGCTTTGCTGGCATGGATTGATTCAGACAGGGGGACTAATTTTACTGATTTGGTTTATTACAAATTTACTCATGTTTAGGGATTACTCCAAAGTTTCATGTACCCTACCATCCCCAGAGCTCTGGGCAAGTTGAAAGAATGAACAGAGAACTTAAAATCATGATTGAAAAAGTATGTACTGAGACTAAGTTCAAATGGCCTGAAGCTCTCCCTCTAATACTATTCTACCTTCAAAGCAGGCCCAGGGGAGATCTACACATCTCACCTTTTGAGATGCTGTTTGGTCGTCCACCAATGCATACTAAACCATTTAACCCTATGTATACATCATTGCTAGGAGGAAATACTACTATTGCCTCATATAGACAAGATCTGCAAATCAAAATACGAGAACTTCAGGAATCCAGAGCCATGGTGAAAGCTGGACCTATAGATTTTTCTCTTAATGATTGAAATCCAAGAGACGCAGTATATGTAAAGAACTTCCAGAGCACAGGTATGAAGATTGGTTTTAGCTATTTCCTGATTGTAACAATGAAGATACTTAGTTGAACAAAATCAGGAATGTCTTGGGAACTCTAAGTTATTCCACCCTACTTATACCATACTTTAGGGGAAGATAAAGTTGTAATCTCCTGATTGAACAATGAAGGTACTTAACTCTTTCCTTATAGTGAAGCTATAACTTTAAGCTAAGTCTATTTTAAGATCTTAATACAAAAAGATGCTAAGTAATTATTAAGGTTAAATTAATCACAAAAAGGTTAAGTAACTCACAAAAGGTGAACTTAACAAAGAAGTGTTAGGTAACTCTAAAGATATAACCTAATCAAAGAAGATGAGAACTAAAAGGAATGGGCATTTAGAGGAGGAGACACAAGAATGAAAGGTCTATATATTGGCTCATTTCCTTTCTCTGGTATCTTTTGCGGTGGAGAGTTGGCTGATAGTAGTGTGCTGGGCCTTTCAGCATCTTAGGGTGGCTACAAGCTATTGTCTGGTTCGGTAGTGAGTTTCTGGCTGAGTTTTCTTCCTTTACTTTTCAACTTTATCCTCTTAGAAGCCTCTAATCTTTTTCATAGACCTAGAGGTGGGGATTTTAAACTCCCCCGGCACAGGTCAGACAGGAGAAATCCTATGTTCTCTTCCCTCCTTCTCCTTAAATTCCTTCCCTCTATATTAATTAAATTACCATAAATTTCTAGACTGATTTGAGTATTTTATTTGGGATTTTCCCCCATCAAACAATTAACTCTAGATTTTAAGTCACAACCCTAAAATTATCTTTACACAGGAGCAACTCAGCCAGCCTGGGAAAGGCCATTCCAAGTCATGTTAACAACTCCAACAGTGATAAAAATTGGAGAAAAAACATTGTGGATCCATTGCTCTCAAGTGAAAAGAGTACTTTCCATCGGAAATGATTGACTGCATACCTCAAGGATAAGACTACAGAGACAACTGGACATTATTTTCAATGACATTGAACTCTTACACTTATATTTTTTTTCAATAAAACAAGGTTTAATTTTGAAATAGAATGAGTAATAACCAATAGGCAAGTGTATAATTTATATTATATTATAGAATTTTGCTTTAGAAATGATTATTATTAATATACTTTTATAGTATTATAGAAAAGTTAAAATAACTGAATGATAGTTAAATGACAAAGTGTTATAAGTGTTGGTCAACACCTACCTCAGGGGTGATATTGTATTTATATAATATTCTTGTATATTTTTGTACATAATAATTGTAAGTTGAATTTGGATTAATACCTTTAGGTTCTTATTTCTGTAGAGTATAGTCAGGATTGTGTTATTTGTAAATGTAATTATTTGTAATTTTATAACTAATTATTTGTAATTGTAATTTGAGACTTGTATGTCGTAAGATTTGTTTTGCTTTCTCTTTCTCTTTTATTCTCCCTGTTTCTCATATTGGTATAGCTTTCTATTAGAAAGAATTAATAGTATAGGCACATTTGACTAGGGAATATGAGTGTAAGGTAGTTATGTTTGAAAGATCCATTGGGGAGACTAGTCTCCCAAAGGATCTCAGGGGAAAATATGTTAAAGGCATTTATTACTCTCTCACTGTCTCCTTAAGAGGCTAAAGAGCAGGATTTCTAAATAGATCAGAATTGACAAGAGTCAGTGATGCAGAGCTGAAGATTCCATTACCAGGGAGACCAGGACTAATGAAAGGAAGTAGCCTGCCCTTTGACAGGATGTTAGGGGGTACAGTTGATCAGTGAGGAGATAAAGGAAGAAGCCAATGACAGATGGAGGTCTTTTGCCTCTGAGATCTCTAGAGAGCAGGAGGTCTGTCTCTGAGGCAAGGGGCTACTGGCAGTTGGCTGCTGACAATTGGACTGCAATAGAAAACTGATTAAAGGAGTGAGTGAGTGGTGACTGTCTATTATTTTAGGGAGTTAGGTAGTTAGTGAATAATTTATAGATAGAATAGGTTAGATAGGCCTGACATGCCAGGCAGAAGAAACTGTCCTCAGAAGACAGAGAAAATTTGTGAAATTTTAGGTAGTATTAGGAATTTTAGGTATATTTATAGGGTATAAGATTAATAATCTCTCCTCTTTTTTATCTTCCTATCTATACTTCTTTCTTAAATTAAACAAAGTTTCTGTTAAACTGCTCTCCTCACTTTGTCAAACTCCTTAATTTAACCCTTATAAGAAGAAATGATTTCAAGGGAATGTGAAAACTAGAATTGGAAATTCTCTTGTTCTGCTTGTCCCCAGAGGGCAGAGAGGATGCGACAGAGGCTTGATGTCAGGGAAAACCTTGCAGCCACAAGAGCATGGAAGGGCTGCCTGAGAGATATCCTTTCTTGGAAAGATCTAAGCAGAGACTACATTTTGAGGATGTTACATGAAAGAATTAACAGGGGGTCAATTGTATATTAGGAATCTTGAGTATTCCTTCTATTACTTGTTTCTCCCTGGTTTTCAGAATAATTATCTTCCTAGGACCCTGACACATAAGAAGGGCCACAGATTCCTTTAACCTTTTTAATGCCTCATAGGACAGCTAGGTGTCAGCATCCTCCTGAATTAAAATCTGGCCTCAGACACTTACTGATTGTGTGATCCTGGACAAGTCACTTTATAATGTTTGCCTCAGTTTTCTCATCTATAAAATGAACTGGAGAAGTGCTCCATTATCTTTGTCAAGAAAACCCTAAATGGGGTCATGAAGTGTTGGACACAACTGAACAATAACAGCATTCCTCACGGGGAGACTAGTTTTTTCAATTAAGGAGTATTGAAATGCTCCTCAAGCTTAAGTAGCTCAGGTTTGTGGTGTGACTTCCTGGCCTGCTGCATGAGAGGCCAGCAAGAACTCCAGCTTCCTCTGACACTTCAGACCAAGAGCCAAGAGCATGAAAAACACAGAGAAGTTGGGCTCAGTTCAGTCAGCACAAGACCCTTCCTGAATACTCTTGTTGAATGTCCTTCCCTGCCACGACTAAGTACTGCCCTCTCATTTTCTAAATGAGAGACCTAAAAGTGTCTCATTTTCTTTCACTTTCAGGCCTAAACTATGTGAAGATTAGATTTAGCTATCTCCTGATTGTAACAATGAAGGTATTTAGCTCTTCCTTTATTGGGAAGATTAAATTATAATCCCCAGTCTATTTTTAGATTTTAATCCCCCAAAGTGTTAACTCAGTATTTAAAGTAGATCTACCCATTTTAACTAACTACTAAAGGTGCAAACTAACTACAAAAGGTGTGAACTAACTACTAAAGGTATGATTTAACCAAAAAAGGTATGATCTAACCAAAAAAGGAGTGAACACCCATTTCATGCATTGAGTGGGAGGTCTGTGACCTACCTGTGAAAGAGTGGGCAGGCCTGGAGAGGAGCATCTGCTGTGATTGGTAGACATGAAATTTAGGGGAGGTGACACAAGAGAAAAAGATCTTTAAATAGAGAACCACAGAGGTCAGGAGATAGACAGAGGAGATTCCTCTGATTCAAAGTTGGATCAAGAGTGAAGAAGAGTCACTGGGAGGAGAGACTTCAATCAGTTGCTTGGAATCAGACTGGAAGACAGACATTTGGGGAAAGCCTGGAAGAGAGACCCTCAGATTTGGAGTGAAGACACTTGGCTGTGGAACTGGAACCCTGAAGGAACTCATGCAGGAGACCTCAGACTGCTTTCCTTTTAGACCATCACCCTGGTAAGTGTAAAGGCTGACTTAGTTTCCCTGCCTTTCTGGAGGTGTGAACCTCTGAGAAAGGTCCATCATCTTGAGACTCTTTTCCCTCATTAGGGCCTTAGAATTTCTCCCTGGTTCAGAAGAAGCTGGAGCTTTCTCTCTCTCCCCTTTTATCTCACTTCCTTAATATCTTAGACTCTATTGTAAATAAAATACCATAAATTCCATTTACTTTAGTAATTCATTTTGGGATTTAGAAATTAATCCCTGGTGACCACTAATTAATATATTCAGTCCAACCATAATAATTTTAACAACTATTAAACCTAAACTACGTAAATAATTAAACTTTTAGAATGAACTAGGTCTACTGTACCTTAACCTAAAATGTTTGTCCTTCCCACGTAGAGATGCCTAGATTTATAGCTGGAAAATTGAGATACCATCATGTTTACCTCTATCACTTTACAGGTAAGGAAACTGAGGCCCAGGGAAGTTGAGTGACTTAGCCAAAGGCATAGGATCTTACATCTAGACATAGCAAGGACCTCAGAAGGCATCTAATCCAACTCCCTCATTTAGCAGATTTGAAAACTGAGGCCTAGGAAGACTAAGTGATTTGTTCAGGGCACACAACTAATAAATGGAAAAGCTGAGATTTGACACATCTCTTATTCCACCCTAGAGCACAGAGAGGCTTTGAGGACTGGACATACACATTCTTCAGAGTCATGCCACTGGGAAAAATACTGAGAAACAGAGTTTTCCTGTAATCATCCAGAATACAGCAAATATCTGACCTCGTGGTATTTGGGTGGTTAAAGGCAAGCTGACACCCACCAACAGCCTCTCCAGTCTAGGTGATGAAACTTTGCCTCCAACAATTTGGGATTTGGAGGGAATCCAGTCCAAGAACAGTTGGGGTCTAAGCCCACATGATTAGGCAGTGCTTACCAAAGGCTTAAGGCAGCAGCCTCATACAGGGTGATGTCACACACTCTGGTTTGAAGTTCAGTTGGAAATGTGCCATCATCTTCCACAGCTGCCCTTTTGACCCGGGAGAAGTGTTAGCTCCATTCATACTTTTGTGCAACTGTAAATCGCTTAGAGATCTACCTTGTCATTGTTCTGTTAGTGACTCGGGGTAAAAGGCACCTCAGATGGCTTCAAATCTGGTCTCAGATACTACCTAGCTGTGTGACCCTGGGCAAGTCACTTAACCCCAATTGCTTAGCCCTTATTGATCTTCTGCCTTGGAATTGATACTCAATATCAAATATAAGACAGAAGATAAGGGTTTAAAAAAGAAGAAGGCACCTCAGAGGTACTGAATCCCACTAACAGCTAGTCAAGAATTCTCTCCGCAACCCAAGCCAATTGGTTTCATCATCATCAGTTTCTTTTTGTAGACCTTCCTTCATGGAGGAGAAGCTCAACTCCTCCTGAGGCATTCACATCACAGGGAGACAGCTATCCTTGTGAGGAAGTTCATCCTGGCGTCGCTTATCTTCTCTAGGACTTCACTTGTCTTTCTAGGACTTCAGGTCAATTCACCAAATCTTTTTAAAGGGTCTATTGTATGCCATGCCCTACTCCAGCTACTGAGATGCAATGAGAAAATTGCAATAGTAGCTTTCAAGAAGCTTACATTGTATTAGGGGAATGGATTTACCAATTGCTTTGTTACAAGGGAATCACTTTAAAAGACTGATATATATTAATTTAAGGTCGCCAAGGAATCAGCTATGTAATTCCTAAATGAAAACTTAAGCCAGCCGTCAATCTTTTATGGAGTTTAATTACAATAGGAGGAAGTAATTAGAGATAGAGAGAGAGAAAAGGGAGAGAAGGAAATAGGGCTTAAATACCCCTTCTGTTTAGGCTGGGCCAAAAGGCCCAAGCCCTTAGATAGCTGGGGCAAAGAAAAGAGATCAGTCCCTATTACTCACGTGACCAAAATGGAGAAACAGTCTCAGAGGCCCCCACCTTCAGCTTCCTTCAGAGCAAGCTTCTCAGAGCCCACACGAACCACACCGACCAACTACTCAACCTCCTCTCGAGTCTTCAGACCCCCTATCTTTAAGGAAACCCTCCAAGTTGCCTCCCCTCAGTCCTCACATCTACCAATCACTGTTCATCAATTTCCCTGTGCCAATGGAGGCTCTAGCTTAACCCAGGACTGCCCAGAGGTTTCTGGCTTTTGCACATGTCTGTTGAAGGTCATATTTTCAAATGATTAAATCTTTGCTCCTTTGCTACAGCCCTTTCTAAATCCTGTTAACCTGAGTAGGGTAGAGATTGGAATAATTAAATTTTGATCTAGGCTGCAGCCCTTACTCAATCCTGTTAGGACTGAATAGGGTGGAGATTGATTCCAAGTATCTCCATTGTATCAATTCTAAAATCAATCATGACTCAAAGAAATTCCTGTTCTATGCTTAAGCATAGGTCAAAGTCCTTTCCATTGTTCAGCAAAAGGTTTCTGTCCTAAAGTAATCTTAAGAAGGTAGGAGAAGGAACCTCCCATGCCAATGGGGTTCACATTCCAATAGTCAAGACCCACTATCAAAAGGAAATTTTTCAAGTATGAAATTTCCCAATGGTGAAATTTCCAACATTTATAAGTCTAAGAAATTTTGAGGTTTACAGCTTCTACTCCACACCATGGTCCTGACACTCCTTGTCAAATTCATCAGCACCATGAATGAGAGAAAAGTAATGAGAGAGTCATAAATTTGGAATCTGGCTCTATTACTTCCTACCCTCCTCCTTTGGAAAATGTGGGAGATACATGAGATGGCTTCTGCGGGACCTTACAGCTCTTGTATGACCATGATCCTAAAATTAAAAATGAGTATGAATACAGCTGTTGAATCTGAAGGTCTTAATTTGTATTTTTTAAGACATTAGAGTTCCCATTTTCAACACATGACCCTCAAAGGCTATGCCATTTTTTAAGACCTCATTTATCTGTGAATCTAGTTTGTTCTGATGTGACTAACTGATGCTTCAAGGACCAGAGATTTCAGTCAGTCAGCCAATTAAGTGCCTACTATGTGCCAGATACAATGCAAAGCACTGAGGATACAAAGAAAGGGAAAAGATAGCTCTTGTCCTCCATATAAATTGATTTTTATAACCATCTTTTATTGTTTCAAAAGTTTTTCAAAAGTTTGCATTTTGCATCTTGCATTTCTTTAATTGTATGTTTTGCACTTGCATTTGTGCAAGGATGTTTTCATTGATTATTTGTTCTCGTTTAAATTTTCTTTTCTTTGATTTATATCCCTAGTGCAGGTTAGCATACAGAAGGTGTAGCAATAAGAATAGGATAAGATAAACCTAAGATTAAGATTATATTTTGGGGGGATTATAATAATAATAAGGTTAGGTATAACTTTAGAATTACATAGACTAGCAAGCATATGGGAGAGATTTTTTTTCTCTCCATATACTCAAAGGGGGGGGGATTATAAGGATGATATTAGAAATTAAGTCTTGTTATATTATTTTAGAGATAAGAAGTCGAGAAGCTAAGCTTGAGAAAGAATTGGAGTTTGAAGAAGACCTGAGACAGAGTGTCAGTTTCAAATGTTGACAGTCTAATGGTTTTTCTATGGTAGTTGGTCTCTGGCAGTTGGCAGAGTTAGTCTTTCTCTTTGGGGGCTTGGAGGAGGGGACTTCTTTTCTCTCTCTCTCTCCTCACTGTCTGAGGTAGAAGGAAAGGAGGTAAAGACCTGAAGGAGCTAAGTGTTTTTCCTTTTCCCAACTTGAGATACACTAGTGACTATCTATTGCTGTGTCCATAGATTGTTTTATCTCAGAGAAGACCAAAGTAAGACTTGGTCTTTGGTTTGGACTCTGAGTCTGCATAGGCTCAGAGTCCTACTTGGTTCTTGCTAAGGCTCAGCCAGCTGGCCTTTGTTATTTTTATAACTTGGAGACAAAGTTAAGAAGCATAAGGATAATTGTGTTAAGTTTATTGTAGAATAGAGAAACTTTGGGTAGGTCAGATTAGGAAGGATCAGCATAGCCTGTGGAAAAAGGAGAAGCAGTTCCTTTCGGAACCAGGGAGTTTTATTTTGGTGGAATTAGAAATTCTTTTTTATCCTTATATATTCTCAATAATTAGTTTATTTTTTTATAACAAGAGTCTCTTTATAGCATGCTTGCACCTGGCCCTGAAGAGAAGTTCACTTATGAGCTTCACTTCACTTATATAAACTGAAGATACTTTGTAAGCACAGCAAGCGGAGTATCTAAATAAGTTTATAACCCATGATCAATTCATTATTAGTTTTTCAGTTTCTGCCTGTTATTTTTATAGCAAGATAATCTCTCAGCAGTCAAGGTTGCTCTTGTTGACAAGTGAACACTCGGCTGTGGTGCCCACTTTTCTGGAGAGGTCATCTCTGGATGATGTCAGACCAACCCTGGGAGGACAGAGGAAGAGTCTATCTTGGCAGGACCTGCCATAACTGGCACTGCCTCCACAGAGACTAGTTCAGGTCCTTGTCCACTTCCAACTGGACCAAACAATAGCTTCTTATTGTCTCCAGATTTCCAATGTCTCCCTTCTCTGTTCCTTCTTCTAAACAGCTGCCAGATTGTCTTTCTTCACCATAGATGGACCATCTCATATAACTGCCACCTGCCAAGGGCTCTCTGAATGTTATTATCAGTAGCAGTTTCCCTCCCTTGTTCAGCCTACATACACTCAAAATAAAGCCATGATGGCTCCATATTAGATCACATTTATGCTTCATTTTAGAGTTGGCAAAGTGCTACGTGGAGCTTATCTTACTTGATCCTCCCAACAGCTGGGGGCTATTATCACCACTCCCATTTTACATAGGAGGAAATTGAATTTGAAAGATGCGAAGTGACTTGTTCAGGGTCATATAGAGCAGATAGGTCTGAGGTAGGATTGGAAATCAGGTCTTCTTGACTCCGAGTACAGGATTCAGTTCCCTTCCCCTCCTCACACTGCCATTCACATCCCACCACAATCTGGTTCTCATTGGCCTTTCCCATCTCACTTTCCAGTGCCTCTCCTTTGCACAAATATCCACTGGAACCAAACCAGTCAAGTAGCTTTTATCTCAATTTTGCTCCAGAACCTCCCATCTGCAGACACTGGACCAGCCTGTGCCAGTGAGAAGGGATGCCCTCTCTCATTATCTCTGCCTTTCACAATCTTTCTCTTTCTTCAAGATTCAGCTCAGAATGGGGGAGAATCCCAGAATGTGAAAATAGAAAAGGATCTCAGGCATAATCTAGGCCAACTCACTCAACACCAGAATGCCTTGTTACTGCCCAGTGACGTCCAAGGACCACTTCCAGTGCCATCTTCTTCAGGAAGTCGACCCTGATCTCTCAGGTGAGTGGTTGGTTCCTCTTCAAACTTTCCCAGAGCACTTAGCTTGACCTACACTTGCCTCATTCCATTCCATTCTTCCTGGTGTTAAAATGACCTGTTTCCATGCTGTGTCCCACAGGAGAAATTAAGATCTGTGAGTCCTAGGGGTTATTCTCCTTTGTCTTTGTACCCCAGCACCAAGGACAGTGTTTGCCACACAAAGGGCCTCACTAAATGCTTGTCCAAGAGCTTTGAGATCACTTCTGCTACTTAGGTGACAGAATCAATGAAAGTTCAAACTAGGGGATTAAAGCCTATGAAGGGGAAATGAATTACCCAAGGTCACACAGGTATCAAGGAGGAAAGCAGGGATGATGTCCTCATCTGAAGCCATTATTGACTGCTCTTTAGATTTGACCAACTGGATCCTATATAACCAATTCCAAAATAATGTAATGAATTGTTGCTCAACCCTTGTCTTTGCAGTGGCTGTTACAGAGGGGATTCCTGCCCAGGGAGGTGTTATACTAGTGGCATCTGAGATCCCCACTAACTCCAAGGTAAATCTGTAAGGACATTCCCAGCCAGGCACCCAGTAGGTGCTCAATGACTATCTGTTGGATACTGATACACTTTTTGTGTATCGTTTCCTTTACATAGGGAAACAAAGTGATGTTTGGGATATATGGCAGCACAGACAGTGGTTTTGCTTAGTGACCCATCCTCAGAGTAAAGGTAGGAATGGGGACCAGAAGCAGAGAACTGGGCAGGGCATCATCTCATTTAATCTCTGCCCATTTTGCTGACTGTTGTTCCTTCCCTGCTTCATTTGGACACCCAGAAGAGAAGGTCTGGGCAGTCTGAGCTGCCTCATCATCCTAGCTATCCACAGTTCTTGGATGGATGGGCATGTGGGCAGGGGAGGCAAAGGCTCTGAGATGTCTGTGGAACATACAGATTCTGTCTGAGCTGCTTGTTAAACTTCCTGATAGAGTGTTTTATACCTGGGCAATGGGCACACTCTTCAAAAGCAAGGGTGGATTTATTGTTAGGCTGGTCATACAGATTTTAACAGTGATGGAGAATATTAATAATTCAGATTAAACTCAAAAGTTTGATCATATGGTATGCTAAACACTGATCAGCATTCTCCAGCCCACAATCCCTCCTCCTCCAAGTGATCAACCAGTAAGAAATTTAACAGGAGTTGAATGGAATTTTGTGGTTCCCAATTCAGTTAGAGTTCTGGATAAGGGCCCTGAATCAGCACAAGTGAAAGCAGACAGAAGGATCTACTTAAGAGGGTGCCTGGTAGAGTAGCCTGAGTCCGCCTGAGGCCCAGAAAAGCCCGAGGTCAAGGACTGCCTCTGCATATCAGTGAGACAGACCCTGAGCATGGGGCTTCACCATTGGAGAGCCAGACAACTTTGGAAGACTATAGAGTGCAGAAGAGTTGTTCATCTGCACTGGCAGAGCCTCCTTTTCTGTAGCTCCCCACAAATCAGACTGACTCCCAAAGGAGAAAAAATAAAATAGATTTAGTCCTTGTCCAAGACTCCTACTGGCTCCCAGGCTGGGCAGGACAGCTCAGGACACTGGGCTAGGCAGGAAGAGAAGATCCAGCTGGCCTTGTCAAAGACTGTCTTACCAATCACTGCACGGAGGAGGTGGTGGGAGAGGAACAGATGGGCCCCAGGAGACTAAACAGCTGAGGTCTACTAGAGCGCAGCAGAGAGTTTCAATGGGACCTCCTGAAAGACCCAGGAGGCACCCTGGAAAGACAGCACCATGAACACGCTCTGGCTCCGTGTGTCCTGAAGAATGGACTTGGCTCATATGGGCTCTTGGCATGTAGCCTACATGTATGGTACCAGCTTACATGTTCTTCACGGTTCTTGGCACATAGTAGGCACTTCAGAAATGTTTATTGATTGGTGGACCTTTCATGGTCAAATCACCAAGCCTTTATTGGATGCCTACTATTTCGGTCATTGCGCTGGGGTCACACATTTCTGCATGTGTGTGCCCTTCCCTTATTCGAGGCTGGCAGTTAACCAGTGGGAGAGGGCACTTGGTGTGCATGGAGGAGTGGGCAAGAGCTTGTAGGAGACTCCTTTCTTCCCAAGTTTGCCCAAGTGTCATTTGATTAAGTATCTTTGGCTTTGAACTAATGTGTCCTCTGACTGGCTTGGAAGAGTAAAGATGCTGCTGGAGCGTGACTTTGGGCTGTCCCCCAGAGTGCCTCAAACCTGGGGCACTTTTCTGGGGGCCTCCAAGTGAGAGAAGATCCCAAGCGCGAGGGGGACATTGGGCACACTGGATTTGGAACAAACAGAATTCAGTGTGAATGTCACTCCACCCAGAGAATGCCGGAACAGCCGCCATCTTCCTCATGGCTGTGGTGAATGGATGTACAGGATGCTTTTGTCTAGAGGCTCATCGAGCCATGAATACGAATTCTCCACCTCACCCACAGTTCAAGATGCCTCCCTTTTCTAAAGTGAGGGAGGAGAGGGCAAGGGTGGCAGCAAGAGGGATCCCAAAGCCTCTTGAAGGCCCAACGACAGAGACATGAGAAAATTGGACTTCCTCCTCTGGGTTCTCCTTTCAGGTCTGTATTTCCTTTAAATGGGAGAAAAGCAAAATGACTAGCTGGGGAAGTTTGTTTATCTGGGCAACTTCTTTGAGACCTTTGAAATAAGTGAGATTCCTGGACCTAGACTGTTGGTAGTCCAGTAAAATCCCTGGTCTGTCTCTATCAGGTTGTAGGTCTGTTTGCCAGGTCTGGGACTGGGAAACAGGATCTGACTGCGATATTCTTAGAAAAACAGTAGTTTGGTTTATTAAAATAGTCCAACAAAAGGAAGGGATGGAAGGCCAGGGATTGGAGTCCCTCCCACTAGGTTTCTAACTCCTTCCTCTGATCCTTGGGGTTCTCACAAACCCCTCTTCTGTTTCTTGATGCTATCTGTTCTACCCTGTCTAGGAACCCCCAAATCCCTAACCTTCTGGCCCTCCAAAATATCGATGGTGGACGAAGAATAGTTCCAGAGGATTAGATGTGGGTGAGGTAGTTGATGAATTCACCTGGGAAGCTTCAGCAACAAAAGGCTCCGACCACACCTCCAGGCACACCTCTCTGGGCTCTGGTTGGCTCTCTTCAGCAAGATGAAATCTGAGTCAACTGGAACAGGAGACATCGGGGTGCATAGGATACATTCTCAGGGATGGGATGGATGATGGGGAGACCTCAGGACTTGGGACATGGCTTTCCCCAGAAAAAGCAGGTCCCCAACGACAGGAAGTACTCCCTCCAAACTCTCTGAGAGAAAAGACCCCCCCCCCCCCCCCCCCCCCCCCCCCCCCCCCGTCTCCCTTAAACCCTTCCCCCACACTCCAGTCCACCCATGAGCCAACCCATCTCAGCAGAGTCAATCACAAACCTCTGCAAAAAGCTTTCCCCATCTTTCTGTCTTTTCACCTTCCATGTTTCAATGGGGAATCTAGAAACCCCAAACTTGTAGCCTAGTAAGATCTGAGGAACCCCAAGTCAATTCCTCTGCTCTGGAGGAGTCTGAGCTTTCCTTCCCAGGAAGGGAGAAAACCCACCCAAATGGAAACTTCCATCTGCCTCGGAGGTCAGGGAGTACAAAGTCTTCTCTCACCTTGAAATAAGAGAATTCAGTCCATTTCCGGGATTCCACAGTTAGGAGGTGGATGGTCAAGGCCGAGACCACTAAGAGGGGGCCAAAGGCCCCTCTCCTCCCCTTCTCCCTCCTCTTCTCTCTTGTTCCTCCTCCCTTCTCCCCTCTTCCTCTCTCATCCCCTCTTTCTTCATCCCCCATCTTCCTCTTCCTCCCTCTTCCCTCCTCCCTCTCCGCCTTCTCGGTTGCCCTCGCCCTTTCTTCTCCTCCCTCCTCCTCCCGCACGCTGGCTTCCTGGGTTGGGTGTTTCTCTGAGCGAAGCCATTAGCTGTGAGGCGGCAAGTTCAGTCCCTCTCTTTGGCTGGCTGGGCCAGAAAGCTTCGGGAGGGAGTGATCCCTCCATCTCTTCTCCTCCCGCCAGTGCTAGACTCGGGCAGCAGCTGCAGGAGGCCAGCCCTTGGGCGGGAGACCAGAGCTCCGGCTGGAGGCGAGGGCGGAGGCTGACTGACCACAGACAGACTGCAGGGAGGACGGTTGCAGAGAGGGCGGGCAGGAGAGACAGCAGCGCCCCACGGCTTGAGCTGGCGAGGCTTTGGGAGCGGGCCCTGCCCAGATTGTGGCCGCGACAGCAGCTCCCTGTGGAGGTCCCCGAAGAAGCACCCTTCCTCCTTGGCACCCCAGCGGCAGTGAGTCGGAACCGGGGTGAGAGCGTTCGAACTAGGGGTGGCTGCGCTCGGCTCCTCCTCTCGTACTCTGGAGCCTGTGGGAGCCAGGCCCTCCCTCGGCCTCTCTCCGCCTCTGACCCTCCCTCCCTCCTTGCTGTGCCTGGGTCGGAGGTGCCGGGACGCCTGGGTCCTTGGGCTGGTCAGGAGGGGCAGAGTGGGAAGCTGCCTTCGTCATGGTGCCCGCCGGAGGTGTCTATGCGGTGAAGAAGAGGAAGAAGCCGGTGCCAAAGAGGTGGGTACTCGGACCGAAGGAGTGGGCGGCCCCCAGACTTGGGGCTAGCCTGGCTTGCGCCCGAGCGCAGCTTGGCCAGGCCGCTGCCCGGAGTTCCTACCGAGCCGGGCTCAGAGGATGGAGCAGAACACCTAGGAGCCCGGGGGAGGCTCAGCGATCGGGAAGTCGTCTTTAGTGGGTGGGGAAACCCAGGGCCAGGGTCACACAACTAGTAAATAGAAGGACGAAACTGGAACATGGAGCTTTTGGCTCGAGAACCAGGGCGATCCCGCAATGCCCCCACGCCTGCCCCATCCTTTTCTCAGGAGTTCTTGCCCCATCAAAGTCCGGGGTAAGGACAAGGCCAGGGAGTATCCCTAGCGGGCTTCCTTGGGAACCTGGGCAGATCCCCCAAAGCCTTGAAGAGCCAACCCCGCCCCCTGAAAAGGCTGATTTCTCGGGGCGACTCATCTGCGCAGGGGCAGAGCTCTCTCTGGAGTCTCTGGAGCCCCAGCCTCCTGAAGTTGGGCTCTGGAATTCTGGTCCAATGAGGCAGGGGTAGGGGGTGGCTCAGGGCTGACCCATTTTTTTCACGTTTGCTGCTTGTCCTCCCCAAGACTTCCAATATACCCCCACCCCCTCTCCAGCTCCACGAAACGACCGCTGCCCAGAAAGGGGTTTTCTTTTCTTTTTTGACTTGGGGATTGTCGTTCTCAGTTCCTCCGATCCGGCTCAGAGTCAACGGGGCAAGTCTATGGTCATTCACTTCTTTTCGGGGAACCCAGTGGGGCTGGGCTGAAGGCAGAGATGTTTCAGAGGCAGAAACAGCAGCCAGGTTTTGATTAAGGATGGGGTAACTCTCTGGGCTCATTCTCAGGGAAGTCCCCTGACCCGCCATTGAATGCTCTGAAGGTGTCCACTGGAATATGAGACCTTATGTTGGTTCTAGCTATGCAATATATGTGGATGTTTGTATTTTCAGTCTTTTCCTGCTCTTTGGGATGGGGTTTTCTTGATAGAAATACTGGAGCAGTTTGCCATTTCCTTCTCCAACTCATTTTACAGATGAGGAAACTGAGGCAAGGAAAATTAAGTGACCTGCCCCAAATCATACAGCGAGGCAGTACCTAAGGCTGCATTTGAACTCATGAAGATGAGTCTTGATTATTCCAAACTCAGTTGGATTTGGAATTGGAGGATCTGGCTTGAATCTTGGACCTGCTCCTTATTCCTTGTGTGACTTTGGAGAGACCCAGGCCCTCTCTCCTTCTCACTTCCCTTTGCTGTTTAAAAAAAAAAAAAGGAGTGGTTGGCTGTGACTTGAAAGGACCAATTAGGAAGCCCAATGAAATGTGGCTTCTGTCACTGAGCAGAGGTGGTGGATTACAGGTGTGGAATAAGGCATACTTGGTTGGACTTGGCCGTGGTACTGATTTACTTCCTTTTTTATGGTTAGAAAGTGACTGCAATATTTAATGCAAAGCATTCATAAAACCATTTATCTTTTAAAAAAAACCTTTTGCCTTCTGCCTTAGTATAAATTCTTTTAAAAAAATTCTTAAATTCCATGTTAGATCCAAAACTATGTATTGTTTCTAAGGCAGAAGAGTAGTAAGGGCTAGGCAATTGGGGTTAAGTGACTTGCCCAGGGTCACACAGCTGGGAAGTGTCTGTGGCCAGATTTGAACCCAGTTTCTCTTGGCTCCAGGCCTGGCACTCTATCCACTGTGCTACCTAGCTGCCCTGTCATAGGCTGAGACCAGTAGCTGTAATCAAGGAAGAATGGAAAAAAACACAGAGAAACATCTATGAAGAGAGACACATGAGAAGCACATGGAACAGGCATGAGCAGCAGGGGATGGGAGAAGTTCCATTAGAATTAAAAAACCACACTGTTGGCCGGGGGCTGAAGCTGGTCAGCACGTTGGCTCTTAACCAGGACTCTTGTCAGAGCTCAGGAGCAGAGTGGTTTCTCCATATACCTTTTCCTATCTGGCTGTTCTGAAGAAAGTGTTTCTGCCTTTTATTTGAAGATAAATGATCCTGATCCATCCTTTCCTCCTTGAACGATGGCTTGATCTCCCATCAAATAGAGCTATAGAAAAGATAGGGTTGGGGTCTCCCCGTTCCCTCTGTCCTACCCTTCATCCCTTTATCTTTCTTTCCCAAATAAATCAATTAGCCAGTTAGCATACCAAAGACTGTCTCTGAAGTTTGTAATAGGAGGGAAGACGTCAGAGTTTCATAAAGAAGAAAATTCGGAGGGCTTGACTCCCTCTTGGTCAGTCCAGACTCTCTCGAGCTTAGTGGAGGAAGGAGAACGTGGTTACCCAGAACCCAGTCCCCAACGTCAGCTGATTCTCTGGTCCTAGCATGTGGGGCCCCTCTGGCTATTCTGCTACTGCATCGCCCAGGCCATTCAAGTTTGGGATCTCCTGGAGTATAGACGTAGATGCTCCATGACCGACCGTTTTTGGTGCCGGCCTGCCGTTCATTATATGAGCGTGGAAGCAGCTTCTCCTGATGTTGATGAACTCATCATCATCGCCGAGAGGGCGACAAGCCTTAGCCAGGGTCATAGCTGGCAGGTGTTAGAGGCAGACAATGAACCGGAGTCTTGCTGACCCCCACACAGCTCCCCTGACTCTTCAGCCATGCTGCCCCTCTCTAGGCACAGAGGCATGAAATCCTCCTCAGTTGGGGGACTCTAAATCATGGAATCCTGCAGGGTTGAGAGCTGAAAGGAACCTATAGTGTCTCCATCCAGTCCCACTCCCAACCCCAGTCTGACAGAGGAGGAAACTGAGGTACAGAGCAATGTTGGAATACTGACCCCAACTAGGGCACTAAAAGGCCAATACCAGAATTCTTGAGAGCTCTTTCCCCAGTGCATTCACTGAAGTGAAGATACGAACCTCCCCAAGTGTATCAAGACGGATAATAGGGCTTCTTCTCTGGCTTAGAGGGAAAAACACTATTGACCTTAACTCACATTTCCTCCTTAGGACCAATCTTTCTCATGATGGGACTGGGAATGAGTGTGCCTGATGGCATCTGAATTCCCAAGACTGTAAGTCAGGTTCTAGGCAAATTGTCTTTGCTCTAGAAAATGTTCTAGGCAGCTAGGGGGAATCATTGGACTTGAGTCCAGAAGACCTGAGTTCAAATCCTGACTTTATAACTATGTGATTCTGGACAAGTCACCGAACCATCTCCCAGCCTCAGTTTCCACATATGTAAATTGGAGAGTAATAATAGCCACAATCCCAGAGTCTTGCTTGGAGGATCAAATGCTGTAAGTGTGTGTGTGTGTGTGTGTGTGTGTGTGTGTGTGTGTGTGTGTATTCCATTGGAGGTGGTGCTAGTAAATGGGACAGAAGGGTTAGGCAGGATCACTCTGAGGGAGGTCAGACACTCTCAGAGTGGAGGCGAGGCAGACCTGCGTCCAGAGCTCCATCTTCGTCCCCCCTGGCTGCCTGGAATGATTTCTTGAGCAAAGAAACTTGGGCGAGAACCTGCCTTACAGGCTTGTGCAGTGAGATGTACCAGGGACAGAGGACTGCCTAGGAAGGCAAGAAGGCGAGGGATGGAAGGCTGTGCAGGAGAAATAGCAAGCAGACCAAAGTGACTGGAACCTAGAGCATGGAGCGATGTGTGCATGGACCTGTGGCCTCTACTTCTGCCACTGCCTTGTCCAGCCTCTACAAATGCTTTATATTTCTGGAAGAGAAGAAGATGAGGCACAGGTTATAGAATTTAGAGCTGAGAGGGACCTCAGAGGCCAAGCAATCTAATGCCTTCATTTTACAAAAGAAGAAACTGAGGCACAGAAAGGAAAAACAATGGTGCGGGATCATGGTCTTATAACTGCGAGGGACCTCAGAGGACATTTAGGGCAGCTAG
The DNA here is from genome assembly GCF_027887165.1 of Monodelphis domestica. Classification (NCBI taxonomy): domain Eukaryota; kingdom Metazoa; phylum Chordata; class Mammalia; order Didelphimorphia; family Didelphidae; genus Monodelphis; species Monodelphis domestica. Next base: position 540,107,309 of record NC_077228.1, on the reverse strand, counting down.
TTGGTGCCAGGCCTGGAGTCAGGAACACTCATCTTTATGGGTTCAAATCTGGCCTCACATACTTCCTAGTTGTGGGATCCTGGACAAGTCACTTCACCCTGTTTGTGTCAGCTTCCTGATTAGTCAGATTCACTAGAGAAGGAAATTGGAAACCATTCCAGTATCTTTGCCAAGAAAACCCCAAAAGGATCATGAAGTGTCAGCATGACTGAAAAATGGTCCAACACCAGTGACTAGCTCTTATTGAAGGGGGATTGCTCAGTCCACTGCCTCCACTCAACCTCTGAATCTCAGGCTCTTCATTGCAAAATGAGGCTCTAGAGATGGTTCAATCCTCTCCCAGGGTCTTTCCAGCACAAATATTCTACGATTCCATTTCTGTGCTGAAAGGGCCAGAAATGACCACGATAGAGGAAAGGGACGGACGTCCTGGAGTGGACGGACAGCACTACTGTGTGTGAAAAGGCAGAAAAGATGGATTAAAAGGAGGGACCAAAACTTACTTCTGATCCTCTGAGTGCAGGAAAGCCAGTGGTCATTCTCCCATTGATGTCCTAGTGGGTCTAGAGCGTCTGAGTAGTTTGTTCTTGTCCTGCCTCACTGGGCCTTTGCTGAACTGCCCTATTTCAAAGCCCGGCTGTGACAGCAGGCACCTGGACCCTCTTGAAAGCTTGTTACCCTCGTGCCCAGAAGAGGGCTGATCTCCCCTCGCTTCCTCATTTATAAGAGGACCCCAGAGTCGTTTGATTCAAGGGATTTCGTTTCGAAGGAGCTGGGGCCAAACATCCATTGGATCCCTCCTCCCTGTGTGACCTTGGAAAAGTCACAACCTTTCAGTGTGCAGAATCTCATCTGTAAAATGAGGTGCTGCATGAGCTCCCCCATCCCTTGGGATAGGACATTATGGTCTCGTGGCTGCTTTGAGATTGTCAGTCAGCTTCATGGGGAACGGATGAAACGCTTCTGGCAACGTGAATTTTCTGCTTTTAAGGGATGGGGATTTTTTTTAGTGCAGATTTTCCCAGGAATATATCCCCCCCCCCCCCCCCGTCTGTCATTGCATTTCCTTAGTCAAGTCTTTGTTCACATCCTGGAAACTGAAGCCTTGAGGAGCCACCTTGTATAAAGCTCAGAGCAGTGCCTGAGCCTCCCTGCGACAACGCTCTTTCAAGGGGCCTGGCAGACACCGGCTCTCTGTCACATTGAAAGCTGGACAGTCTCCCTGCCAGCACGGACTGTACGTTTCCTTCAGCAGCTGGCATTCAGGCTCCGGGCAATCTGGGCTGGGCACCCTGGCATGCTGGGCTCTGAGAGATGGGCCGTGGATGCAGTCCTAAGCTTGGTCTCAGCAGAGGCTTGCACTTGGGATGCCGAGAATTCTCCTGAAGGAGAAGGTGCTGTCTCTGGGCCACTATCTAGAAAGCAATTGGGGGAATCAGGCCATTATTCAGAGTCCTTTTCTTCCTTTGAAGCATGCACCCAATGCCCATTTCATGCCCAGTGGTGTCTGGGATCCATTGGTGCCATTTGTGGCAAAGAAATGGCACAAGTGGATGGTTTGGAAGGGGCATCAAGCACAAGTGCTGAACTGGGGGTCAGGGAGTCATTGATCCAAATAATTCTTTTGGCAAGAGCTATGAGTGTGACCCTGAACAAATCACGTATCCTCAGTTTCCTTATCTGTGAAATGGGAGTAACGATATTTGCAATTAGAGACAGTAGTGAGTCTGACTCAGGGCCCAGAAGACCTGACTTTATGTTCCATCTTTGACACTGAGGCAAGTCATGTCGTCTCTTTGGATCTCGGTGTCCTCATATGGGATAACAATCTCTGGGGTTGCCATCTCCCAGAACTGAGATGAAGTTTAAGCAAGACAATGTCTGTAAACACTTGCAAACTTTAAAGTGCTAGAGAAATATTGATTGTTGTAATATTATTATTCCTTCTTGCTAAGTCAATGGGGTGCAATGAAGAGTGCTGGAATGGAATCAGAGGGCCTGAGTTCTTCCTTCCTCCCTCCCCCCTTCCTCCCTTCCTCCTCCCTTTTCTTCCTCCCTCCCTCCTTCTTTCCTTCCCTCCCTTTCTTCCCTCTATTTTCTCCTTCCTTTCCCTCATTCTTTCTATCTCTTGTTCCCTTCTTTGTGTGATAGATACAGAATCAGGTCAGGAACTGGAGAGGCTTCCGTGCACACCTCTCAGGGGCCAACGGACTGGTCTTCACACCACCATCTGACTTGGCTCACCTGGGAAATGTTTAATGGTTACACGACACCCTCCTCCTTTTACCGCTTTAAATTTTGGGGCTTCACTTTTAGAACTACTTTTTCTCGAGATCCCTGGCTTTGTGGCTTTCTTCTTTAACCACTCGGTTTGGAGAAGGCCTTGGCTGTGACTCCTTTGCTCTTCTTTTTATAAACAAAAGCCTCCTTCTTCTCTTCGGCCAAAGTGACAGTCCAGTGGGAATAGTGGTGCATCCTAACGGACATTTTATTTGGGAATCCTAGAGTTTTGCTCTTCCACGTGTTCCATGGGATGTGAGAGGGCCAAGTTGGGGAAGACCACAGTCACATCAAGTCTGAGGGAGCTGAAGCTGCAGAAGGCTGTGTGTGTGCTTTGGGGGGTGGGGTGGGCAGATAGCCCCGCAAGGTCCAGAGCATGACTGTGTACCGGCCTTATCTGGCGATTGGTCCATCCATCTCTCAGGCCCTTGGGAACTGTCCATCCTTCTCTCCCAGGTCTGGCAATAAAGTTTTTCAAAGATACAAACAGCTTGAAATGCACTTGTTTGGGAGTCAGAAACATTTAGGGGGGGCCCTGGAGCAGATGTGGGGAAAGCATGAGATTGGGATGTAGCATTAGCGCACCTGGGTTCAAATCCTAGCTCTTATCACTTCCTAGTTGTTGAACTTTGGACAACACAAGTACTTCCCCTTTCTGGGACTCAATTTTTACCTCTACAAAATGGGAATAGAAATAGCATAGGGGCATCTAGGTGGCTCTGGAGATTGAGAGTCACTCTTAAATACAGAAGGTCTTGGGTTTAAATCTGGCCTCAGATATGGCCTAGTTGTGTGATCCTGGGCAAGTCACTTAACCCCCATTGCCAAGTCCTTTTGTCTTGGAACCAATACAAAGTATTGATTCTAAAATGGAAGGTACCATTTTTTAAAAAAAGAAATAGCATCAACTTCTGGGGGTTGCTGAAGGAAATGGCAAACTACTTGTAAAAAGAAATTTAGTTAAGTAGCTTTGTAATCACCTATAAAGATTCCTCTATAATAGCTTCTGTAACCAACCCTGTGATTTATATAAAATATAATAGGAATAAAAATAAATTAAGTGTCTTACATTTCCCCTTTCCTTGCCACACACTCTGGAGGTTCTGAAATGAGAAAACTGGGCTTCTTGTTTAGTCCTGAAATATCATAACCAAATGACCTGAGAAGGGAAAGGAGAAAAGGGGAGTAACCCAGTTATGTCCCCTTTATTGGGATTTATTAATCATTTCAGTAAAATGTTTCCAAACTCACTTTATCTTGTGCTACCTACTGGATATGGCATGCTACCTCTGACTTTCGTAGTTTGTGCCCACAAAATAAAGTCAGATATTTGGCTCAGGATGTTGGCCCACTTCTTTTAATTTTTTTCCATATTCCATTATCTTTGTCAAGAACGTCTCAAATAGTGTCATGAAGAGTCAGATACCAAACAACAAAAGGAATTAAAGGTGATTTTGGATAGAAATTGCTTTATAAATGCTTAGCACAATAGAAATATCAGCCAGTCTATGTAGAAGGATATGATAATTTTACAGGTCTCTTCCAGCTCTGAATCTAAACTTATACTTCTTGATGAGTGACTTTGAATATGTTAATTAGCTTCTTGTTTGCCTCACTTGTAAAATGTGTCTCTGGTGCATTTCCCAGTACCCCATCAGAGATGTTGTCGGGCTACAAGACTACATGGATATGTCAGACAATTGAGAAAATATTAGGTCTTCAGGTCCCTGCCTCATGAGCTTCCCTCCAGTGTGTGGCACTCAAAAACTTTGTGACTCTTAGCAAATTGTTGAATTTCTTTAAGCCTCAAAACCAATAACTTATACATGGATTGGTATCTTCCCGGTGTGGTAAGTTCCTATATTGACAGGATCCCAGGACCTTGACATATGAGTGGCTCGTCCCATTTTTGGAAATTTATTAAGATTTCATGTTCCATGTATCTTTGATTTTGAGAGTCTGAGAGTAGAGCCGAGGTCTTAAGAGACTTTAAGAGGGATCTTGGCTGGAAAGTTCATCCCCTTTATGACTTGTCTGCTGGTTGAGTTTTAGAGATCTTTTAGATATGTTGGATCCTGGACAGTAGATGTGCAAGTAATGAGTATTCTCTGGGGTCTCACCCAAAGCCTGGTTGCCATATTTCCTTATAGGGTTCCATGGGTATCCTGAGAAGCTGATGGATTTCTCTTCTGTAATGCCATTGGTTCAAACTCCCCACCAATTGTGCTTTCTTTCACTGTTAATTATTAATGATTATCATTCCAGTTCTGTTTAATAATTTCACATTAATTAGCTATTGCAAAGATATTTTTACTTTGAAGATATAGCAAGAGGAATCCTCTTGAGTATAGGAAAGCCAATGGTCATTCTCCCATTGATGTCCTAGTGGGACTAGAGCTTCTAAATATTTTGTTCTTGCCTTGACTCACTGGGCCTTTGCTAAACTGTCCTATTTCAAAACCCAGCTGTGACAGCAGGTACCTGGACCCTCTTGAAAGCATGTTAACCTCATGCCCAGAAGTGAGGGCTGACCTCCACTTGCTTCCTCATTTATAAGAGATAGCAAATGGCTTTTTGTGGAGGCCATCCCAATTTGGTAAGACCTGACAAAAATTATGGTTCAGGGACCAGAGCCTTTATGATGCTTTAGAATCTCTCTCTCTCTCTCTGTCTCTCTGTCTGTCTGTCTGTCTGTCTGTCTGTCTGTCTGTCTCTCTGTCTGTCTGTCTCTCTGTCTGTCTGTCTCTGTCTCTTTCTCTGTCTCTCTGTCTGTCTCTCTGTCTCTGTCTCTCTGTCTGTCTCTCTCTGTCTCTCTGTCTCTGTCTGTCTGTCTGTCTGTCTGTCTGTCTCTCTCTCTCTCTCTCTCTCTCTCTCTCTCTCTCACACACACACACACACACACACACACACACACACGAGCTTCCATAGCTACTTCTGGGTCATTTTACCCAATGCTGATTTTTTGGGGGGCATGGTTGGGATTCAGACTTTTAGAGCTTCTGACTCAGGGTCTATATTTTTCTAGCTCTCTAGATTGAGTGTGTACTACTAGGGGTGAGTAAGCAGTCATGTGCTCTATGTCACCAGGGAAGCCCATTCCATGATACATTGTCAACTTAGCAAAGTATTCCCAGTTGAGTCTAAAAAAATGCTTTGCTAAGTTGTAACTCCATAATCTAAATAAAATATAATACAAATTGAATTAGTTTTAAGAGCTTCTACATCTAGCAAGGTACCTGATCTGTCAGTTCTACATTCTAATTATTCCAATGAAGATTTGGTCTTCATAAGTGGAACTGAGGGAGAGGAGTTGGACTGTTGTTAACCTCAAAGACATCCACTACATTTAAAACTGTGGGCTAATTTATGACAGAGCTGGTTTTTCTGCCTTCCCCTTTCTTTTTTTTGGGGGGGGGGAAGACATTCTCCCTTAGATATAAACTTCCCTACAGGATGTCAGACCTGTCTGGCTTCCTATCAGTGTCATAGCATATAGCCACTATCCCATTTCCCTTAAGAGGGAGGAGGATCTCTTCTCTTCCCACCCCTGTCCTGGTGAGAGTGATTATTGGTTTCCAAGTGCAGCCCGAATTCATGACTTTTCAAGGAGCCCAGCGAATATACTACACAATATCTTTATCCACATAAATCATTAGCATTTGTCTATACCATCAGTAAAGTCTAAGACTAAGAAATAGAGAAATTCCATTTAAAATAATTGTAGGCAATATAAAATACCCAAGAGTCCACTTGCCAAGACAAACCCAGGACCTGTATAATCACAACTATGAAACATTTTTCATACAAATCAAGTCAGATTTAAATAAGTGGAAAAACACAAATTGCTCATGGATAGGCCAAGCCAATTTAATAAAAATGGCAATTCTACCTAAATTAATTTACCTATTCAGTGCCATACAAACCAAATTACTCAAAATTACTTCAAAGAGCTAGGAAAAATTTGAATTTATCTGGGAGAGAAAAGGCCAAGGGAATTATTAAAAAAATATGAAGGAAGGTGGCTTATCTGTACCAGACTTCAAACTGTATTATAAAGTAGCAGCTATCAAAACAATCTGGTACTAGTTAAGAAGTAGAGTAGTGGATCAATGGAATAGATTGGCCACTCAATATAAAGTAGTAAATGACCATAGTAACCTAACGTTTGACAAACTCAAACACCCAAGATTTTGGAAGACAAACTCATTATTTGACAAAAACCTCTAGGAAGACACTACATGTTTAAGGAAAACTTCTTGAGCACTCCCATGAATGAAATAAAAAGACATATAGCTACAAGGGATGGGTTACTTTTTGGCCACATGTGACCTCTGAGCTTGAGTCTACTTTTCTCTTGATTATGTATGTACAAGGGGGAGGGAGAGTGGTGTTACAGAATTTGGGGGGCTTGTTCTGTACCAGCTATTTCTACCCCCTTAGTAAATACTCTCCTTTTTTGCTTTTCTTTTAAAAATCCCCTTTTAAAAACCCGCCTAAGCCTAGCTGATCAAATGATTCTCATCTGATGATTTTGAGAGGAAAGCACACCAGTTGGGGCATGAGACAGTCTCTGCCTATTTCCAGATGTGCCTTTCTTCCCATTTAAAGAGCCAACCCTGATAGTAAAAAATAAAAAGAAGAGAGATGGGGGTAGCAGTTCAGCAAAATTAAAATAATAGTTTGAAATGACATGGACTTTGAAGCCTAAAGATTTGGGTTCAAACTCTACCTCTGATGCTTGATACATGTATGATCTTGACCAAATCATCTAGCCTCCTTGAGAGTCAATGTTCTCACTTGTAGATGAAGGTGTTGGATGAGTGGGCACCGAGGTCCTTTGTACTCTAGATCTGTGTCCAACGGAGCCTTATAGTATCTGTGGTGTGCTGCACCTATCATCTACTTCCACAAGAAATGGAGGCAGGCTATTATAATATTGCACTGTCTCATAGTGTTCTCATGTCTATGCTCCTCTGTATTAACGATATTAATTATTTCTTTTAGTTCAGTTCTGTAAGATTTCATTACATTCATGCAGCACAGTTTGTTTGGCCATCCCCCAACTGGTGGGCCTCTACCTTGATTACAGGCTTTTGCCACCATCAAGTGTTCCTCTAATTATTCTGGCATAGAGGGTGCCTTTTTGTTTGCTGTCGAGCTCCCTGGGGCACGTGCCTTGGAGTGGAATATCTGGGTCGAAGGATGTGGACAATGTATTCGCTTTCTTCTTGGTCTCTTTTCCTGAGATTAACTACAAAATATGGCATCCATAGAAGAATACCTGGTTCCCAGCAGGAATTTCATCAGTGCTTACTTGATGCATGCCTGTGTTGTGCCATTGCCATAGATTTTTCTCTGTCTACCACCTTCCCAGGGACAGCCCCAATTTCAGAAATTGAAGTCGTGTTTCTGAGGGACACCCACACCGAAGTTGAGAAGCTTCAGTCTCAACCTAACACTGCCTTCTCCCTCTGCCCCTCCTGCTGGGAAGATCTCACCATCATGTCTGGCTCAGCCCTTCCTGTCCCAAATCGGTAGACCTTAGCTATTCAAAGTCCTTGTTGGGAGGAATCCTTTAGGACAGCTGAGATTTTTGAGTAGCTGAAAGCTGTCCCTTTGAAGAGCAACTAGGGGCAACTAGCTGGCCAGTGAAAAGAGCTCTGGACCTGGAGTTGGGAAGACCTGAGTTCAAATCTTACCTCAGGTAGTTGTCTGACTTTTCTTCCTTCCTCTTCTGTAAAATGGGGATAATAATAGCTCCTAACTCCCAGAGTGGTTGTGAGGAACAAATGAAAAATGTGCAAATTTTCAAGTATTATATAAATGCTAACCATTATCATTGTTGGTTTTACCATTTGGTGTGGGAATTCTGCCTATTTTCTGTACCTGATGTCTGCTTTGGAAGAATGTGAATTCCTTGGGGACGGGGATCTCATCCTCAAAAATATAAAAATCAAAGCTTTTCATTCCCCACATTTTAAATAAGTGTCTGTGGAATGGGATTTGTAAGGGAGTCATGGGTGAGTTTTAGGATTTAATCAATCAATAAACATTTATTAATCTCTTGCAACATGCCAAGATCTCCCTAAATGTCAGAGTTACAAATGGGGCAAAAGACCATAGTCTCGAGGAAGCTTACAATCTAGTGGGGGAGACAACATGCAAAGTAAAAGCACAAAGCAAGCTATACATGGGATAAATGGGAGACAATTAATAGAGGGAAGGCAGGGCAATTAAGAGGGCTCAGGGAAGGCTCCTTGTAGAAAGAGGATTTAAAAGAAGTCAGGACGACTGTAGTTGGAATGGAGAAGGGAGAGCATTTCAGACTGGACACCATCAGAGAAAATGCCTGGAGCAGAGAGATGAAATGTAAATAGGGGGCCAGTCTGGAAAGGCAGGAAGAGCTAGATTATCAAGGGTTGTGAATGTCCAGCAGAGCGTTTTGTTAGTCAAGACATTGTTGTTTTAAATGAGGTAACTGCGGCTCAAAGAGGTTAGTAGATTCATGATCTGATCTCAGGCCCTCTGAGTCTAAATCCAATGAGCTTTCAGAGAATCCATGCTGTGGAGGTGGAAGAGTCCTCGCAGGCCATCTGGTCCCACTTTTTCATTTTACAGATGAGGAAACTTGGCCTCTGAAAGTTTGAGTGGATGAGGAGCGTCCTCGCCCAAGCGCAGACAGCTGGTAACAGGCAGAGATGGGACATTGAAGCCAGGGGTAGAGTGGAAGGCTCTGGAATCAGAGGGTCTGGGTCCACATCACTCACGCCTCTGCCCTTTGCTCCGTGTGTGACCCGGGAGAAGCCATTTATCCTCCCTGAGCCCCGTCAGGCTTCTGAGGCACCTTCCAGCCGGGTCTGCCAGCCTGGGGCCCCAGGACTCCAGAGCCAGAATGCCTCCCTCTGCCTGGTCAGGCTCTCAGTCCTTGGTTGGCTTGGATTGCTCCCTTCTGAGTCAGAGGAGTTGCCGGGGCTGGACAGCTCCCAACCAACCAGGCTAGTTGGCTTTCACTGTCTGGGACTGAAAATCAGGACTGCCCATGCCAGAAATGTGGCCGTGTGAGTAGTGGAGGAAGATCACTGACCCCCACACAGGCTGGGCCAGGCTCTTAGCCCACTTTCATTTGCTGAGTTACTATACAGCAGCCTCAGGATGGCCCTGCAAGTTGTGGGGAGATCCAGCAAGCCTGAGGTTCTTGGGGGGAGCTTTCCTAAGCTTGGCTGCACGGGGCTTTGAACGCATCTTCTCTCCCAGAGAACTAGTCACAGAAGCAGCTTCTTTCATGCTCACCATTTCTGGGACTGCCTTGGGCAGACCAGAGCTAAGTACATTTTCATTGACATCTTTCGTTTTAACGTGGCTTCTGTCCTCCCTCCACTCTTCTAACTTTCCCTCCCCCAGAGCCATAACTTATCACACAGAATTTTTCTTTTCTTTTCTTAAAGCTCTTACCTTCCACCTTAGAATCAATGCTATGTATTGGCTCCAAGGCAGAAGAGCAGAAAGGACTAGGCAAGGTGTGTGTGAAGTGACTTATCCAGGGCCACACAGCTAGAAAGTATCTGAAGCCAGATTGAATCCTCTCTAGGCCTGGCTCTCAATCCACTGGGCTACCCAGCTTCCCCTGAGATTTTTTTTTAAAAGAGGAAAAAACAATCAAAACCAAACTATGTAGCAAACAAATCTGACACTCATGCCTCCCCACCCACTCTGAAAAGGTGCATCACATCATCTCCTTTTCTTCTGGAGAAAAGGAGGAATGAATGAATGAATGCTGGGATGTTAGGAAGAGCATGAGTACGTGAGCTGAGTTTAGAGGGGCTCATCCATCTCTGTGAGACTCTGTGTCTAGGACTGGCTCCTTCAGGGTCCCTGGAGGGGCTCCTTTTGGTGAGAGGTTACTTATCCTCCGAAGCACAGCTAAGGGCCTTTGCTGACTCCTGATCTGAGTGAAGGCTGATGGCCACAAAGAATGAGGGAGTTGTGGGGTGCCTCTCAGGGGCTGCCCTCAGACTGTGGAGCTTTATGTTTCAAAGGCTGGATCCTTCCTCAAATGTGGTTCTCCGGATGGGTGGTAAATGGTCTGGAGGTGTTGCTGGCCAGGCAGGGACTTTCTGGGTTTGCATGACGCCATTGGAAGAGGAGAAAGGGCAAACCAGAACAGGCAAGTGGAGTTTCTCTTTTTGTTTTCAGCCCAAGGAGAACTTTAGATAAATCTGGCTCATTGGGACAGGCTGAAATCTGATCTGCAGCACAAAACAACAAGTACAATTGATGTAAAATTGTCTACTGAGGGACGTGGTGGCGTCCTGAGCTTTGTGAAATGATCCCAGCTGGAGAAGGGCCACAGAATCTCGGAAACTTGAAGTTGGCAGAGATACAAAGACATCTAGCTGTGGCTTCTTCGTCTGCAGAATGGAGCTAGTGATAGCATCTCCGTTACCTCATCCGGAAAATAGGAATGGGAATAGTGCCCACTTCATTGGATTTTTGCAAGAATCAAATAGGATAATGTGTGGGAAGTATTTGTAAAACTTGTAAAATTTGTAAAAATTTTGTAAAAATTTGTAAAAATTTGTAAAAAATTTGTAAAAAATTTGTAAAACTTGAAGTGTTCATTCAACCAGGCAACAAGCCTGGTTGTTATGAAGTAGATACTCGGGGCCAGCCAGTGTGTCAGGCCCTGCGGGGACAAAGAAAGAAATGGAACAGTTCCGGATGTTAAGGAGTTTGGATCTTAGTTGGGGAAGATGGAACGGAACCTGCAGAGCAGATGATCAAAAAGAAGATATTTATGTTTTCCTAGTGTTTTCTCCATCTATGCATTATCTGTCCATTCATCTATCTAGTAATCTCGCCATCATTTCTCTCTGTCACTCACTCATTGGATCCTTATAAAAATAGAGAGAGGGAGATGGCATTGTCTCCATTTTACAGAAGGGGAAACTGAGACAGAGGGGATAGGCCATTTTGGAGCAGAGCTACTCTTATAGAGATTGTAATCAGAGGACGCCACTGCTGAGGCCTCACAGAAAAGCTGATTCTGAGCTGGGCTTTTGAGGATAAGGACCCTTGGGACAGAGTTATACGTGGTTTTACCTCGGACATCCCAGTGGTTTTAGAGAAGGATTGATCTAAAACAATAGAGTCAGATCTGCTTGGAAAAACGCATCCTAATCTCCTTCCTTTTTTCCCTTCATCCAACAGTCCCAAGCCCCCCCCTCCTGAAGGTGCCAAGTCCAACCCTTCGAAAAGACACCGGGACCGCCTGAATCAGGAACTCAACAGGCTGACCAACTTGTTGCCCTTTCCTGAGGATGTCCAGGCCCGGCTGGACAAACTCTCCATCCTCAGGCTGACTGTGGGTTACCTGAAGGTAAAGAGCTACTTCACAGGTAAGACGTGGAATTGGGTCCCTGCTTGGTGTCAGCAGGTTCCGAATCCCTCCCTGAGACCCTGATCATGAGGTCGGCAGCAGAGCCCTGTTTAGTGTCCATGGAAAGTACCAGGAAGATTGCCTCGGGGGGGAATAGGGAGAGTATATTTGTTTGGCCATAGCTTGCACGCCGGTGGAGCACCTCGGTGAGGCCACTTCTGAAGATGCTACTGTGAGGGGGAGTCACTGCAGTGAGGAGGCAGAGGAGTCACCGCTGCCATCAGGAGGTTCCAATTTTAACTTTTATCCTGGTAACAGAAAAGCACTCTGGGAAAGAACTGAAGGGGGAGCTGGTTGCCTGAGCTCCGAGGAGGAAGAAGCTGATCCCCTGCCTCAGGATCTGTATCCCTGACGACCTGAGGATTTCCCCAGCCTTTCCTGTGAACTTTGAAGGCCGAGGACTGTACCTGCTTCTCCTGGAACAAACTAACAGAGTTAGGGTTGGCCGAACACTTACAGTGGCTGGAAGGGCTGAGCCCTGACAACCAGCGGAGGCAGCCTGAAACACAGTTTACTCTCTAAGGAGCCAAAGAAGAAAGACTTGAATTCATTCACTTAGATTAGGCTAGCAGACGAAGAAGAAGAGAGCAGTCAAAAAGCTGTGGCTGGAGCCTTAGCCTCTGGCCAGGCTAAAGAGACTCCATGATGCTATTACATGAGCTTTAGGCTCCTGCTCCTGCTCTCCATCCCCAACCTCCATCCTGTTCATGAAACCCCTTTGCTCCAGGCAAAGATATCGTTAAGGAGGGAAAAAGCTTTTAGGGTGAAGGGTTTCCTTAAGGGTCAGAATCTCTCCTTGACCCCAAGTTTTGTCAAGCCTTGGGGTGGCAGCCTTGGTTCTCACCCTAGCTGGAGCCCAGGAAAAGCCAGGCACAAGCCGAGCCCTGACAAAAAGTCATTTCCCCATTTTCCTTCAGTCACTTTCTTGGTCAGACTCCTGCTTGGTTCTTCACAGCCATCACACTCAGTACTGTCAGGGCAGACATTGTCTCTAACAGAAGGAAGGAGATTTCCCTACAAGTCAACCAGTCAACTCATCAAGACTAGGGCCAAATAACACTATCTAGGGGGAACCCCCTTCCCATCCATTTACTCTTTACACTCTCTGTTGGAAACCTCTGTGTGTGTGTGTGTGTGTGTGTGTGTGTGTGTGTGTGTGTGAGAGAGAGAGAGAGAGACAGACAGACAGACAGACAGACAGAGAGACAGAGACAGACAGACAGAGAGATGGAGAGACAGAGAGACAGACAGAGAGACAGACAGAGAGAGATGGAGAGAGAGAGAGAGAGAGAGAGACAGAGAGACAGAGAGACAGAGAGAGATGGAGAAACAGAGAGACAGAGAGAGAGAGATGGAGAGAGACAGACAGACAGACAGACAGAGACAGAGAGAGATGGAGAGACAGAGACAGAGAGAGAGACAGACAGAGAGAGATGGAGAGAGAGAGAGAGAGAGAGAGAGAGAGAGAGAGAGAGAGAGAGAGAGGGAGGGAGAGACAGAGAGAGATGGAGAAACAGAGAGACAGACAGAGAGACAGAGTGAGAGAGATGGAGAGAGACAGAGAGAGAGATGGAGAGAGAGACAGACAGACAGAGAGAGGGAGAGAGACAGATAGAGAGACAGAGAGAGAGACACACACACAAAGAGAGAAAGAGAGAAAGAGAGAGAGGGGGTAGGGAGAGAGGGAGAGAGAGACAGAGAGACAGAGGGAGAGGGAGAGAGACAGATAGACAGACAGAGAGACAGACAGACAGAGAGAGAGAGGGGGAGAGAGAGACAGAGAGGGAGGGAGAGAGAGACAGAGAGACAGAGAGAGATGGAGAAACAGAGAGACAGAGAGACAGAGAGAGAGAGATGGAGAGAGAGACAGAGAGAGAGATGGAGAGAGAGAGAGAGACAGACAGAGAGAGAGAGACACACACACAGAGAAAGAGAGAAAGAGAGAGAGGATGGAGGGAGAGAGGGAGAGAGAGACAGAGAGACAGAGGGAGAGGGAGAGAGACAGACAGACAGACAGAGAGACAGACAGACAGAGAGAGAGAGAGGGGGGAGAGAGACAGAGAGGGAGGGAGAGAGAGATAGAGACAGACAGACAGACAGACAGACAGACAGAGAGAGAAACTATCAGCCATTTGCCTAGACAGGTAGGGGAGTTCCCTGGAGGGGTTTTATTCATGGACACTCTCAGATAACAACTTTAAACCCTCACTCCAGGTTTCTCCCTTTGCCCCCTCACATATATTTAACACCCAGAGCTTATGAAAGTGGTCTCAGAGGCCATCTAGTCCAGTCTCTCATTTTTATAGAAGACAAAACTGAGGCCAGACAGGTGAAAGGACTTGGCATCAGAGGCACGTAGAGTTGGAGCTGGAAAGGACCTCTAATGTCATTTAATCCACACTCATTTTAAAGAGAGGAAAACTGAGACGTGGGGAGACTTATCCAAGGTCACATAGTCATACCGGGATGGGATTCAAACTCAGGTCTTCTGATTCCAAATCCAGGGCTATTTCTGCTGTCAAAGGCTGTGGTTTAGTTAAAAACAAAACAGCCAGGTGTTCCCATCCCAGCAACCCCAGTTTGTTATTAAGGGATCATCTTGGAGGCCAAAGTTAAAAGCCAGCCCAACTGATCTGCCTCATTATAGACTTAATTAGTTGCATAGTAACAACCTGGTGTTTTGTTGCCAAACATCTCCCGTTGTGAATGCATTTTGTTAGTGATGTTGGGAATTGTAGAAAGAGGATTTCAAGCCTTCTTCATTTAAAAGCAGAGGAGGGGAAGCTAAGTGGCTTAGTGGATTGAGAGTCCAACCTAGAAATGGGAGGTATTGGTTTCAAATCTGGCCTCAGACACTTCTTAGCAGTGTGACCCTGGGCAAGTCACTTAACCCCCATTGCCTAGCCCTTACTGCTCTTCTGCTTTAGAACCAATTGATAATAAGGTTTAAAAAAAAGTAGAGAATGAGGGTGGTATCTAGATGGCTTATAGGATAGAGAGCCAAGTCTAGAGATGAGAGATCTTGGGTTCAAATTTGACCTCAGATACTTCCTATCTTTGTGTTCCTGGGCAAGCCACTTAATTTCCATTGCCTGGTTCTTACTACCCTTTTGCCTTAGAGCCAGTCCACAGTACCAATTCTAAGATGCATGGTAAGTTTTTTTAAAGAGCATATGAAGATCATGGAGTACTATTGTGTTGTAAGAAATGATGGACAATCCGAGAAGACTCATGGATTAATGCAGGGAGAAGTGAGCAGAACCAGCAGAAGTCTTTGCACTGTCACCAGCATATTGGAAAGACAGTCAACTGTACAATACTTAGTGACTCCAACCAGCACAACGGCCCACCGCAGTGCCCAAAGATTCCTGGTGAGAGCTGCTCTGTCCCTGCAGTTAGAGTGCCCGGATTCCTCTGAGGACAGCTTGAAAGACTTATCTTCTTGCTCTTTTTTCCGAACAGGGCCAATACCGACGTTCGTTTTACATGACTTCATACGTGTGACATATCTTGTCGTTCTTGACTTCTTAGTATAAGGGGGCGATATTAGGGGTAGGGAGAAAATCCGGAATGAAAAATAAAGTTGAATATAAAAAAAGAGTCGATAAACCCATATATTCCTCCTTTGAGAGGTAAGAAGTCTATGGACAATCCCAGCAGGATGTAGGCTCATCTCTCCCTGAGTCAGAGGCAACCCATTGAAGCTGCTGCCAAGATCTGGTTGGGACTCTTACTGTATCCTCCTTTTATCAGTTTCTCAGAGCTGGGAAGATCCTCAGGAAGCATCTAGGCCACCCCTTCCTTGACCCGACATCCCAACGAGGCCATCCGGTCAGTCTGCGATCGCGCCCTTTCTGCCAAGACCCGAGGCTTTAGAGTTGAAAGGGACATTGCCATCTCTCATCATTACAGATGAGGGAATTGAAGTCTTGAGAAAGGGACGGGATTTGAGGCTCCTTCAGGCTCATCGTGGTAGCCAGCTCCTCTGGCTCCAAACCAGCCATCTTTCCACTCTAGCCCACTGCCTCCACATGAAATAACATTCAAAATGGCCCAATAGGAAAATAATCTCCTCTTCTCGTCATGGCAACTCAAGAGGGAGGTGTGGCAGGAGTTAGAGATGTGGCATCCGGATTCCAAGCCTGTTTCAGAGGCTAACTAGCTGTGGAGCTATTTGCTCAGTGGATCAGTTACTGGGTGCCAGTTATGGGCAAGGTGTTTGGGGAACAGCAACCAAAAGGATGCGATCTCCTCCCTCAGGGAGCTTACCTTCTCTGATCGTGAGGTAACTCTCTTAGACCATGCAACAGTCCCCTGCTATTGTGCCGTATTCGAAAGAAATACCTATCCAACTGCTTCAGCAATCTGATCTTGGCCCTTGTTTCTTCAGCCTCTTCCTGAATGGCTTGCTTGAAAACATAGACATGGAAAGCTCCGTACTTGGATGACTCCACAATGTCATGATCACGAGCCCTTGGGATTAGGGTTAGGGATAACTCCACAGCGTTAAACCCCTTCTGCAGACTGTAGCCCATCCACATGCTTTCCCTCCAAGTGACTCTTGTCCAAGTCCTCCCATAGGGAAAT
Organism: Monodelphis domestica; assembly: GCF_027887165.1. Lineage (NCBI taxonomy): Eukaryota > Metazoa > Chordata > Mammalia > Didelphimorphia > Didelphidae > Monodelphis > Monodelphis domestica. Next base: position 540,091,006 of record NC_077228.1, on the reverse strand, counting down.
CCTGCAAAGAAGATCGATCCATTGTGTCGGAGGGCTTTAATGATCTCTTGTGACATTTGTCATACTAGCTACTGACCCTAAGTTGAGAGAACTAACTATCTGGAAAACAGAGTCTGGAGCCAGAGATCCATCCGGCAGGATGAGGAGCTCAGTGGGGAGAAGTGTGATCCACCAGGACAGTGCCAAGATGTCAAGTCAATGGTTCCCAGAGTCAATAAAGCAACAACCCCAAGAATCTGGAAGAGGACAGGCTAAGTCTGGGTCAGCAGAGTGGGGAAGTGGCCAACACTACAGTCAGAGATCTGTAAGTGTCTAGAGTCAGACCATCAGCTGACTTTGCTTGGTTCAAACTTTATCATCATCAGCATCGTCTTTAGCTTCAGGCCTCATACTTCATCGAGACCCTCATTTGCCTCTTTTCTCTCATCTGAGAACCGGAAAATGGAACAAAGACTGTGCTGGGGAGCTCCTCTGAATCAGAGAGAGCCCAAGGGGAGCCTAGTGGGGTGACGAAGGGTGGCATGCTCTGCTTCCCTCTCCTGGTCTGGGCCTCAGTGATGTGAGCTGGCTGGCAAGAGCAAGCTCCATTATCCCCTGAGTAGAAGCTGTCCCTGAAGAATCGCTGACCAGTTTCTTCTGTGATGCTTCACTGTGTTTATTAATTAATTATCTTAAAGTGCCCACAACCCAAAGACTTCTAGGTTAATGGAATGGGGGAGAAATGCTCCAGTTAGTTGTAGTCATATTGATTACTACACCCTTTAGACATTTCTTGATTTTTTCAGGGCATTTCCATGAGCAGAAAGAGATGTATTCAGGAGAGAGGAAAGCTGACAAATCTGAGTTACCCAGTTTATTACTGACAGACTCCCAGAAGAAAGAACAAAGCTGGACCCCGAGAGAGCAATTTCCATGGAGTTTTTACATCTGGCAATTCCTGACATTCTTACAGAAACCCTTTGAGAGAGGAACGGCAGTCATGAGAGTTTTTATATTATTGAACAGGAAACAGGATCAGAGAGGTCCAGGGCCTTTCCCAACAACACAAAGCTGATAAATAACAGATCCAGGTTTGGAACCAAGAGTTGCTCTTGTGCCGCTGCTACTCTAGAGAGCGAGTGCCTTTCTCTGTGTCCTAGCATGTGAGAATCTCATTGGGATGGCTCTGCAGAGAACGGGCAATGCTGGGCGTCTTCTGAAAGTTGCCCTCTCCCTACTTCTCTGGTGGACCGATTCTGAAGACACACTTTCTTACTTGCCTAGACAGAAGGTGAGACTTTCCCCCCTTGTCTATTGAAAAGAATCTTCAGTCCTCAATGGTGTGTCTTTTACAATCCATTGTGTCCATGGGCCGAATAGCATCATGTTTGGTACTAGGAACACAACGACCAGAATGAGCCAGTCCCTACCTTTCAGGAGCCTCCAATCTCTCTTCCATGTCGAAGTAGGTTCACAAGAAGTTCAAGTTTATTTGAAGTGAGGAGGAAGGAGACCAGAGGGAGGAAGACAGGCTTTGTGGAGAACGTGGTAGTGCTGAGTCTTGAGGATGACTCGGGATTCTGGAAGCTAGAAGTGAGGAAGGACATTCCAGGTATGAGGAAGAAAACAAAATGGCGAGTGGGAGAAGCAAGGCCAGTTGGATGAGGCGTTCAGGACGAGAAAAGGGAGCAATATGTAAGAACACTGAGAAAGATATGGGAACTAGATTGTAAAGGACCCCCAGAAGACTAAAAAGGAGCTTCCGTTGGAGCTTAGAGGCAAGAGGGAATCTCTGGAGACACGGTCAGATCTTTTGGAAGATCACTTTGCAACCAGGTCAAGGATAGATTGGAGTGGGGAAAGACTTGAGGCAGAGATACCCATTGGGATACTCTTGTACCTTGTAGTAGGAATCAAGAAAGGAAGAAACTGGGCCCAGGGAAGAATCGGTTGTTGTTCAATTCCGTCCAACTCTCCATGACCCCATTTAGGGTTTGCTTGGCTGAGAAACTGGGGTGGTTTGCCATTTCCTTCTCTGGCTCATTTTACAGGTCAGGAAATTGGAGGCAGAGTTAAGGGACTTGCCCAGGGTCATACAATAGCAACTATCTGAGACCAGACTTTACCTCACCCTATGCCACCTAGCTGCTCTACTACTGAGGATTCAATGGTAAGGGATAAAGATGATGCTCTAGTTATGGCTAGGGGGTTTGCTATTGAATTTGCCCAGTGGAGGCTCTTTGGTCTTGGGGCTCTGCCTCTGTGCCTCAGCTCATTCACCCAGGGCTTTCATAGGAAGGGCCTCCCCTTCATGGACAGGACGCGCGTTTATCTCCATTAAATCTCCTTCTTCTCGTCTCAGCCTGGCTCCGTGTCTCTGGATTCTCGGTCTGCCCGCCATTGGGCTAGTTTTCTCTCTTGGACTCTCTATGCTTTTGGTCCATAAACCTGTACTGCGCCATTACCGCGTGCCGGAGCTAGACCCTGGCGATAGACACACAAGGGGCGTCCCTGGAAGCAGCTTTGGTCCGGCGCCTGCAGGTCAGAAATGGGCGCCAGAACAGTCTTGCTCGGGCTCTTTTCCGGACCCCAAGTTGTGCCTCCATCTTTCGAGGCGCAGCCCAGAGGGGCTCGGAGTCCCCTGGATCTCTCCTAGAGCAGAGGCTCCAGCAACGCCCCGTACCCTGTGCCCAGGACTGTGCTTAAACTCGCTTTGCTCTTTGGGGTCCAGCCCTGGGCATTCAGTCTGCAGGGGAGCCGTGGGCAGACGGGGGGCCTGTGCCCAGAGAGCGTCCTCGGAGCACTGCCCCTGCCTCCTCCCTCAGCCGTCTTTGGCCACTGCGGCCAGCAGACAGGGTCGAGTCTGAACGCCGAGGGCTTCCGCCGTCGCTTAGTCTCCCGTCTGCCTTTAGCTCTGTGGTGGTGGAGCCCAAGTGCCCAGCCGGGCACAGCAAACTCCTCCCTGGCCACGGCTCTTCGGCCCGAGGCGTGGATCAAGACCGGGTCACGCGCTCCTTCTGTCAGAGCACGGCTCTTCCATTTCTCTAACCGGGTTCCTGGGGCCCGGAGGAACTCGGCTTCCCAAAGCCCGCTAGCTCTGCCGTCGGAAGACCCGAGTTTGAATCTGGCCTCTGCTGCTTCTCAGCTGTTTGACCTCGGACAAGTCACTTCCCCTCTCCGGGTCTCGACGTCTTCGTGAGTAAAAGGAGGGTAACAGTAGCCTTGCAGGGTGCCAGCAGGATCAGATGAAATAGTCTGCAGAAAACGCTTTGCTACCTGAAAATGCCCTGTAAATGTTGGCTGGTATTATTATTATTACTTCAGGCGTGATGTTGGGCTCAGCTTATTCCTGCCTTAGAAGCTGCCTGTAAAACCTTTGTAAGATGCTCCTCTTCTTCCTGCCTGCTGCCTCATCAGGCCATGGAGGTGGCCAAGGACAGGCTGTGCTCACAGAACACAGTTCTGAGAATAGGCCTGGTGTTGGCAGTCGGTCTATCGAGCACCCAGACGGGCCCTTGGAGGAGCCTCCTCCCCATCCCCCCTCCTGCCTCCAGGGTCTCTGTGGAGGCTGTGAGCACCCAGCCTCCCAGGAGAGGAGGCTGGGCCTTCCTGCCTCTAATTTCCTCTATTTGACACTCAAGTTATCGCCACAGGCAGCATCTCTGTAGCTTTAAGGCTTTCTGAAAGCACTTTGCATTATTTTCCTCTGAGCCTCACCACAGCCTTCAGGGGAGGCTGGATCATTGTCCCCTAAAGTCAACAGCTAGTAAATGGTGAGGGGGATTTGAACTCAGGTCTTCCCAGTTCCAAGTCCGGTGCTCTATCCATTGGGCTTCCTGGCTTCTCTTTGTCACAAAGGAGAGAGGGAGACTAATCCCAGAATCCGACGGAGGAGGCAGTTCTCCTTTCCGACTCCAAATTTGAGTCGTGTCCCCGTCATTCATTCCCAGAATCACTGAATTTCTGAGCCCAGCTCCTGAGGCTCCCATACAAACAGCAACCCTTTCGGTCACCCAGTCTTTACTGGAAGATCCCCTGTGATGGGGAGCTCATTACCTCTCTCAGGATGAAGCAGTCCTTTTCAGCCTCCGCCTTCTCTCAGTGTGAGGATGTTCTGCCTTCTGTCCAGTTAAAATCTGCTTCTCTGTAACCTAATGGGGGGCGGAGGGGGGAGGGCCTGGTTCTGACCTCTGGGGCCAGCCCCCACAACAAGCAAAGCTTGGTACTTTTATATTACTTAGGGCAGAGCTCGTTGAATCCATGGATTCATCTCCAGCTTCTCAGAGCCTTAGTTTTCTCCTCTGTAAACTGGGGATGATAATGCCCCCCAAGTCTACCCCAGAGCTTTGTGTGTGTCAAAGGGCTGCCTTCCAACACTCTTAGCTCTTAGAGCGCTGAGATACAGCCCCAGCAGCCCCGAGAACTACTCTTGGAGCCATGAGAGCCTGGATTCAAATCCGGCTTCCTACTGACTAGGTGACCCTGGACAAGTCATTATCTTCTCTGGGTTCTTGGTGGCTCTCTAAGGCTCTGCGTTTTAGAGGGCCTGCTTTGCATGGGTGGAAAGAGCATCATCCTGTGGGAGTTCCCTCTCCCAATGGCATCAGCAGCCCGGCTTCTCCCTCCTCTATGACTGCCAGCACTGTCATTAGGTGATGCAATGGGCTTCCTTTCAGGGGCCATTTTCATGCAGCGTCTCGAGGGCCTGCTCTGGGGCTGGGGGGGGGAGGTGTGTCTAGGGGGGCCTCTCCCCCTGGTTTGGACACTTTCCTCTGGCCCACGTGGCTCACAGGCTGCGGAGCTGCGGGCGATGGGCAGGCACCGCGGCTCCTAGGGATTAGTTCTTTTAAACCTGGGAGTCTCCAGGCTTTGTCCTCTGATCTTCCCTTGGCCTTGGAGGTGGAGCTGTTCCTTTGCTTCCTCTTCTTCAGCCAAGATGGGGGAGAGCAAGTCTCCCTACTCTGTCCCAGCTTTGGGTGCATCTCACCGGACAGATGCCACCCTGGGGAGATGCTCATTGCCAGGATAGACCGCAGGGCACCAGTACCATTCTGTGCTTTGGGATCCCAGCTGGAATGGACTTTGAGGACAACAGGTTCCCCTCCTTCATTTTAGAGGAGCAAACCAAACCCCAGAGACATTAAGTGACAAAGGAAGTAGGTAGCAGAGGCAGGACTCACACCCAGGACCTCTGCCTCCGAATTGAGTGCACCTAAACATCCAACCGAGGTTCTAAATTGCCATAAGAGGAGCAGGAGGAGGTGGTGATGAGGGATTCCCATTTTATCTTCTCCACACACTGGCCTTCTGACTCTTCCCCAAGGTCAACCTTTCATCTCCCACCTCCATACCTTTGCCCAGGTTGCTCCTCATGCCTGTAGTATTCTCCTCTTCCCCTCTGCTTTGGGGGATCCCTAGCCCCCATTAAGTGTCAGCTCCTTCAGGAGATCTCTCCCAATCACTTTGTTACTGTTCTGTCTCCGTCCTCAAATTGTCTTCTCAGGACTCCCCTGGGAACAGCCCCTCGAGGGCAAGGGTGCTTCGGCGCTCTGTCTCTGCCTGGGTCTGCCGAGGCTTGGCTGGATTGGCCGGGGCTCATTGCCCACAGAGCCTGCCTACCTTCAGCACTTTAGGGGAAAACTAGAGAAATCGGCCCCATGGAGGGGGGAAGCCCCCCCTCCAGGCCAGAGGACAAGGAGGGCCCTGCTGGGATGGGCGCAACAGGAACGTGGCGCTGCTGCGGGAACAACGCAGCCTGGTAAGGAATTGTAGGCTGCAAAGAAATCTCCGGAAATTGAAAAATCGAGGAGGAGAAAAGCTTATGCACCCTGCCCCGCACAGTAGGGCACCCACTTCCTGTCACTGTGCGCAGCCCCTAAAGGGAGGGGGGAGCCAAAGCAGATTGGAGGCACAACGACTGAGGCTCCAGTCGTGCCTCCGCTACTTACTCACTGGGTGGTCTTGGGGTAGTGCCTATGGTGGGGCCTTAGGGATAGAAGAAGGGAGCCCTTGGGCCTCTGAGGTCCTTTTCTGCTCCAATTCTATAATCGTAGTAGGATCCGTGTGTGAGAGAGAGACAGAGACAGGGAAGGGGAGAGAGGGGAGGGGGAAAGAGAAACAGAGAGAAACAGAGAGAGATTGAGAGACAGAGAGAGAGACAGAGACACAGAGGGAGAGACAGAGACAGAGACAGAGGGAGAGACAGAGACAGGGAAGGGGAGAGAGGGGAGGGGGAAAGAGACAGAGAAACAGAGAGAGATTGAGAGACAGAGAGAGACAGAGACACAGAGGGAGAGACAGAGACAGGGAAGGGGAGAGAGGGGAGGGGGAAAGAGAGACAGAGAAACAGAGAGAGAGATTGAGAGACAGAGAGAGAGACAGAGACACAGGGAGAGACAGAGACAGAGACAGAGACACAGAGGGAGAGACAGAGACAGGGAAGGGGAGAGAGGGGAGGGGGAAAGAGAGACAGAGAAACAGAGAGAGAGATTGAGAGACAGAGAGAGAGACAGAGACACAGGGAGAGACAGAGACAGAGACAGAGACACAGAGGGAGAGACAGAGACAGGGAAGGGGAGAGAGGGGAGGGGGAAAGAGAGACAGAGAAACAGAGAGAGAGATTGAGAGACAGAGAGAGAGACAGAGACACAGGGAGAGACAGAGACAGAGACAGAGACACAGAGGGAGAGACAGAGACAGGGAAGGGGAGAGAGGGGAGGGGGAAAGAGAGACAGAGAGAAACAGAGAGAGATTGAGAGAAAGAGAGAGCCAGAGCCAGAGCCAGAGAGACACACAGAGAGATATTGAGAGAAAGAGAGAGAGAGAGACAGAGACAGACACAGACACAGACACAGACACAGAGGGAGAGACAGAGACAGGGAAGGGGAGAGAGGGGAGGGGGAAAGAGAGACAAAGAGAAACAGAGAGAGAGATTGAGAGAAAGAGAGAGAGAGACAGAGACACAGGGAGAGACAGAGACAGGGAAGGGGAGAGAGGGGAGGGGGAAAGAGAGACAGATAGAGAGAGACAGAGATATTGAGAGAAAGAGAGAGACAGAGAGACAGACAGAGGCAGAGACAGAGAGAGGGAAGGAGGGAGGGAGAGGGAGTAGATATTTCTAAGGTGTCTCCTAGATATCAGGCACTATGCTAATGAATAATGCACTTAGATTTGAAGGGTTGTTAGGGAAGAACACAGAGGGGATAACATATAAATATTTAGATTTTATTTAGCAGGGAGGGGGAAGGGAGAAAGGAGAAGGGATAAGGGAGAAATCTTCACTTCTTTTGCCCTCCAAATAAATGCTCTCTGACTTATCCTATCTAGTCTCTGAGTTGTCTAAGGGCAGAGTCTGTCCTTGGTGAGCACAATCCCAGAATCCCAGATAAATGCCCACAGATGCTCTAGCCCCAGTTATCCTCAGCTCCTCAGTCTGTGGCCAGCAGACAAGTGAAGGCTGCCTTCTCACCACAGCCAGAAGGTATTCCCAGGCTTGTATCTTGAAAGCTGAGCCTCAGGCTGCTTCCTCTCCCAGGCCCAGAGTGAGCCAGTTGCTCAACTGCCCCTCAGGGATTCCACGCCACCAGGCTCCAGGAAAGATGCTTGGTGTCGGGCTCCTGCCAATCATTCTTATGCCCTAAGCATTGCTTCCCATTGCAGCACTAAGCACTATGGGTACAATTTTAGTCACAAAACAGCCGGTGGTCTCTGGGGGCTTGGACTCTGTTAGGAGAAGACAGCACACAGACAAAAGGGCTTGGGGTGGGGGGTCTGGGGTGGGTCTTGGGGATGACGGAGAAGCCATAAAGCCGGGGAGATAGGAAGAAAGAGGGAGAAGAGGAGGCCTGCTGGTCTCCCTATTTAAAAAGAAGTTCCAGAGCCTGTGGTCCTGCCTTCTGGGAAGAAAACCTAACCAGGGTGGTAAAGGGGACTAATGAGAATGTGTGCCTGAATGGTGACAGCATCTGGTATGCGATGGACATATGTCAGGGTCTGGGAGAGGAAGACATAACATCTAATATTCCCTTTTCATCAGGACCTTTGAGTAGCCAGTGTTAGTCAAAGCCCCACACCTACAAACTAACCACAGATGCTCCTCCAAGCTCTTTTCTTGATCTGAGTTCAAATTCCACTGTGTGACCCTGGGCAACTCACTTAACCTCTGCTAGCCTTAGTTTCCTCATCTGTAAGATGGGGATAATAACACTACCTGCCTCCCAGAGTCGTTTTGAGGACCGAATGACATAATAAGGAAAGTATAGCACAGTGCCTGGCCCGCAGTAAGCGCTACATAATGGTTATTGTTATCATTATAATCTTTCTTTTCCCTCTATTCTATCTTACTTGGTGATCTCATTAGCTCCAGTGGGTTCAGTTTCTAGCTCTACCCCCAGTGGGCCAGTTAGAACCATCTGGGATGGTCTGGAGGCAGGAAGACCCTCCCCCAGCACTGGAGTACACTTTCCCCCTGCCTTCTCCCCTCCTCCTAGCAGAGCTGGCTGAAACTCTTCTGGGCTACTTAACCATGAACGGGGCCTGGAGAGAACCCAAAGCATTGTGGGGGAAGCCCGGAGGCCAACATCATCTTGACAGGTGGAGGAACCCCCTAATGAGCAGATGTGTCCAGCAGGTGTGGACTCGTTTTTCTCAGCTGGAGACAATGGAGATTATAATAGTCCCCACTTCACAAGGTTGTATGAGGATCAAATGGAACAATATTGGCGACAGTTCTTGGCTCAGGGTCAGGTACACAGCTGGCATTACATAAATGCTCTTCCCACCAGAACGAGAGAGGGAAAGTGGTTACACACATGGATTGCCCAGTTTAAAGTCCTTTCTTGTCCTTGGCCACTCCGTCTAGCCAAATTAGTGAGGCTTCAGTCCACCCTCAGATAGAGCTCCCATCCTAAGATTCTGCCCTTGGTCTGTAATCCTGCCATCCCGGGAGGAGGAGCCCTCTCTGTCTATCCTGATCTCTGTATCCACCATGGTTAGATGTAGGCAGAACAGGTTTAGCCCAGAGATTCCCAGAGCCCCTAACAAAGCCTGGGACAGACCAGACTGGGAGGACTTCTCTGTTCTTTGAAGACCCCAAGGGAAGGCAGGCCCAAGGGAGGGACCTGAAGAAGTGCTCTGGTGTAGAAGAAGCCATTGTATTCCATGGAGCCTTGGCACCATGGGTGGATGGCAAAGCATGTGGCCACAATGGCCACTCTCCTAGATATTAGTTCTCAGAATGAGCCTAGTCCCAAGTGTACAGTCATAGTGCTTGCTATTCCTCTAGGTCACTGGACCTCCTCACCTATGCCAGCTCATCTCCCAAGCTGCTTTTCCCGGTGATTATCAGTAGAACAGGGGAAGTCATGGCCCTCGCTGGTGGCAGAGACCCAGGTCACCCATCTGCTCTGGAATCCATTCTAGAGTTGCACCATGCTGCTTTTCATCTCTCTCTAACACTCATCCTCAGGCCAGAAGGAAAGAGTAATTGTTTTCCATTCCCAGTGAGTTCCATGGTGTAAAACTTAAAATTGAATCTCAATAATAATATTATATTTTAAGAGATTTATTAATGATCATTAGAAATAAAGAAAATAAAAAAAGACCACGTGCCCACAGCTGATCAGCCATTTTTCAGCCATCTCCACTCACCACCATCAATGCTGATTCTACATCAGAGAGAGGAGGAGCCTCCAAAGCCCACACCCATTATCCTCTGTCTACAGGAAGTACGTAATGACAGGAAGTCAGTGGGCTCTTGGGATATGTAGTTTTTTTTTAGGGTAACAGATTTCCAATCATACAATGGCCAACAGAGACAGGACAAGTTAAGCTACAGGGCTGCCCATCTATTTGTTGTCATTAATACCCAAGAGCAATGGAGGCAGCATCTTGCAGGGGTGGGGGGAGAGTTGAGATAGACTCAGAAGACCAGGGGCTCTGCCACTCACTGTCTGCATGAACTTGGGCAGGTCCCCTTCCTTCCTCAGAACTCAGTTTCTTCAGAAAAATGACAGCATTGAAATTAATGGCTTCTGAGGTCCCTTCCGGCCCTAAACACATGAGCCGAAGATCAGGAATGCATCATGTCTATGTTAATATTTTTTCTTCTCCATCATCTGGTTTATTCCTGTCATTCCTTTGGGGCTCTTAACACATTACAAACAAGTTTTCTTTGCTCTTGATTTTTAAAAACGGCAAATTAGCCTTAAGGGATGGAGCTCATGTGTTGGATGATCGAGTCAGGACCCAGCGTTCCTGTCAGACTCAGATGGTTGCCCAGTCTAATAAGGGGAAATGGAAGTGGGATGAAGAGAAGCTTCTTTGTCTGTTTCTTGGGTCTTTCTGACCCTAAACTGGGCAGGAAGGAGGCTGGCCTGGACTTGGTCACATCTGGGAAATGGTCCAGCATTTTCACTGATTTCAAAATCACTTAATACTGCCAAAGCCCATCTCTGCACCTCCAGGCTTTGCCCAGTGATTGGTCTGGGAATCACGGATGTGCCCTTCCTCTCCTTTCTTCCTCTTCCTCCGGGTCCTTTGTCTGTCTTTGGCTTTGCTCTTCCCTATCTGATCCTCCTTTGTCTATCTGACGGTCTGCCTCCCTTCATCATTCTTAATTTTTTTCCTCCTCCTCCTCCTCAACCCCTTAATCTGATAGTTCCTCTCAGCCTGGTGAGACCCAACGTGTTCACATGCTTCCCAGTCAGGGCCCAAGTTCTGGCGACTCCACCAACTGGAAAGGGCTGCAGGTAGATGGAGGACAGGACAGACACTCGGACGTAGGCTCTTGTGTGTAAGAGCATGGGCTCAGAAGGCCCCTCCGGCTCCCAGGACTCCCCAGTGAGGGTCCTTAGGGGCAGATGCCCTCCAGTGGTCTTGGCTATCCCCAAGGGAGGAAGCCTGCTTGGTTGTTTCTCTCCCAGTGACTAAGCAGTCAAGTGTCTCTGCGGTGATCTGTCTCATGGCACGTCCCTCTGGACTGCTCTCCAGCCAGCCAGGGCCGGCTCCTCCGGGCTGGCTCCCGTGTGCGGCCCTTTGATGTCTTGTTGCACAAGTCAGCTGCTCAGACGGTCCCCAAACTGGACTCGTTTCTTCACAGGCGCCGCCAGTTGCCATCAGGGAGAGTCCGAGTGTCTGAGAAGGCTCGGCTTGGCCCAGGCCTTCGCTGGGCAGGAAGAGGGAGCCTGGCCTTCCTTCCTCGCCCCATTTGTTCATACACCCGCCACCCCGCCAGGTGTGGAGAAGAGTTTGACAGGCCACAAGAGAGTTTTATAAACTCAGAGCTGGAAGGGACTGCAGAGGCTGCCCCATCCCCTCCCAAGAGCGTCTTCTCTCAGTGCCCTTCCAGAGTGGCAGCTCCTACCCCTGGGAGAAGGAGCCGGTCCAGAACACACGTGGCTCCTGCCCCCGCCCTCGTGGACCATCCCTGCGTGGGCCATCCCTGCGGGGGCCTTCCCGACGTGGGCCATCCCTGCATGGTTCATCCCTGCATGGTTCATCCCTGCGTGGGCCATCCCTGCGTGGACCATCCCTGCGTGGTTCATCCCTGCGTGGGCCTTCCCGACGTGGGCCATCCCCACGTGGGCCATCCCTGCGTGGTTCATCCCTGCGTGGGCCATCCCTGCGTGGTTCATCCCTACATAGACAGGGTCGCTCTGTTCCTTGGCAGTGGCACCTGCCTTCTTGTAAAGGAGGTGGAGAGGCCAGGATAGAAGGATGCTCTCATGGAAGGAAGGGAGGAAGCATCCCTGCCCGGGCAGGCACACACCAAGCGCTTCTGACAGCTGTGAGCCCCTTGGAGCACGGGATGGAGACCGAGCGCCCTGCTAGCCCCTGGGCCATCTGCCATGATTCCAGGCCCCCCAAGGCTGAAGGCCTCTTATGGGAGAAGTCGGCGCTCTCACGGGAAGATGGTTCCTGAAGATCCGGCTTCCCAGCCTGGCTGGGAGGCTGTTGGAATTCTTGGGACTTTTCAGGATCTCCCCTATGAAAACGGTCATGGAGAAGAACCCCGGCCCATTGGGTTTTGTCAGGAGCTTCTCAGAATCCCTGGCGAGCTTCTGTCCCAGGAGCAACACCAAGTGGCAGTGCCGAGGCAGGAGAGCGGTGAGGGATAGGCGGTTGGGATTCAGTGGCTTGCCCAAGGAAGTATCTGAGGTCAGATTCGAAACCAAGACCTCCTGTCCCCGGGCCTTTCTCTCTGTCCACTAAGCTGCCTCACTGTGCCCTGAAAGGCATGTTATAATTGCAGTGCGGTGTGCCTCGGAGATGCCGGGGTGGTGGAGGTGGTGCCGGGAGTCTCGTTTTATCACCTTTAATACTTGGGCTGTGGGCGCGTGTCGGGCCATAGGGGCCATCTGCCTCGGCTGCTTGGTGGCCTCACGCTTCTCCGGCCAGCCCCTGGTCTGAGGGGTCCCACCAGGCTCTAGGAAATGGGGGGCTGCTTTTGGAAGCTTGTGCATTATTTACCTCGCTGTGCTCCTCTCAGTGTTCTCACCCCCGAGAGGCAGAGGCAGAGAGAGCCCACCTTCCGGATGGATGATGCCATCAGGCTGAGGCAGATTCCAGGAGTCTGGCCATGGAGCATCGCCCCCTGCTGCATCCCAGCCGTTCTCCTAACGGCCTGAGCCCCTCCTTAGCCAGAGCCCAAGATCACAGAATGGCCTCGGCCACCTAAGGGACCTCCATCCAGGCCAACCTTCTCAGGCTGCGTATGAAGAGCTGGGAAAGCCAGAAGAGTGAAATGACTCATCAAAGATTCACCCAGGGTGCATCACCGCCAGCTTAGAACACAGATTCTTTGACATCAAAGCTGGGGCTTATTCTACGGGGCTCCACCCTGAAAGAATACAAACGGATCAACTTCTGTTTAATTCAATTGGCAAGCCTGAAAGATCTATTCAGATGTCCATTGTTGGAGGAGGGAGGGCAGAGCAGGGAAGGCTTCTTGGAGGACCTGGTAGTTCAGCTGAGCCTTGAAGGATAAGAAAGTTTCTTAAAGGCAGTGATGAGAAGGGGTGGTCCAAGTGCTGGGGACAGCTTGCTGACTTTGAAGAGGAGAGAGATGGAACAAACATTACCCATGGGGGCAGCAATGGAATGAAGTGGGGGCCAGACTGTGAAGGGCCTGAAATGCTAGGTCAGGGTGTGTGAACTCCCCCCTTCATGCAATAGGGAGTTAGGGAAGGTTATTGAGCAGGGAGGTGACCTGATCAGCCCTGCACCTTAGGAAGGTGATTTTGGCAGGTGGATGCAGGGCTGATTGGATTGGAGGAAGACGAGGCAGAGGGGCAGGTAGGGGCTATTCTAGAGGTCCAGGTGAGAAGAAAGAGAACCTAAGCCAGGGTGGTTGTGAAGAGAGTGGAGAGAAGGGAAGAGATGGGAGAGAATCTGGGGGGAGACACAAGAATTGTCCCTGATTGGATGAGGGTAGGTGAGGGAGGAAGGCATGAATGAGAGGCTAGAGTCAAGGATGACTGCAAAGATTTGAATCCCAGTCACTAAGAGGGTGGCAGTGCCCTTAACAGGAAGAGCAGTGGGCATAGTTGGGGGCAGGAGGGAAGGGGAAATAGAAGAGTTTGGTTGATTAGTCTTCAAAATTAATCTCAGAGTAGAGGCAGCTAGGGGTTCAGTGGATAGAGAGCCAGGTCTAGAGATGAGGTCCTGGATTCAAATCTGGCTTTAGATACTTCCTAGCTGGGTGACCTGGGCAAGTCAGGTAATGCCTGTTGCCTAGCTCTTACCTCTCCTCTGCTTTGGAACTGATACATAGTATTGATTCTAAGAAGAAAGGTAAGGGTTCTAAAAATTAATGGCTCAGAGAGGTTCTGTCCTCATAGAACACAAGAACTGGAAAGAGCCTTTGACTTCATCTGGTGCAACGTGCTCAATTTACAGGTGAAGAATCAGACTCAGAGAAGTTCTTTCAGATCCTAGTTAGAGATTCAAGGGGCATTAAAGACCATCTAATCTACGCATCCCTTTTACAGAGGAGGAACTTTGGGCCCAGAGAGAGATTTGCACAATGCTCCATCATTGGTAGAAGAGCTGAGCCCAAACGCCAGGCTTCTTGACTTCTCTTTTAGAGTCTTGTGTGGTGTAGAACATTGAACTTGGAGTCAGAAGGCTGAATTCAAGTCCTGCCTCTGCTATTTTCTGTCTGTGTATGATCTTGGGCAAGTTAGTTCCCCTCTCTGGGCCTCAGTTTCCTCCTGTGTAAAATGAGGAAGTTAGGCTCAGTGATACCTGGGATCCCTTTGATATTCTTTGACTTCTCTCCCCAAAGTCATAGGTGAAACTCTCTGGAAGCATAAGGTTGCCAAACTCCAGCCTGGCAGGAGACATTGCAGTTGGCACAGGGAGGGGAAGGGTAGAGGACTGACGGCTCCCTGACTGTCGAGGCTCTGAAGAATCCACTGGATGCTTGATTCTGTCTCTAGCTGTGGCTTTGGCTTTCCAGGGCTTTCTGGACGTTCCGCTGATTCTTCCACATCTCTTATTCCCGTGTCTCTTTGATGCTTTTTATATTGTTGAGTGAATAAATGAATGAATGAATGAATGTATTGTCCTAGTTGGTTCATCATGGCTGTTCTCTAATAGACAGTTGGGCTCCACATGCTTCTTCAAGGACCCCAGATGATCGCCACACCCGATGGCCGGAGGGGCTGGCAGAGAGAAGAAAGGAGGACTGATGAGACTTGACATTTCTGTCAGACCCTGGAAAGCAGCGGATCATAGCTAGGGCTGGTGACTCAGCTCATGTTTTTGAATGATCAACATTGAGAGCGACAGCCTTCCTGCCTCGTCTGTTGTAGATCACAGCCCATCCCCAGAGAGTGTTTCCCAAGAATGGTTGGATTCTGATGGGCTCCTTTCAGCCTCTGATCTGGGCAGCCCCCAGTGAAGTTTTGGTCCTGTTTGACCCATGGAATTCATTTCCTCCCTTTGTATGTACACCAGCCTTTAGGATAATGTTTTCCATCACTCAGTAGGCTTGGCATTGCCTTGCTAATGCTGTGGGGGAGTGGAGGGGGAACACAAAGTTGTGAGACATGGACCAGAGGGGCATGACTGGTGCAGTCATCCTAGGTTACCCCTAAGTCCTGCTTAATTGTTCATGTCTTCAGAGCCTCACAAACCCCTAGCAGATAAGTAGAAATATTATTATCCCCATTTCACAGATGGGGAAACTGGGCTAAGGGACTTGCTCAGTGTCAGTCAGGATCAGAACCCAGGTTTTCTGTCTCTACCTTTCACATTTTTTTCTTCCATATTATTCTGCTTTTCTAGATGGATTAAAAGAACATGCCACATGCCTTGGCAGTAATTAACTTTGCAAACACACTTAATTAAAACAATAGTATAAATTATTAATTGATCTTTACTTGCTACCTTTGTTTGCCAGACAAGCCAACATACAACATGAGTAAGGCTTGACATACAACTACTTAGGTCCAAGTTAAATATTTTCTCTTCTTAGACTTCAGCTGTGATAGAAAACAAACAAACAAACAAAATCTTAGTGTAGCCAGCACTTAAAGTATGTCCAGTCTGAGCAGTACTCATGCTCTACCTGAGACCCATCGCCAGCCTCACACCCTCATCCTACTTCAGAGGCTTAACCCTGTCACTGTAGAAGAGGATGTGAAGTCCTCCAATCACCAAGGCTTGCATTGCTTGGCATCCCCTCCTTACCTACCTTCTCTCCTGTGATTACGCTTTGCTCCAATTCCCTTGTGTGTTCTTCCTTAGCAAAGGCTCATTTATGTTCCATCAGGTACCTTGTTATATTTAGGAAGTTTTGACTTTCTGCTTTATATAATAGATCAAACTTCCTTGATTTCTTTAACTGGATAAACGCTGCCCCTCCCTTTTAGGGACATATTTGTAAGCCAGATTTGTTATAACAGAAGAGTTTTTGAATGTAGTTCTGTGGCAGTTTTTTGCTTGTGTTTAGCTTCCCTGCTGAATTCTTTTCATTTCCATGCACTTTTGTCTATAGAAGTGATTTCTGTTGGAAAGAACCTTGGTGGGTAGGAACTGCTAGGAGAAATCCATTTACTTCTTGGTTGGTAGGGTAAGAAGTCCTCAATGAGGTAAAGGTGAAATCAATAAGATCAGAACAAAATTACTTGTTTCCTCCCCCCCCCCCCTTCCTTCCTTCCTTCCTTCCTTCCTTCCTTCCTTCCTTCCTTCCTTCTTCTTTCTTTCTTTCTTTCTTTCTTTCTTTCTTTCTTTCTTTCTTTCT